>NC_090927.1:131423658-131738824 GCF_040938575.1 Ambystoma mexicanum
AACAAAACTGGCGGCACCCCCACCCCACTTACCCATGCCCTCAAATGAACCCACCAACCAGCCCACCTCGCCTCCTGTCTTCTCCTCTTTCTCTCCCATCTCTAGACCTGAATTCCTCAAACTACTGACCGACAGCCGTCTACCCAGATCGCCGAGTGACCGATGGCCCTGTCCTCCTAAAATAAATCTTCACATCGACCTGTGCATGCAGCATTGCTAGATCCATCCTTAACTCCTCCGTGCCCTCAGGCATTTTCCCAGGAGCTTTCAAAACATCCCACGTCAAACCACTCCTGAAAAAGCCAGCTCTTGACCCCCTAAGGCCTGTAAACTACAGACCAATTTCTAACAACTCTTTCCTAGCCAAAATCACAGACCGCACAGCCTACTTCATACTCAGTAATTTCACAGAAACCAACCACCTCCTAGACCCTGCCCATTCTGGGTTTAGACCCCTTCATGGAACTGAATAATCCCTAATCTCCATTTGGGACAAACTTAAAAACACTTCAGATTTGAGCTCTGCAGATTTCGATACCATTAACCACAGCATCCTCAATGACAGACTCCACTGCCTTGAGATTAGGGACAAAGCACTAATCTCTGCATTACTTGCAAACAGACACCAAATGACTTTCCTCCCCCTTTCACTTCATCCGCTCGACCCGTCAATAACAGAGTCCCCCAAGGCGCCTGCCTATCCTCTCTCCTCTTCAACCTCTACATGAGTCCTCTCCCCACACTTATCTGCGCACACAACCACACCTGCTACAACTACGCTGACAACACATATATCATTTTTTTAATCCTTAAATCCGCCCACACTCCGCACCCAGACCTCGCATCCTGCCACACAGACATTGATCACTGGATGTAAACCACCTGCTGCTTAATCCTGGGGAAACAGAGATCATGATCTGCGGAAAGACAGCCCTCTTCCCACAACCCACCCACTCACCCACTGACCTACGTCCCAAGCCCCCCCCCCCTCCTCTACATCCACCACAGTCAAAACCCTGGGCTGCACAATGGATACTGACCTACCTCTATCACAACACATCAGCATGGTGTCATATTCCTGCTATACCTCTGCATACTCAGATACATTTTCCCCTGCCTCTCTCACCCCAACAGAGTGGCAGCAATCGTGTCCATTGTCCTGTCCCGACTGGACTACGCAAACTCAATCTGGGCACCCCTGGTTACTAACTCAAAAAGCTGCAGAGTCCAAAACTCTGAAGCTACGCTCCTCCTCGCCTTCAGCCGAAAAGAGCACATCACCCCCACCCTCCACACCCTCCACTGGCTCCCAATCAGACTACGGATGACCTTCAAAGTCATGTGCATCCCTCACTGAGCCCTACACAGGACAGGCCCAAAATACTTGCAACAGAAAATCAGCCACTACCACCCCAACAGAAACCTGCGATCAGGCACTGATCTCCTTCTGGTGACCCCCCCCCCATTTCGAATCAGAATTGGAGGACCCTCTTTCTCCGTCCAAGCCCCCACTATCTGGAACACTGTGGCGCACAACATCCGATGCATAGCAAAGCACCTGATCTACCGCAGAGCCCTCAAGACATGGCTATTCCCCTCAGCACCATGAATAACCCTGCCCTGACCCTAGAACTAGCTACTTAATCCCAGCAGGACCGCAGAAGGAACAAATCACCAAAGAACAGTGAACCAAGGTGCTACATTTGGTTGAAGTGTGAGGGTAGCTTATTTATTGCACTTGGTGGAGCTGTGGGGGCAGTCAGTGGGCTAAATACAGGTATAATTATAAAACTTTGAGGGTAGCCTTTGGATTGCACCTGGGCCGCGATGTGCATTTGGTTGCAATTTAAGGATAGCCAATGTATTACTTCAATGCACACCGATAAATTTGAGTCTCCAATGTACTGCGTTAAGATGAATTTCGAGGATAGCCAATGTGCTGCGCCATGGCTACATCTGAGGAGAGCCAATGTGAGGAAGTGGAAGGATTTATAGGGTGGCCACTGTATGGCATCTGGCTAAATCTCTGAGGGTTAGCAACACTGTGCTATACTAAGGGAATCTACATAACCTATGGCCAGATCTGAGCCGTGCTCTGATCTCCCTGCTCCTAAATCCAGCTGCACCCAAGCAACCAAGAACCAGCTGGGACACCTGGGCACGTATCACACTCCATGTTTATGGATACTAACTGAAGTCACGGCCCACAATTAAAATTCGGTCTAACTGCACACATAATGCTTTCTCCTGCTCTCACTTTCTCCCCAGACCACATCCACATCTATGTCAAACTGCGAACGGCAGTATTAGAATGCAGCTATCCCCCACGATACAATGGGCCTCATTCCGAGGTTGGAGGTAAGTACCGGTCGTTTCCGGCATGGCGGAAAGTACGACTCCGGCAAGGTGACAGACCGCTAATTGCGTCCCATTCCGACCTCGCGGACACGCGCTTTTCGCCATGCCGGAAAAGTACCTAGCGGCATGCCGCAAAACCCCCCGAAAAACCCCTACTGGCCTGCTGCGACACGTACATTACAACACCGCCATGGAAGCAGCAGCGACAGTAAATAACGGGGACCGTAATTTACGGATCCCGTAAATTACGGTCACCGCAAAACAACGGAACCGGAAATTACGTCATCGCACAGGAACGGGAAGGAGCGCGGCGGCCATCTTTAAAAACACAATCCATTGCCATCCTCATCAGGCAGCACCCTTGGGAGCAATCCGAAGTTGGGGAAAGCATCAGGAACCCAGGAACTATGCCTAAAGCACCTAAGAAGTCTGTGGACCGGCTCCGCAAGAAGCGATTCTGCCCTGATGAGCTCCAGGTCATGGTGGACTACCTGGCAGAACACGCTGACGTGGTGTTCAGCCCTGACATGCGGAGGGAGTCCACTATCCGCAAAAAGAACATCTGGGCAGAAACCGCCCAAAGGGTGAGCGCTGTAGGCTCCACCCCTCGCACCCCCAAGGACTGCCGCAAGCGGTGGGATGACTTGCGGGTGCGGGTGCGGGGACTCCTCACTGCCAACAGGAGTCAGGCCATGCAGACTGGAGGGGGCCCAAGTTCCCCTGTGCGACTTGAGCCATGGGAGGAGACATGCGCCGCAATGATTGGCACGGAATGCATAGAGGGCATCGGTGAAATGGACTGCGGGGCAACGTCGTCTGCCGATGGAGGTGAGTGTCCAAAGTCAACACTGCCAATGGCAATTGCATGATGTAGACTCCCCCAAGGGCCATAAAAGGCACCTTGTCATGTAGCCCCCCCCCCATCCAACTAATGCAGAGTCAACTACAACGCAATCAAGGTCCAAGTGCAAGTACATAACACACATCAGCCATAGTGCAGTAACTTGCACATTCCATCATGCACATTGTGCATCAGGTTCAGCAGTGTGAGAGCCAGACTGCACATTACTATGGCAGGATGAGTCACTCCGACACATGCGTACACATGCGTACATTCAATTCACATTCATATGTACTAGTACTGTTGCAACGCCCAGAGGGCCACAAAACCCAAATTACAGAAATGTGAATGCAGCGATCTATGCAATTAGCGCATCATACAATCACTCATGTTGTCCCTCTCCTCTACCCCCACAGGCACCGATCATGACAGCGGGGATACCAAGACGACCCGTCCATCCACCTCCACGTGCAGAGGCCGGTCCCGGAGCATTCCAGCACGGAATAAGAAAACCACCCAGGCACCACAAACGCCAGTGGAGGATGCACCACCACAATCCCTCCCTGCCTCGGCACCTGCCACATTAGACACCCCAAGGTCGGCAGAATCAAGCATTGCTGGGGAGTTGGCAGCTACGGCCACCCAGGAGAATGTGGACAGCCCCTTATCGATCTGTGGTGCCAATGAGGAGGACTTTTACCCCACAGTCCACACCCCGGAGCCCACCAATGTCCCCCTGCCATCAAGCAGTGACTCTGTGGAGCAGGAAACACCTGGCCGTAGTGCTCCGGCAGATCCTGGGCCTATTCCACCAGTTGAGGCCATGCCAGGGCAGGTAGGCCCAAGACCCGCCAGGAATGTACCTACATACATTGATGAACCACGTGCACATCAGCTGACGGACCTCATCAATGTGTTCATGGAGGACACCCGCCAGGGCAGGGTGGAGTGGGTGGATGAGCTAAGGCAGATGCGTCAGGCGGTCACTGACAGCAGCAATAGGTTGTGTGCGGTCCTGGGACGCATCGCGGATGCCCTAGAGGCTGCACCTCCCACACGACAGCCCCAGCGGGAGGACACACCGTCACAGTGCTCCTCCACCCAGACCAGCCCGCTCCGACGCTCATTGCGTACATTGCGCCGGCCCAACATGGATCCCCCTGGCTCTGGGGGCACGCCTTGAACATGCTGGCACACACATGTGGCCTATGTTGGCCTTATGACACTATTCTGGGGTTGTTGTGGGTGAGGGGGAGGGGAGTGAGGGTGTGTTTGGGAGTTGGGGGGAGGGGGAGGGTGGTGGAGGTTTTGTTGTACACGTTTCATGACAATTATTCAATACACTGGTTGTTCATAATGTAAAACGGAGTGGACATTGATCATTGCGCAGGTGTCATTTGATGTCTCACAGTGCATGGAAGGCAACATTTGCATCCTGGGGAGTCCGTGGTAGGTATATGTAGTCCCTTGTGTGCTTGAGGAGGGCATCCAGCACTTGGTTCAGTATCCGGGTAAATAAGGGTTGTGATATACCATGCATGTGCCCCACTGTGTGCCGGTAGGTGCCTGTGGCAAGGAAGTGGAGCACAGTCACTACCTTCAGTGGAGGGGGGATGGCAGAGCTTTATTCTATGGAACTCACTATGTCGTCATGTATCAGGTCCACTATGGTGGTGATGGTGTCATGGTCAAGCCGGTACAGGGTGTGGATCTGATGTGGTGTTAGGTTGAAGGAGGTGGCTCAGATGCGAGGGATTGGGGGCTGCCGGCGTGGTAACGGTGGATGCACTGGTGGTGCATGCTGGGCCTGTCTCACCCTCCGTCTCCTCCTGTGTGTCCTCTGTGGTTGGGGCTGTGGTTGTTGTTGTTACTGCCTTGCAAGCAAGGCCTCCAGCTCCAGTTGTGCCACTACTATTGGTATCATCTTGGTGTGGGAGAGGGGTGGTGTGTGGGTATGCTCATTTTGGGCTGTGCCAGACTCCATCGGCTACACCTGTGCTGATTGTGTGCACCTGTGGCTGTGGAAACCACTGCTCAGTGTTCTTAACTCCTTCTCTGAGATGCCTGTATGTACTCCATGCCGGTAAGGTACTTTACGGCCTTAAGGAGACCGTTATTTACGTGTGCTCCTTACTTGCGATCAGCTCCGGTTTACGCCATGCCGTTGATTACGCCATGGTGGTGTGCGCGCGCGACCCAAGACCGTAAATTACGGCATTGTTGTTTACGGTGCCGTAATTTACGGTCTGAAGGGTCGGAATGGCATGGAGCGGAAATCCATGCCAGTAAATCATTACCGGCATGGTTTGTACCTTACCTCCAACCTCGGAATGAGGCCCAATGTGTTAACTTCACACATAGGGCCTCATCACAAGTTGGGCAGTAACCCTTAAATGTGGCGGTAACAGAATTAGCGCCGTCAATACTGCTCTGCCGGATCACGAGCCAGCGCAAATACCGCGACTGTAAAATCTACCAGCACTATCACAGCCAGCGCTATTACAGCCAGCGGTATCTGCCCCGGAAACTCCAAGCGCAATCACAGCCGAACACATGGCACAATTACCTCCAGCCTCCAGCATATCTACAGAAATGAAGCCACAGGTGCTCCCAAAGCACTCCAGAGGGCCACATAAGGCACACCCCTACCCCAAACACCACTTCCAACATCATGCTGGCATTATTCACTGTGGGCTGGGACAGGCAGCTGCTCATGCTGCGCCTGGAAGTAGATATGCAGGACAACCAGGCCAGGGCACAGGGAGTACAGGGGGGTAGGAGGAGGAGGAAGAGGAGAAGAGCCCAAGCAAGGCAGGCACCCATCTCTAAGCTCAGGCCCTCACCGTGGACTCTCACTGACACCCAGTTGGTGACCCTATACCGCCTCAAAAGGGAGTCCATTACTGAGCTGCTCAGTACAATTCATGAGGACATAGGGAGCAAGATAGTGTCAGTATTACAATTCCTAGGTACTGGCGCCTTCCAGCACTCCCTTGCCATGATGCACGGCACGGCACAGCCCACAATCTGTGCAGTTCTTGCCCAGTTTCTTGATGCCCTCCTGCGGCAGGTGCACCACCACTTTGCACTGCCCACCAGCCCAGATCAATGCCATGAAGGTAATGTTCTATGATGTAGCCCAATTGCCTAATGTGATTGCAGCACTGCACTGCACCCATGTTCCGTTGGCGGCCCCCCATGCCCACAAAGCCATGTACCGAAATCGCAAGCAATTCCACTTCCTCAATGTGCAGGTGACCTGCAAACCCAACCTCATCTTCAACCACCGCTGTGCCCACTACCCAGGTTCCACGCATGACTCCATGGTACTACGGAACAGCAAACTGCCCGGATACATGGAGAGGCACAAAGAACAACGGACCTGGATAGTGGGTGAGTAAAACTGCCAGCACGTATGCACTGTGAAGCACCTGACCAAATTGGGGGCGGGGTGGGATGTGAATAATGACACACGGCATGACCAGTAAATGCAAAACCAGTACCCGGCCAGCTCACGCACCACTAAAAGAATACAGCCCAGGGAACATGTACATGTTGAACACACCTGGATGGACATGTTGATGAACACATACAGCAGCAATTTATACCACACACATGACTACAGGTACCACAATGCATCATGCATAATCCAAAGCAATAACAAAGTGCCACATTGCATCACAAAACAGCATCACTGCCAATGCCATATGCATGTACCCATGTACACCGACCACACAATGCTGACCCACTGCCCCCAGAAGCATTGGGAAGGCTGATAGGCAACCAAGCATGCCAATATCAATACACAGCCACAAGACGCCCAAGAGGAACACATGTCACCGACAGACACATCACAAAACATCCGCTTCAACGTAACAGGGTGCATGTGATGCCAAAACAATGCATGATACCAGTGACACAGCATGCACAGACATTGTACGGGCACATGTCATGGGATGAAGCCCCATATGCATGCGCAGGATGAACATTGCCATTATACTGTGGAAGTCCACCACCACACATTTCACAGTGATTAATGTCTGTGCCTCTCCCCATGCAGGTGATTCGGATACCCGCAGTTGGCTTGGATAATGACCCCTGTGCGTGATCCACAGACACAGCATGACATAGCCTACAACCATGCACACAGCAGGAGCCGTGTGTGCATTGAGCGCACCTTTGAACTCCTGATGGCACGTTTTTTCACTGACTAGATCGTACAGGCAGAGCCCTTATGTACGCTCCAGTGGAAGTAGGGATAATAGTGCTTGTGTATGCCATGCTACACAACACCTGCATGAGGAGGAATTTGCCCCTGCCCCCTGACGTGGACATGCCACCCCCAGATAATGATGACGAAGCGCCTGAGGCAGGGGCCACAGCAGGCAACGTCAGAGATGACATGAAGGATGAGAGACTGGCTCCCCAGGCACGGACTGACAATTTCTCTAAAGTAATTTCCCTGGCACAAGCTATGCACCACTGTGTGACTGTCACTTCTGTAAACAATCAACACCACAATGACACAGTCAGGAATGTCCTCCCATTGATGTAGTTCAACTGTTTTATTCTATGTGCCCTGACTATCCCGCCTCCCACCACCAACTCCCAAAGTCACACTGCAAAACACCTCTGCCATTAGAATTCAGCTATTCACACGATATAATTTGGGTCTAGATGCCCACATAATGCCTCTATCCTGCCCTCGAATTTTCTCCAGACTACTTCCACATCTAAGATACATTGCACAACAACTCTGCCATTAGAATGCAGCTATCCCCAGGATAAAAATGTGGTCTACCTTCTCACATAATGCTTAGTCCTGCTTTTGCCTTCCTCTCTCGACAACATCCTCATCTAAGTCACACTGCAAACACCTCTGCCCTTAGAATGCAGCTATAACTCCACAATAAGATTTCGGTCTAGCTGTTCACATAATGTATCTCCTGCCCAAGCACACTCCCGAGACCACTGCACAGCACCCACCGAAACATGCACTGCTCTAAGACTGCTTGACACAACACACCGCCATTAGAATGCAGCTGTCCCCCACAATAAAGATTTGGTCCAGCTGCACACATAATGTTCCTCCTGCTTTCGCATACTCTCCAGACTACCTTCAGCTCACATCCACTACATGCACCACTCTGACACCGTGCGCAACACCTCTGTCATTAGAATGCAGTTATCCCCCACAACAAAATTCGGTTTAGCTTAGGGCTGTACCGAACTTCGGCTTCGAGTCCCTATTCTGCCGAAGTTCGGCTGAAATACAGCTATCCGGCTTCGGCAGAATAGTTTCTGTTTAGGGACTCGAAGCCGAAGTCCACTTTCTATGATTAGCTGCCCTCTCCCTGTTTGGGAGATGACAGCCAATCATAGAATGTTTGACAGTGTTCAGGCTGCAGAAGCCAAACAAGCTGTTTGCCTATTGGCTTCTGCAGTCTGACCACAGAGGAACCAGCCTAACGTGTTGAAATAGGAAGCGAGGGAAGGGAACAGTTCTTCCCTTCCCTCACTTCCTATGCCAGCACCCGGACCCAATCACCAGGTAAGTGACCCGACTCCCCCCCCCCCCCCCATACCCCCTCATCACGGTGAGGCTGCGGGGCCTCAGGGAACCCCCGCGGCCTCACCGCAATAATGTTCTGTTTGTCGGGCCACCGGTGCAAAGCCGGTGGCCCGACGTTTATTTTGCATTGGGGGGCCGCTCCTACAGGAGCGGCCCCCCCAGACTCATGAGGCCGCCGGGGCACTTTGCCGACCCCGGCGGCCTCGGTGCCCCCCATCCCCCTCACCACGGTGAGGCCGCGGGGCCTCAGGGAACCCCCGCGGCCTCACCGCAATAATGTTCAATTTGTCGGGCCACCGGTGCAAAGCCGGTGGCCCGACGTTTATTTTGCATTGGGGGGCCGCTCCTACAGGAGCGGCCCCCCCAGACTCATGAGGCCGCCGGGGCACTTTGCCGACCCCGGCGGCCTCGGTGCCCCCCATCCCCCTCACCACGGTGAGGCCGCGGGGCCTCAGGGAACCCCCGCGGCCTCACCGCAATAATGTTCAATTTGTCGGGCCACCGGTGCAAAGCCGGTGGCCCGACGTTTATTTTGCATTGGGGGGCCGCTCCTACAGGAGCGGCCCCCCCAGACTCATGAGGCCGCCGGGGCACTTTGCCGACCCCGGCGGCCTCGGTGCCCCCCATCCCCCTCACCACGGTGAGGCCGCGGGGCCTCAGGGAACCCCCGCGGCCTCACCGCAATAATGTTCAATTTGTCGGGCCACCGGTGCAAAGCCGGTGGCCCGACGTTTATTTTGCATTGGGGGGCCGCTCCTACAGGAGCGGCCCCCCCAGACTCATGAGGCCGCCGGGGCACTTTGCCGACCCCGGCGGCCTCGGTGCCCCCCATCCCCCTCACCACGGTGAGGCCGCGGGGCCTCAGGGAACCCCCGCGGCCTCACCGCAATAATGTTCAATTTGTCGGGCCACCGGTGCAAAGCCGGTGGCCCGACGTTTATTTTGCATTGGAGGGCCGCTCCTACAGGAGCGGCCCCCCCAGACTCATGAGGCCGCCGGGGCACTTTGCCGACCCCGGCGGCCTCGGTGCCCCCCATCCCCCTCACCACGGTGAGGCCGCGGGGCCTCAGGGAACCCCCGCGGCCTCACCGCAATAATGTTCAATTTGTCGGGCCACCGGTGCAAAGCCGGTGGCCCGACGTTTATTTTGCATTGGGGGGCCGCTCCTACAGGAGCGGCCCCCCCAGACTCATGAGGCCGCCGGGGCACTTTGCCGACCCCGGCGGCCTCGGTGCCCCCCATCCCCCTCACCACGGTGAGGCCGCGGGGCCTCAGGGAACCCCCGCGGCCTCACCGCAATAATGTTCAATTTGTCGGGCCACCGGTGCAAAGCCGGTGGCCCGACGTTTATTTTGCATTGGGGGGCCGCTCCTACAGGAGCGGCCCCCCCAGACTCATGAGGCCGCCGGGGCCCTTTGCCGACCCCGGCGGCCTCGCTGTGAAAAGTGCTCACCCCTTGAGCACGGTGAGGCCGCGGGGCCACAGGGAACCCCCGCGGCCTCACCGCAATAATGTTCTGTTTGTCGGGCCACCGGTGCAAAGCCGGTGGCCCGACGTTTATTTTGCATTGGGGGGCCGCTCCTAAAGGAGCGCCCCCCCCAGACTCATGAGGCCGCCGGGGCCCTTTGCCGACCCCGGCGGCCTCGCTGTGAAATGTGCTCACCCCTTGAGCACGGTGAGGCCGCGGGGCCACAGGGAACCCCCGCGGCCTCACCGCAATAATGTTGTGTTTGTCGGGCCACCGGGCCAAAGCCGGTGGCCCGAGATTGTATTGCATAGGGGGGCCTAAAAAAAAAAAAACTATTCGGCTCACTATTCGGCTCCGGCCGAATAGTTGACAAACTATTCGGTATCCGGCCGAATACTAAATATGCTATTCGGTACAGCCCTAGTTTAGCTGCACACATCATATCTCTCCTACCCTCGCACTTCCTCCAAACTTCCTCTCAGCACCCATCCGCATGACTGCTCGACATGGGTGACAAGCAGGCACCTGCCACCCCTACTTACCTCGCATTGGCTAAAATGCACACATGCATTCTACTACTCTTTGACAAATTTCCCATTCCTGGACTTCTGTCCCCAAAGGCCGGTCAACCTACAGCGCGTGGAGACCAACTCACCCACATTTGGCGGGTGACACCCACAATAGAGTCAGTTCACTCACCAGCCAATAACCTTGCCCGTCAAAGGGCTCTCAGCCGCCAAAAACAAAAACCCTGTTTTTCAATTGGCAACTCAAAAGTGTTACTGGATATGATGGGAGGAAAAACACAGACCAAAAAAAGAATAAGCATAGCAGAATGTAAAACAGATGGAAAACATATAGAGAGTAGTCCAACAGAAAGAAATCAGCAATAATGGTGATGTGTGATCAGAAAGACACCCTGGCATGTGGCATAGTAGAACACTGCATCCACTGCAAGGAACTGTGTTTGCCTTTATAATCACAGGTTCGAGTCCCAGCTCGTGCACTCGGCCCTTCACGCTTCTAGATTTCTCAAATTAGTAATATGAATTTTGGTAACAAACGTCCGCTGACTGAGTGGTATCAGAGGGTAATGTGCACTTTATACACCCCTAACGCCGATTGTTAGTAGCCACCTGCTTTTTTGCTTCTATTTTTTCAAATGTTGCCGGTATGCGGAAGCATGTGGAGGCCTAGGAGGAACCCCACTAGACAGACTATAGAGACTCTTTACCTGTTATTGAACAAAGGTCGTCTCGTGTTTCGGTTCTGTGGCTAGTCTTCGTTCGACTAATGGCGCGAGAATATGAACTTTGCACCTCCCCCTCCCCCTCTGCCTTTCTTCCCATTAATCAGGCAGATTTCTTGGGCGCTGGGGGCAGGGCGCTGTTCACTAAGCAAGCACTCCCTCGTCTCCCCCCCCCCTCCCCACTTGTTTACACTGCGTTTAGGCGAGAACATGCGCCTGATTTTAAGAATTAAGTCTGCAGAAAAAGTGCCCCAGGGGAAACTGCTCTTCACTTGACGTGCCAGGCCAAATCCTGCCAGAGAAGGGGCTACGTTTAAGAATCACAGTTTAGTAGAACAAACAAAGGAGCCGGGTGGGACCTCAGCAGAGCGCCCACAAAGCACAATGGCGTTCTGCCAATCTTCAGCCTGTGAAATGGTCCTCTTTGTTAGTAAGGGCACATGCTTAATTGGGGGCTGTGCCCGTGCACACGAGCTGTCCCTCGGAGGGAAATTGGGACTGTTTACAAGAGGTCCTTGCTATTGAGTGGCTGGTAGGGCTCTGGGATAGTAGTTATTTGCTGGCACGTGTCTTTCCAACCCTACCGCCAGTACAGAAACACTTGTGTATAGGCGCGTTATAAAGGCCATATCATATCAATACTCTCTAGGCCAGTCCGCTAGCAGTGGCGGGTAATGCCGGGGTTACGGTGCAACAATCCTCATTATAGTGGACCTTCTCCATCGTCACTCCCCCACTCTATGAGACTTCGCCCTCCACATGAACATAGCCCTTGTAATGTCACGTGTCACGGGAGACCGGGTCACGTGTCAGGGGGGCGGGAGCCGGAAATAAAGGAATCGCCGGAACTGGCGGTTTGGCGCCAGTGCCGGTTCATGCAGCAGACCAAGTGGTTGTGTGGTTCTTTAGCTCTCCACCGAGACCTAGGGCCTAAACAGGCCAGCGCACCCTGTGGAGGCTCTGCAACAATGGAGTCCCCCACATTACAGCCCTCAGCCTTTTGTGTCCCCAGGGCGGGTGAAAACTGCTAATTTTGTTTTTGGCGGTTGAATTGTATAGGCGTTTGGGAGGATTGGGGGTGAGTTAAGCCTATTACACGGCGGGTGGCACCTGCCAAAAGCATGTGAATTGAGAGTTATGGCAGAACCCCCTACCCAGCTTTCTTTTCATGGTGTGAGTAGCTCCCCCACACCTCCTAATTGTTACTTTCAGTGGCTGGAGCACCTTAGCACTTCCCGATCTTACCAAATTCATGGATAAAACGGGAGGCCGGGAGGGATAGTGGGATGAAGCCCGGCGTCGTGAGGATTACAATACTTAATCTAGGCATTACCGCCGGGCCTTTTTTTCCCTTGTCACTCCCTCACTGTGTGAAGATATACCACATATATACCACATACATTTGTCACATCTTAAATATCAACAGATCATAGTCTGTGCAGTAATATTTATTAAGATCAAATGATAATAATAAAGTCAGTGCTCCAGTACAGCTCGAAGCACTGTAGAACCTACAGACGTAGCCTCAAAGCGGCCGACCCTCACTTAGTAATGCAACAGAAACGTGTGAGGCGATTGCCATGTGGCGGCACAACAAGTTTCATCCAGCAATGGCACTGCTGGATCCCAGAAAGCGGATTCACTGAATGAGGGCAGGCAGTTTCACCCCCACTTGACTGTGGCAATTAACCTCATTCTTCTACTCGGGGAACACACCGAACGTTCCGACCCTTGTGTCCACCTGAAAAGGCCCTAAACAAATTGCCACATTTCCCACACAGATCTGGTTGTGTCTAAGCAGCATAACACAACGCGGTTCACATCTAGCGTATGCAAACCCCGCAACTGCAAGTTCAGTAACTTGACCGGGCGCAGAATTGATAAAACCACCTCTCGTTCCAAAAGAAACCACAAACACATTTTGGAAAGGTAACCTGGTCTGGTATGCAATATCAGTGCATCTGATCTAACCAAAACATATGGATAATGACATACCAATGACCCGACATCACCCAATTTACACAAAAAAGCTACCACCACCAGCTCAGTAGGAAGATCCGTAAGGAGGGGGTGGGCGGATAAAGAAAACAAAACCCTTGAACAACCTGGTCCCCCAAAATGCACAATGGCCACCAAGAGCACCTTTAAAGTGGATGTGGCTTACCCTTCTGGGACCCATCCAGTGCAAATTCTAGAATTAGAGGGGGTGGTCACAGGCCACAGCACAAAAATCCTTTGACAAACGCCATCTTTCAAATGAGGACCAATTGCGTGAATAAGAATTCCTTGTAGGACGACACTTGGCTTTCTGCACTGAGCTAACTGCCCCGGCAGACAAAACTAATCTCAACGGTCACTCTCCTTCAACAACCATGCTGCAGATTCAACTGGACCAATGTCTGCTTGGGTAGGCTGGGGAAAGCCAGGAAGGGCTGGAAGATATCTAAGAACATGTTTGCTCTACTGGCTCGACGGACATGAATCGGAACCTATGGCGTCCGCGTCTAATAGGGCAGCACCAAACTAGCATCTGCTTGCTCACTGTGAAATTTCACTGAGACCTTAGACACTGGGGGAAACAGGGCATAGGTAAACAGTAGGCCCTTTGGCCAGGATATTGTAAAAGCATCCATGCCGCAAGCTAGGGGAGCTGGATGCCGGCTGCAATAATTATTCACCATCCTGTTTTCTCTGAGGAGGAGAGCTCAGGGGCAACGTGCTCGCCTTGGAAGCAAAACGGCACAAAGCACCACAGGTTCAATCCTAGGGTCCACGCTTAGAAACCTCTGGGTATTAAGCGAGTTATAAATAACCTATCATATCATATCATGGAGAACAAGTCCAGACAGGGGGAGGCGAACTGTCTGCAGATCTGATTGCTGGAATGCTTCCCCTGACAGTGTGGACTCCAGAGATGACAGGCTGCAGCTCAATCAGTTGGCCTGAACATTGAACAATCCTTGGATGTGTATGGCAGAGACTCCCAATAAGTTCTTCTTGGCCCATTCCATTAGGTTGTCTGATAACCCCAAGAGTACTTGCATACATGTCCCACCCTGCCTATTCACGGAGGACATCTTCCGATCGGCAATCGCGGACCCTGAAGAAAGGATCTGAAACAAAGTTGCTCTGGGATTTGAGGGTTGAGAAAAAGTTAGACTTGTCCACTGTCTGTGGACCCCCTTTTCTCACCATGTTGCCCTCCATCCAATCACGCTTGCCACCCCCATAACATGTGATTCACTGGTGGCTTTCAGTGGACTAGCAGTACTGCTACGCCCTGTGTGCTCGTGCTGTCAAAAACGTTTTGCCAGATGCTGTTTCTCTTAGAAGAATACTGGATAACACTCCTCGGCTTCAATATTATTGACTGGAGAGGAAACACAGACTCCTTGGTGAGAAAATGTGCTCCAAAAAAGATCACATCCTGACAAGGGGTTTCCAAACAGATTTGGGTTGATTTATCAAAAATCCTAATTTCCTTTGGAGGGAGTTGTTGTGTCCTCCTCGGTCTTCTTCTTGGACTCCAAGTGGATGAAGCAATATTCCAAACCCAAATATCTATTGGAACCCCCTCCTATTGAAGTAATGTTTGTAAAAACGTGGCTGATTTGAAACAGAACCGCAGCACCGTAAACTGAAAATGCCCATCTGCAACAGCGAATTGGAGGTATTTCTGGGGATCGGTTGCTATCGGGATGGGATTGCATGCACCCAGAAGATGGATGCACATCACAAAATACCCTTACTTCATCAATGCAATTATCAACTGAACTAACTCCATATTTAATGTTAATTTTCGGCTGTCCATCCACTGGTTGAGCTCCTCCAAATTCATAATCATTCTGCACTGTGAGCAATACAGATTGTATTGTGATAGGATGCGGACAGAGTAACCTACCACTGTTTTTGAGTTTATGTAAGAAACTGAGCAATATGTCATCTAATACCAATATGAGAATTATACTGGACTGATCCATCTTTTGGACTGATTTTAGCCAAGTGTGCCTGGGAAATTTCCTTTTATTGTTGTATTTTACTTGTAGAAATTGTGGATTGTTCTTTATTTCTCTTAATTTTGCCTGATGTGTATTGTTTTTTATAGCTTGTTATATATTTTATTTATGTCATGTCCTCTTGTATGTCTTTGTGTTAGCGCACTGAGGCCTATGATATGATGTAGCATTTATAACGCGCCTATACACAAGTGCTTCAAGGCGCAACGAGGCAAGGGAGGGGGAACAGAGGGAAGACAGACAACGATCCTACTAGGTCAGGTGTCATTCAATTCGCGCAAGTGCATGGAGAGGGGACAGTGCAGTACATGGGCTAATAGAATAAATAACAAAGTAAAAGTACAGCCAGCTGGTGGCAAGTGCAGGGGTAAGTGCAGACATCAGGTATCATGTGCTGGTAGTGGGACTGTCGGGATACAGAAAACAGGCCCCAAGTGCGGGGGTTGCCAGGAAGGCAGTGCAGGTGTGCGACTGGCGGCGGAGGGGACCTGAGCCCGAGAACAGAGGGTTGCCAGGTAACCAGTGCAATTTCAGTTTCAGCCGGGATTCAGCAGGGGAGAGGAGGAGAAAAAGCAGAAGCAAAGAGAAAGGTTTTGAGGTGCCTCTGGAACCAGAGATGATTCTCCCCGAGTTTCAGGGAGGGAGGGAGGCTGTTCCAGAGGGAGGCCCCAGCCGAAGAAAGAGATCTACCACCAACTCGTTGCTTGGAGAAGCGACTGACCCTGAGGAAGTTGGAGGTGGATGAGCAAAGAGCTTGGGAAGGAAGATATTTAGGAAGAGAGAGTTGAAGGTATTGAGGCCCCGACCCCAGAAGGCCTTGTGGATAATGCAGAGGGTTTTGAACTTAATCCTCGCAGTCACTGGGAGCCAATGTAGAGATTTTAGCCCTGGAGATATACGATCCCTGGGCTTGAGGCCAAGGACAAGTCTCGCAGTCCTGTTTTGGATGAGTTGCAGAGGGTGGAGAGTAGAAGCAGGCAGATTTAGAAAGAGGCTGTTGCAATAGTCCAGCCTAGAGAGAACCAGAGCTCTGGAGACAGTGAGCCTCTGGGGGAAGGAGAGGAAATGAAGAATACCTCTGAGGAGGTATAGCTGGTAGTGTGCCTTCTTAGAGATGTCAGAGATGTGAGGAGAGAAGGAGAGTGTGGAGTCGAAGATGACCCTGAGGTTTTTAGCCTCACAGGTGGGAGCAGGTAGAGGGCCAAGAGAGGCCGGCCAGAGAGTGACAGGAAAGGAAGCGTAGGCGTGTTGTGCTGTATACAATAAATAAATAATTATAATTATTCTGAAAAACATCCTTTTCCTTAGCCTGCACATCCACTGGGTCTGTGGCCCTCTTTGATAGGAGAGTCTGGACACAAAGCAGTATGAATGGATGAAACTCTCCCCTGTTGCCACTCGCCAAAATATTGAACACCCAATTGTCCTCCGTTAATGACCTCCAAGATGTTAGGTAGTCATCCAGGCACCATTCAACTGGGATCTCTTCCATTTTGCACGGTTAGACAGGTAGTATGAGGTTTGGATGTCATGGTATGCCCCCCTCCTCGGTTATCTTGACAGATACCTCTGTACGGTCTCTTGGTATTCCTGAACATCACAGGAAACTTTCTGAAGTGCTCTGTTTGCCCTGCAATGGATACAAGTATTTGTGGTCCTCAAATATCTTCATTGCATGCCATAATATGAATGTTTCCCCTAGCAGAAACTGATGAACTACCTGTCAATGCTGTAGCTGTAATAGAATCAATGGCACCGCTGGATGATGGGTTCGGCGGTAGCGGTAATTCCCCATTGAGTCCATTGGACCCAATAGGGCATTTTTGGTGTAATACCACTGCCAGACTCGTGATAGGTCCAGCCCTTAAATGCAGCAGTAATACCGATACCGCCGAATTTAAGGGCTACCACCCAACTTGTGATGAGGACCAAAGTCTGAAAATCCTTCAAAGTGGATTGTGCAGTGTGTACATACTGGCCCATACGGACACATTATCACCAGCGTAAACATTCTTTGCTGCTGCATCCACCATATTTCTGAGCACAATGCACTTTTCCTGTAAGGTTCTTATCATAGAATGCACTTTCACCTTATGCAAACTGGTGGAATTGACACTATGGGAGTCCATTTGTTTTATATAAATAAATAAATGGTTGAGTAAAGAATAAGGGGCAGGAACTATTTCTCCTTCCAAATCCCAATACTAACGTGACAGGTCCCTTCCCGAACCCTAATGCACCAAAGTTTATTCTTACCAAACTGTTAACGCTGCAGATTTGCCAAGATCTGTTCTGACTCAGCCTGAGAGATAAATTCACTGCTATCCTTGCAGTACCGGTGGATCAAGGGGTTCTATACATTCAATGTGAGGTTGATGGGCAGTCCATTCCTTGCTTTGTAGATATGGGTGCTAGTAAATCTGCACAGTGTTTCCCCGAGGTGCCTTTATCCTCAGAAACTATTAAAGCAGTCGGGATACCCAACATTCCAAGAGTACATCAAGTTATGGACACTCTCACAGTTACTTTCATTCCCATAACTGACAACATTCATTTCTGCTTAGCCCCTCCGCTCCAGTTAACCTTCTTGGAAGAGATCTGATATGCAAGCTAAATCTCACTATTTATTGCAAGCCGGAAGGTGTATTTTTGAGTGTTCTCAGTAAGAATACAAAGGCTGTTTTAACTTTTACAGGAGCTATTCAATGAAGTATTAAACAGCTGTGGTCTATTCATGATAATGAGGTGGGATATATCCGCATTGCTAAGCCAGTGAGAATTAAAATCGATCCCTAAAAGAGGCTACCTCATATACAGAACCTATTGAAAACAGAAGCTGAGGAGGAAATAACTCCTGTTATAGACTCTCTCTTAAAGAAATGTCACATTCTGATTTTGCCAGTTAAGAAGCCAGGTAGGAACACGTTTAGATTCATCTAAGACCTAAGGGCAAGACTTCTGCTGTCATCCCATCATTCCCAGTGGTGCTTAATCCAGATACAATTCTATCCTGCATATCAATATCAGCCACACACTTCACAGTAGTGGATCTGTTCTCTGCTTTCTTCTCCATACCCATACATAAAGACAGTCAATTCTTATTTGCATTTTCCCATAGAAGAATTCAGTTTACCTGGACTAGGCTGCCCCCGGGGTATACTGAACACCCTACACTGTTTTCTTAGCAGCTTAAGAAGGATCTAGGGGAGATTAATTTTCCTGGGATGTCAATGCTGGTGCAGGATGTTGACGATCTATTGTGTAGCGTCCCATTCAGATGATGCATGTACATTGCACACACAAGTATTTCTAACTGCACCAGCTAACAAAGTACACAAAACATCCAAGCAGAAATTGCAACTGGGAAGAGAAAGGGTCCACTATTTAGGACACAACTTTGCAATGGGGCATAGAGTTGTCACCTATTCCAGAAAGGAAGCAGCATACAAAATTCCAAAGCCTCAAACAGTTACACAGATGAGAGCCCTTTTATGCTTGGTAGGTTAATGTACAGAATGGATTTTATGATGCACAGAGACAGTGAAACCCTTGCAACATTATACAAAGGACAACACTATAGAACCCTTACAACGGTCATTGGAAGCTGAAGAGGTCTTTGAAAGTATAAAACGAAAATTAGGTATACCCGATTATAAAAGTACATGTACATTATATAGTCATGAGGAAATGGGCTTGCTCTAGCAGTACTGACACAAACACATAGACAGCACCACCAGAGAGCTATTGCGTCTTATGGCAAGTAATTAGATGCAGTGGCAGCGGGTATGCCACCTTGCCTGCGGTCAGTGGCTGCAGTTACAATAGAAGTGCAACAGTGTGAAAATATTGTGCTAGTATCACCTTTGGAGGTGCTGTTTTACACTCCAAAGCAGCATATGTGGTTTTGTTGTTAAAATCTCCCAGCATTACTTAAACCCCATGCTCCGTGCTGAATTAAGTATCCATGCTTCCTATTCTTCAAGGTGGTGAATGTGAGAAACCTGAAGGTGCCTCACGCGCTTGTCCTCAGGGATCTGTCATCCAGGTGACCAGGACACGGCCATTGCTATTGGAACCAGTTCATGGGGGTGGACCAGTGCGGGAGGATCACCTGGATGAGGGGTCTTCGGGGAGTGGAAGTGGGACACCAAAGGGTGAGACGCAGTATCCCCTTCCCTGTAACACCTTTTCTCCATCCTACCAGGTTGGATACCTAGAAGTTCAACCCCCACCCTTTTCCGACACAAACACTTTCTCACGGCCAGTTCACTGTGAACGACAACGGACTAAAACCAGAGCCGTATACCTGACATGTCCCAACACAATGGTCAGGCAGAGTCAGGCAATTACTGCTAATTACACACACCTGACTTCCATTACCCTGCCCCACATGAATAAATGGCGGAGCACGAAAGTACACTCTGAGCAAGGTAAAACACACGAGGAAGCAGCACTTCAGAGATGGCGGTGTAATAAGAGGAGAAAGACAGCAAGACCAGAAGGGGTTGCAAGGAGGGAATTGCCCTTGGGCTTTTCAGAGGAAGAAAACCTTTACTTTCACAAGCCCTCAAGGATAAGAAACATAAGACCGGGAATTAAAGCTGAAGAAAGGTGCATTGTTTGTCGAATGTACCCGGGGCTTTCCCGCATCGACGGCTGAGGTGGGGCAAGAGAGATTGCTGCCGTGATACTGTCCTTGGCCCTGACAACAAAGCCACTCCAATAAAGTCACCACAGTCTGTGTTATAACCAAGGTTGTAAGCGGCAACATTGTATGAAGAAATCTGCAAAGAGCAAAGCTTGAGGCGTATGTGATGAGTGACGCGAATATAATTGAATATCCAAGGAGTGACTGAACTTTTGATACTAAAGTAGATACCATATAAAGAGTGGTCCGGCGCCACGTGGGTGCTCATTCGAAAGGTCTCTGTTAGGTATCCAACTGAGAGTGTAAAATTGTGACCTGGGAAATTGAAGTGGTCCTGCAACAGGTCAAGCCAAACCTTGTGCACATTGGAAAGTCTTCGATAGCTAATACAAACTGTGATTGTGAAAATGGGATCTTAGCCCAGAAGAGGGGGATCCGGGGTGAACCATGAGTCACCCGAGAAAAGGTATACAAACTGCAATTGGTTTGAGCCTAGCTGAGGGAGACTAATTGTGAGAAATGGGATCTGAGCCTGGCCGAGCGAGATCCAGGGTGAAGAGTGAATCGCCCGACTTGAGTGAAAGGGATCTGAGCCCGGAAGAGGGGGATCCGGGGTGAACCGTGAATCATCTGCGAAAAGATATTGCTGTGGCTAATGTGAACTCGACTGAGGGATGCCAACGAAATAAAATCAGACTGGTCCGAGCCCGGCTGAGTGAGACTAGTTGTATAAAAGGAATCCTAGCCCGGAAAAGGGGGATCCAGGGTGAAAGAATCTTTTGTTTGTTTTTAGTACATCAGTTGTCTGAATCAAGAGACTTTGATAACACAAGAGACTTGGGAATGGAAGGCCCTGATGTTGGCAATGGAACTGTGTCCTCGTGCCGAAGAAGCCCAATAGTGTGCTATGCATGAGTGAACCGCCTTGTCCCGTGATGAAAACGTGAGGAAGGGAGGCCAATGACCTGAACATCCTGATTTATCCTTTTGTGAACACTTCTTTCTTTTCCATGAACATTCCCCCACACTATTAGTAAATTAGCTGTAAGGGTTGGCAATAGGTTTTTTAGTATAGGCCCTTTTATTCTGACTCTACTCCACTGGGTCTGCATTATTATTATTTGATGGTCGTAGCTTGCTCCCATCTTAGATTTAGGTTAAGATAGGCGTTTATCACACCCTTGATAAGGTTCAATAAACACTCTTGAACTGTTGTCACTTGTGTCTGTCTTACTTTGATACCATGCCTTCCTTACATGAGCTACATGAACGCCACATCACTGTGTAGCTATCACTGATTTCCTCTTAACTCCAAGAAGTGACTTGACAGACACTCCTTTAGACAATGCAGAGCTGATATATTTTGTGGAAGGTTTTATTTAGCGAGATGTGAATAGACATTTGGTAGCAGGATATGCCATATGTGTTCCAGGAGAGGTGGCAGACAGTGTCAAATGACAAATGTCACGTCTGCAAAGGAGACTCAGCTCGTACCACTCGTGAGAACTCGCACACTAGGCGAACAACAGTTTATCAACATATATACTGATTGCAGACATGCCTTTGGAGTTGATAATAATTTCAGACAGTTGTGGCGACAACAAGGGTTTTTGGCGTCTTCTGGTCCCACCATAAAGAACCACCAATATGTGAGTGTGCTACTGGATGCTATCATGCTCCCAAAACAAATAGAAATAATCAAATATGCAGCACATCAGCAACTGGATAGTGCAGGTAATTGCAGCAACAATTTCACCGACTCAATTGCAGAATTGGTGTCTGATGAAAACTCTCTGGCTGAATATATTCTTCCCATAAAAAAAAGACTGCAGCCGCCTCCTCTTAAGACACTTGAGAAGATAGCACTGATGCAAGAAAATGCTCTCTGAATTGAGAAAGATTATTGGCTACGCAGAGGTTGTGATAAATAACCTTCACACTTTCAAGCAGGAGGATAGAATATGAAATTGAATTATTATTTGCTGTTGGGATAGTATAGATAGACATTGGGCCTCATTATGTGTCAGCCGGTCTGGAAACAATGGTGGCGGTAAATCCGCTGCCACTGTTGTTTCCCGACCGGCTGATTCTGAGTCCTACAGGTGGGAGGTGTTACTCCCGCCAGGTCTGACCTGGCGGGAGTAACGCCACCCGCGTGCAAGCGGAAATGGAAACACCGGCTCTGTCATAGACAGAACCAGTTTTTCCATTGTCCCCATCCCCATGGAGTCCTATGCGACTCCATGGGAATGGGGTTTTCGCCTCCGGAATTACCAGGTCACTGGGGTTGTAATGCCCCGGTGATTCCGGCAATCACGGAGACGGAATGATATTTCAGGACCGGTGGCAGCCTGGCAGTTATTCCGGCACGGCTAACACCGGACTCGTAATGAGGCCCATTGCATTTTTTAATGACCCAACGTTGGACTGCTTGCATATTAACGACAGCATTGTCTGGTACTGATCAATAAAAACCTAATATTGTAAATCACTGAAAAGAAAATATTAGGTTGTGGCAACGTTTTCTGAGCGTGGGCATGCACTTTAGATGTGCCCTCTGTTGCCAGGAGTGGTATTTAACAAACAGCCATGCAAAGGCAATGCTGTGCACAGACACAATCCCTCTATCTCCCATTCATAGAAATGGACACAGATACAGAAAGCCACTTACACATGTGCTTTTTTCTACATATACCCACACAAAGACATATGCTGTAGCCCTGTGGCCTTAAAAGAGTGGACTAACCCTCAGTGGTTGCTGGCATGTGGAGTTCTTTATATATGCTTTGTGTTAACTTAGACTGTGGCATTATAGTGTCTCTTTTAGACCCCTGAATAAACATCCCCTTGGGTTGCATTAACTTATCTGTGAGAACATCACAGGTGGTGGTGTCTTTGGAGCTCCAAATGTTTTCTGGCTGACCCGCTCACCGTGTAATTTTAAATTGTGATCAGTTGCAGTGAAGACCTGTGAATTTGTACGAGCAGGATACAAAAACATCCCACTTTAAAAAAGAGGGTGCTACATTAGCAGTTTATGAGGCGGACCTGGGCCAGGTCAGTTGCAAAACTGAGATTCCACAGTTTGCCACAGAGAAAGGTTGTGACACTTTTCTCTGGAAGACCTATTGTTAGGAAGAGAGGTGGCTTTGGCCAATCATTTGGGTTGGGATGGGCTAGGTTAAGTGGGCAATCTTTCCTCTGCAAATCACAGCACAGCTAGAGCCCTTGTCAGGGTGGTCAAGAAGGGTCCCTTCTATTATGAGGAATTTATGTTGCAAGTGCGATATTGATCACTGGGGGTGCAGCAAACTGAGCGCGGATTACTTTTTGTTCAGAACTGATACAATATTAGCTTGCACGCACACAGAAAGTTAATGTATCAGATCTACCAAATGTAAAAATATACATGTACCTTAATATAAGTACATGAGAAATTCATGAATCTCAATATAAATGCCCTTTTTACAATGAATCAGAACATAGTGCTTATGGCTCTCTTGCAAAATTCACTTTAACTACTAAAAAGGTTTTCAGACGACAGAAGGCAGGTAAATGAGTAATCTCAACCTTTTGCAGGAAGCATCTGCAGATAAAGCCTTGAGTTTATGGTCTGATAAGTCTCGTAGATAGTAGATATAATCCCCTGATGTTTGAGAGAGTGACATAAAGAGTTTTGTTGTTTATTCTGGTCAGTAGTAAAACACAGGATAAGCTAAATGCCTAAAGCTAGTCAGGAGTTTCATTTGTGCGGTGAAGTGGAAGCCTTGTAGATTGGAAAAGTTGCAAGGGAACAGATGTTATCTTGCCCTTTGTATTCAAATCTTTAGAGGGGTTTAGTCATTTGTTCAGTTAAGTATTTTTCCAGTTCATCAGAGATTGTATGTAGCCGCATAACTTAGAAGGTCTTTTAAAGGTACCAGAAGTCTGTGTAATGCAGAGGGCTATATGTAGTTTAAGGGACATAATGGTTAAGCAGATCTTCCTCTATTTGCTAAAATAAGTAAGAAAGGGTTATAGGTCAAAGTTTCAACTAAAAAGGGTCAAATGACAAAAGGGTCGAGTCAATTCGACCGAAAAAAAGGGTCGATTTCCTTTTGGTGTAAAAACACCTTTTTTTACCTATACTAAAGCAAAAAAATATATATACATTTAAAAAAAATGTGATCCTTTTGTTTTCGGTCGAATTGACTCGACCCTTTTGTCATTCGACCCTTTTGAGTCGAAACATTGACACCGTCAGCAAGGCCATGTGCAATCATACTTAAAGGTTTTAGGCCAGTTATCGCTAGCCATAAATTATGTTTTCAGTACTAATGTTTAAACCATGCACCAACATCAGGACCTACTACAATAAATCCCAAGAAGAGGTGTGTTTTAAAACATGATCTGAAGATAACAATGAAGATAAGCCTCACCAATGAAAATGAAAGAATTGGGGAAAGATGAGATTTCTTTGAAGAGGTTTTGTCCAATCATATTTGGTGGGTGGGGAGTAATAAATGTATCTGGAAGTGTTTTAAATTGTTGCAAAAAATTATGTAAACTGCCAACTGATGTTGTATTGCTGACACTTGGGTTAGTTTGGTCCTGCAACACCATCTAACCGTTCCCCGGAGCTTTGTACAATAGACTTGCTTTATCTACAACCGTGTACTCGCTTCTTAAGTGGTGGGCCTGTTTTGGGTTAAGGTGATTAAAGGTCCACCTCCACATTTGGCGAATCAGATAGAAGCCTAGGCATTCCGAGATGTTGGGGGACTTTTGTCACACCTCTCAGCTGCAGCACCTCACGTCGGGGACCAGTCTAGCGTGCACAGTGAAAAACAGATCTGCGGACGCCATATTGCTTAAAGGTCTGTCTGCTCCCCAGAGACGTGGTGCCACGGCCTAGCAGTGCGGAATGATTTGATGATGCACCACATCAGAGAACCTCAGGTTCATGCAAGTACATGGTTGGTGGTGTAAAGCAAGGGGGAAAAAGGGGTAGAAAAGTGGTCATTTCTTTGATTGAAAGGGTCTTGGTTTTTGTTCCTTTTGTAGGGGGTAATGGTAGATTTGGAGTGTGGGTGTGAAATTAGTTGCGGTTACGGGGTTTGGAAAAGTGGATGTTTTTTGATACAGTGTTTGAACTGTTCTGTGTTGTAAGTCCTTTGTAAATATTTTTACGTAGGTTGTTATTTTAGAGGTGTGAGGGCAGTGATTGAAGTGAGCGGAAACGGTCGGGAGCAATGTGCCACTATTTTTATTTTTTTCTGTTTACCATTCCTCTACTTTTTATGACCATATTCACCATTCTATAAAGAGGATTTGTCCATTCCTGTCCCCGTGCAAGTGTACAGTTGTAATAGGAGCCTTAACTACCTAACCACCAGCTACGGCCAGCTCTGCTGACTGAATTCTATTTGTTTTATTGACTTGCTTTGATTTTATTAATTTCCTTTTATCACGCTGTGCATGCGCGGCGGGTGACTGGACGGCGGGTTAATTTATTTTACTGTTTTGTTTGTTTTTTATACTTTGTGTGCTTTGGTGTCCTTGTACACGCCAACTCCGGCTGGAAGGTGCTTGGCTTCCCTTTGCAGACACACATTGCGCTCTGTCTTTCCTCTTCACTCTGGGGTGCAGGAGGGGTTTGGCATCTCATGCTCTTAAGCAGTCAGACTTGCCTCCCCCAGCAACCACCAGCTTTACTGACAGAATTCTATTTGTTTTATTCACTTGCTTTGATTTTATTCATTTCCTTATAGCACGCTTTGCGTACCCCACGGGTGACTGGACGCTGTATTAATTTATTTGACTGTTTTGTTTGTTTTTTAATGCTTTGTTTGCTTTGGTTTGCTTTGGTTTCCTTGTACACGCCGACTCCAGCTGGAAGGTGCCTGGCTTCCTCTTTGCAGACACACATTGCGGTCTGTCTTCCCTCTTCACTCTGGGGCGTGGGAGAGGCTTGGCTAATGCAATAGCACAAGTTGTCAAAAGGGACGCACCTTCAGCCAGCGCAGTGGATGAGTGCAGCGGGCTAGAGCCTTGCGCCAAAGTCTAGCCCGTCCGTGCACATGACGGGCATGGGACGTAGCTCAAAGGTAATTCTCCTTTCCATATGTCATCCAGCTATGTGGCGCGCAGTGATTTGCTGCTTCTAGTCCCCAATGAGACTGTATGACCTCCTAAATTCTGCAAATCATCTCCCCCGGCCAAATATCAACTCAAATCCTCTGCTTTATACTGTTTCCTATTGAATACATGATCTGCTGAATACTTTTCAACCTGATCTTCTGTTCATGACTGACACCTGGCTCTGGGACAGCTCGGCCCCTTCCATAATTCAAGCTCTGCCCACCAACTATGAGCTTGTCCATTGTGAGCGTCCCTCCAGTCATCCTAGGAGGGGGAGTTGTTTAAATTCATAAAAGCATTTAAAAAATGTCTTCTATCGTGGTCGACCACACTTTGAAGATGGAGAGCCTATTAGTCTGCATTTCGGTCTCAACTACCTTCACTTTGTCTGTTCTTGTGGTCTATCGACTTCCGGGGCCTCATAGCATCTTTTGTGCCGAGTTTCCTGCCTTTGTGTCCGAAATACAGCTTAAGTACCCCGACCTTTTGATTGTTGGTGATTTAATCGACCTGTCAGTATGGTTAGTGCTTTGCAGGTCTCCACTTTCTTAGTTTCCATGTCAGACCTCGGTATGCCTCAGCATGTCATTGACCCTACCCATGTTGCCCTGTTCGGCCTCATCAGGCCCTCTTGCTCCTCAGCTAGTGAGGCCTATTGCCCTTTTGTGGCCTCTCACCTTCCTGAACGCTTTAACCTGTCCTTCAACTCTGCTTGCTTTCCCTCTATTTTCAAAATGCCCAAGGTTATTCCTCTCCTAAAAAATCAAGGGGCTGAACCTAATCTACCGTTAACTTTCATCCTGTCCCTCCTTCCAAACTACTCTAAAGTACTCAAAAGGGTTGTGTTTAACCGTCTTACATATTTCTTAGACATCCACAACCTTCGAGACCCCTACAAGCAGGTTTCCGCTCCCGTCAGTCTACGGAAACTGCTCTCATAGATGTCTGCAACTTCATCGCCTCTACTAAGCACTCCAAAATATCCACTTTCCTAATTCTCCTTCACCTGTCCACTGCCTTTGGCACTGCCGATAACTCTGGTCTCCTTTATACTCTCTCTTTTCTTACCAATTCTCCATTTCCTGGAACAACAACACATCTCAACTCTCTCTTCGAAATGTTGGTGTTCCACAAGGCTCTGTCTTAGGTCCACTCCTGTCATGATTCCTGCCCCTCATGTCCCCAGCCCTCCAAGATGTCTGGCTGGAGCCAGGCCACGATCACCTACATGGCCCTCAAGGGCCTCTCCATCCCTCCAAAGACGCACTTGGAGTCAGACTTGGCGGATGTGGCACCAGACTCACTCACTCCCATAGGATAACATTGGGGATTGGACTTGTAGTGCATTGATGGGGACAAGATGGATGCCCCCACATATTTTGGTTCCCAGAACTGCATGTGCAGTCTAGTCTTTTGGGTGTGGTTCAGCCTAGAGACACCTGGGATACCCAGAGACTATTTAAGCCACGCCTAGGCTGAGAAACATGCTTTGCGTTTTCTGCACCTGCAGCGTGACACTCACCGTGTTCGGATCGGTCTCCAGTAGGCCTGCATCTTTCTTCTGGGCTCAGCGCCTGCAAGAACAAGAACACCGTTAGGAAAAGCCTTACCTTGTGGCGCTTCTGTCCATCATTCATCGCTCCTTCTGTTCTGCGGGCATCTTCGGCGGTGTCATTCCCATCCCAGCACACCGCTTCCTAAGGAAAAGGGAAAAGAACAGAAAAAGGGCATTAGTAAGCATTCAGCAAATCTTCGCTTATTTTTAAAGACTGTACGAGCTTCAAACGCTTACCTGAATCCCAGCGGCTCTGGGGGAACTCTGTCTTCTCATCCATCTGCAAGAGGGAAAAGACACTCCAGGTTAACGTGGAAACATCTAGAGGCGCCGCATACCGTGCTTACTCACCGCATTTCTTCTTCATAACCGGCATCCACGCTGAAAACGTTGTGGCACATAAAAGACACAGAAAAAGAACTCAGTTCAATACAAATACCAATGGGGCGCACCGCGCATCGTGCTCTCACTCACCTTCAGCACTACTCATCTCAGCAGCATGTCGCCATCCCCGGACGCCGGTCATCATCTATGGAAGGAAAGGAACGAAGTTAGAGAACTGTTCAAAAGACTCATTATACTTACCTGTCGGACCCTTGCAAGTGAAGTAACTAGGCAGCAACGAGCCCGCATCAATCAACGCGCCCCTGCGCTGAAAGCAGGACGGAGAGCACACTTTCCAAGAAAACAAGGTGAGCTGTGGATCAAAGGGAAGGGTTGGACCCCAGGGAAGAAGGGGTTCAAGCACACAGAGACAATATGGAGTTAAACTCTACCAATCCTGTTTTTCAGGCCCAGTCTCCAGTCGAGTAGACTCCAGGGAAGGGTTTGAGGTCGTAAGAGGTCAGAACAGGTTGAGTGACGTCCCCGTGGATACCAGGTGAGCGTTACACTCCTCTGTACACTCTACACCTCTGCTCTTGGGGCACTAATCTCCTTCTTTGGGTTCTCGTACCAACTCTTTGCGGATGACACCCAAATCTTATTCTCTTTTCCTGAACCCTCCTCTGATCTCTCTATCAAAATTTCCAACTGTCTCTCTGCCATTAAATATTGGATGGCGTTGCACTCTCTAATGTTAAACTCTACCAAAACAGAAGTGCTGTTCTTCCCTGCCAAATACTCTCTCTCAACTCCTCACCTGCCTATACAGTTCCTCTCTGAAACTCTCTCCTACACTACTTCAGCTAGAAACCTCAGTGTAATCTATGTTCCTTCTCACACCTTCTCTACTTTCCTCTCCAAAACTGCAACAGTGGCTCACCCCAATCTCCTAAATATTAGGATAATTAGGCACCTCATTCCATTCAACAACACTAAGCATTTCTTAACCACGCTTTTATTCTCTAAACTGGAATACTGTGCCAGCATCCTCTTTGGTCTCCCCAACTATGCTTTCTGTCCTCTCGACAAGATCATTAATTTTGCTACCAGGAATCTTTTTTGAACTCCCTCACTTCACACTTACTTCCTCGTACCGTTACCAGGCTGGATGGCTGATGATGAAAACTAGGGCAGATTTAAATTTCTTCTCCTGGTTCACATATCTATCCACGGTAAGGCACCACAATATCTACCAAACTCTATGAGCCTTTGCGTAATCTCTGTTCTGCCTCCTCGACTACCCTTTGTGGCTCCTCGCCCTCCCTGTGCTTTCTCTCGCTTCTACTCTTTCGCTCTTCTTGCTCCACTTGCATGCAACACTCTTCCCCTTACATCTGAGAAACAGTCCACACCGATTTGTTCAAAACCAAACTACAAGCTTACCTCCTCGCCTCTGCGTTACCTGCTTAACCTACCTCCGATCTGCCTTCTAACAATTTTCCCTCGCCTATAACCTGCCTTTGTCCATCACTTTCTCTGCCTCCACTCTTGCACTTCATCCATCATGTTCTCATCCCTAACACAACCTGGTCAGAGTGTCACTCAAACTCACCCCATTGTAAGAAGCTTGCCGCTTCTCGTCAAATCTGTGTTCGTATCTATTGTATGCTCTTTTGTGTTCAAACAAGCATTGTTCCTTCCTGTACATAAATAAATAAAAACATGTTTTAAACTTGCAATCCAGCCATTTACTTTTTTTTATGTAGTTTTGGTTAATTGGACACTGGACGATCAAGACTGAAACCGAGTAATAGGTCCCTCATTCCCAAGTATCTCTCTACCTTTTGGCCCGCCCACACAAATGTATTACCTCTCGTTCTCTCATTTCATCTGAACGATCATGCAATAGAGGTACCAGGGTAACCTGTGGGTGCATAAAGATGGTCAGAGGGGCAGATGGTTCCCGGGCAGCATCCTTGTCATGGCGACCACCCGCAGGTAGCATGTTGCGAGGTCTTGATTGTACAGTAGGCTTCTGCGCATTTGGTACAAAGTGGTTCTCTGGGGTCACCATTCTTTGGGGAAGTGAAATCGATCTCTTGTTCCATGTCTCCTCAAGTAAATTATAGTGCCTTAATCATAGTATATCCAAGTTCTCCTCTGTCCCCCCCCCCACCTGTCCTTCTCAAAGAGGGCTGCTGTCAGACCCGGGGATGGTAAAAGAGACAAAGAAGTGTTTTCCCCAGACTCAAGCTCAGTATCTAAAGAAAAAACTGGTAAATAGCCATTGCAGGAGCTTTGTTCACCAGTGAAAAGGTATATAAGCGAGTTGCACTCACTGCCACAATGTATTTTCAAATGGGTCTGTTTTGTTCTCTTTGTGTATAACCAGGGTTGACCCTTTGGATACAGTGCACTGGAGTCTCCCATTGTTTGTTGAAGACTCCACACCAGCCATAGACTCTTTCCCAACCACAAACTCCTGTGAGCAAAACATGTTTTCCCCCCTTTTTGCTTCATGGGCTTTTTCAGCCAGCTGTACAGACGTGTCACTTGAATGCAGCCAGTGAATACAGACTCCACATAGAAGAGTTCGCTGTTGACTCTGGAAACACTCCAGTGACTGCAATCCATGCCACCGAATGAGGGCAGGTTCTCTCTTGCTGGCATGGGAGTTTCCCCATGCTCCATAGTAGGCCTACAGACAATAGGTTTTTGTTTTCCAGCCATCAGTCTGTTTTTTTTACCCCCTTTTCATTCTGCTCCAACCCTTGTCACCTATGGTGTCCCTCAAGGTTCGGCCCTTTCCCCTCTGCTTTTCAACATTTATGTATTACCACTTGCTCGCCTGACCCACTCACATGGTTTCCATTTCTTCTCATATGCAGACAACACTCAGCTTCTGTTTCGTCTTGATGGTGATCAGGCTGGTCTGTCTGTTTGTCAGAAGGAAGTGAGCTCCTGGATGAGCGAAAATTGGTTAAGACTGAATGGGGGAAAAACTGGAGTTCTGGTGGTGGGCCCTCCTGATTCTTCTGCACTGTGGGTTGCAGAGTTCTGGCTGCCTTCTCTAGGTCCTTTTCGAGTCCTTGTGGAAGTGGTGAAAGATCTCATCCTAAAAGTCACTATCTCACTCTATTCCGAGGCTCAAGTTAACTCGATCTGCAGTGCAGGTTTCTTCAAATGAAAAAAGTAGAAGAAAATTCTTCCAGCTATTCCCATAAATTTCCATGCTCTTATCACAGCTGTTTCCATCAATGGTAGTATAGACTACTGCAATGCAACCTTGTTATCTCAACCTAACTACGTGATGAACTGACTGCAGGTAGTGCAAAATTCTGCAGTTCGACTGGCCAAAGGCATTCCCTATGGCGACCACGTCTCTGCAGCCCGGCAAGCCCTTCGTTGGCTGCCTGTGGCAATGCGTATCAAGTATAAATCTCTTTGCTTGATTTATCGAGCTTATCATAAAAGGGTTTGTGTGTATCCCTGCAGGAGAAATGTCTCCCTTGCCAGCCTAAACTTCTTCTGCGATCAGCGTCTTCTTTTCTGGTACAGACTGGAACGTTGTGGTGGCCGTGCCTTCTCAGTGGCAGGATCCATACTTTGGAACTCCCTTCCTCTGATTTCACGCTGCCTGCCTGACTTTGAGCGATTTAAAGCGTCTCAAAAAACTCACTTATCTGCTAAATCCTATGCCTATTCATTTCTCGTGTCAGCGCCTCGATGCCTTTGGTGATTAGTTACACTAAACAAGTGTAATAATGATGTTAGGCACCACTGCAGGGTGTGGGCACTTACTACCCCCTTACACTCTCTGGTGCATGGGCATAATGTTAGGGGGGATAGGGGTGGTTGCCCCCCCCAACTTTCATGGGACACCATTTTGTCCCCATTCATTTGGCTGGGGCACCTTTTCTTCAGATGTCATATTCCCCCCAACATTTTCAGCAAAGTTACTCCACTGCTCTGGTGTGCAAGATAACTTGGGCTCCACAGCATGTCTGCTGTCTGCAGCCACCGCACTGGTGAGTGCAAGCAGCCCCCGACATTATCTCTGCTGACTGCTAGGGTATGGCCTCAGGGGCTCACAGCATACCCTGGGTCCACAGACCTTCAAATGCTTGCCTTCCCTTCGCTGTCTCACAGCCAGGGGTCCACTGCACAAGGCTCCAGTTGGGAGACAAACACATGCAGCCTTTCCTTCCCGCAGTAGTCAGCCTGTTACAGGAATTTAACAATGGGTGGTGTATCAGAGATTAGCAGCTGTCTGCTCCCTGGTAACCCAACGAGCAACCACACAAACCCCATCCTGGCAAGGAAACCTTTGACCATCGTGCACCAATCAAAACTCCCCATGCAGGGGAGCCACCAGGGGGCGCTGAGATGTGCTGAAGTCTCTCAGCCGATCTCCTCACCGGGCCGTCTAATTTTGGATTCTGGGGCCCCCACGCCTTGTGGGAGCTGAATACCGACCCGCCCGGGGGCTGCCTGGAGCCGTGGAGATTCGGCGGAGCGAAACTCCGGGGCCGAGTGTGTTGGGAAGCCGGAGTTTGCAGACATCCAAGCCGGCGGCGGGTGGAGTACGGTGTGCACCCCCGCTGAAGGAACCACGCGTTGTTGGGCTGTCTGTTGGTGGGGGTGGGGGAGGGGCAGTGGCTTTCGGGTCGGCCATACTTCCTGAAGATCCCCGTTTGTCGGCATTGCGCATCTTGGGCTTCCCGCCTGGTGTCTTTATGTGAAGAGCCGCTGGGCAAGGCGCGGCGAAGTTCGGTCACTGAGGCGTGTTGACAGCTTGAAGCGGGAGATCCCGCGGTGAGTGGTGTCCAGCCGAATTTTCAGTTTGCGGCCTGGCGCTCTGGTGGAGGAGGAGGAGCGGCAGCCTGCTGATCAACCTTGAGACCCGGGGAACGGAGTGCCCGCAGGAGGAGCTGCAGGTCCAGATCTGCATCACTCCACATCCTGGTGTGGGGTGCCCCAGAAGCTGGTGACTGCGGAGGAGGGGTCCGGAGACGGTGGAGCTGGCGGCAGGCTACAGCCTGGAGGTGTTCCCTGCTTCCCTGCGGCCCTGGAGGGTTAGCAGGTGCTGCCGTCCACTCAGGGAGCCCGTAGTGGTCTCGGTGAGCCGTGCACCACAGCGGGGGATAGGAACGCAGGTGAGGGTGTGAGGGGGCCTCTCAGGTGTCGCGTGAGCCGCGGGTGGGCGGCTGGTCCCCCCTCCCTCTCTCCTGAGTGTGAGTGTTGGAGAGATCCCCCCCGGGGTTGGTGAGCAGGAAGGAGTTCCCCCGCTGTAAACTTGATCCGAGGAGTTGTGGGGGTGCCGGTGATCCCTCTCACGCGGAGACAAGACTGGCCGTCTTCTGTGGGGATTATATCCTCCGGTGTTGCTGTTGGGTCTTGCGGCCCCTGCCCCTTGTGGGCCATTTCCTACGTCCCTAACCTCTCTCCTCCAATGCTTTACCCCACGGACTCTGCATTTCCCCACGATGGTCTGTCTCTATCCAGGGGGACCGTAAAAGGATCCTGTTTCCCTGGCCTAATTGCTGGATTTTCTTCTTTGTGGTTCCTTGGACTCTGACGCCTCCCTTAGGCAGTACCCCGGACTTTGCTCGTGGGGAGAGGGGACCAGTGTTATCTCTCAGTCGCCCTCTCTTGTGCGGTTGTTCTGCGCCCGAGGGAGGCCAGTGGTAGGAGGTGGTTTTCCAGGCAGTGGTTCACAGCGCAGCTGCCCTGGGGTCCAGACACTTGCTCTGGAGTTGCAGGGGATAGAGGGGAGGCGTGCTCCCTCTCGCCCCTTCCCGGGGTCTCCTGCCCTACATTCCGTGGGTGAACCTGGTATGCCTTGGATGGACGGGGTGCAGGCCCTACAGAGGTTTCGGCGGTCACCTAAGCAATCCGACAGAGGATTCACCATGCAGGACACAAACCAATCTGAGGCAGCAGAAACCCAGTCAATGAGTCGCAGCATGTCAGCCCTGCTTGAGGAGATTCGAGGTTTTAGGGCGGATATAGTCAGAAGGCTGGACTCCCTTGATAAGAAGGTGGATGCTGTGGAGAACCGAGTCCAGGCCCTAGAGGCTAATCAATCCTCAGCTGACCTCTTCAAAACGCAGTTTGATATGCGGCTGGCAGAATTGGAAAGGAGGGAGGAAAAGATCACACTCAAGCTGGACGATTTGGAAAATCGGGAGTGACGCTCCAATCTGAGATTCCTTGGTATTCCGGAGCAGGAAGGGGAGACGCAGGCGGATATTGTGAGAACGGTTAAGGCGATCATAAGTACCTTGTTTGATGGAGAAAATACCAGCGTCCCTACCATTGACAGGGCTCATAGTGCGGGAGGTCGCGCAGGTAGTCCTCTCTCTGTCCTTGTGAAGTTCCACTACTTTGTGGAGAAAACCAATATCCTGGAATTGGCTCGTAAGAAGGGTCCTCTTGACTGGAACGGCGCTAAAACCTCCATTTACCAAGACCTTTCGGCGCTTACTCTTGCATGCCGGAGACTTTGCGGTCCTTTGACGAGGTGGTTGCAGACCAAGGGAGTGCGGTATAGATGGGGTCACCCGTTCTCACTCTCATTTGAAGTAAGTTAATGGAGACAAGTACTCACTCACTTCGGAAACTGACATCTAGAGAGTGATGAATGAGCTTCTGGGGGACCCTCCCTTGGGGCACGGTACAGCGAGTGAAGGTTCTGACAAAGGACGTTGAAAAGAATCTCTCAGAGTTTATGGGTCGGCGACGCGTCTGAGGACATAGGTAGTATAGAAAGATGACTCCGCCCTCTCCAGGGCAGCCGTCTTAAATGAGAAGCAGGTTAGTGTTTGACAACTGTGCCGAAATGTCTTGGGAATGAGTGAACGGCTGCCGGGCCGGTCTGGAATATGTGATTGCTTTCTTGCAGCGGGGGGGGCTCAGAATATTGTGTTTAGTGGTGCTTTTCGCCCAGGTGGAGGCGATCCATGGTGGCCCGGGGGCTCGGCAGAATGATGTTGCAGTCCTTTCAGGCGCTCGTAATTTGGGAGAGGGGGGTGGGCAGTTGGTTTTGTGGGGGCGAGGGGGATTTGGAGCTACCAGGATTGTGGGTTTCAATAGGATTGTTCTTGGTTTTCTTGTGTGCACTGGGGACATGGGGCTGGGTTCGCACGAATACCTTCAACAGGAGGCGGATGAGCTATTTGGCTTTTCTAATTGGTGTTTCTGTCCAACCTTTGTCGGTGGGGTCCCTGAACGTCCGAGGCTTGAACTCTCCGACTAAGAGATCTCTGGTGTTGAGGGAGTTCGTGAGGCTGAAACTTCACTTTCTCTTTGTGCAAGAATCCCTACTCTTAAGGGATGGAACCTACTCTCAAATCCAAAGCTGTCGAGCAGATGTTTTGGTCATCATACGTGGCAAAGAGGCGAGGGGTTGTTCTCTTGGTTTCTCCAAATGCTCACTTCTCCCCCAAGGCCCACAGAGCTGATCCGTAAGGGTGCTATATTATGGTTAAGGGAGAGGTGAAAGGTTGTCTCTTCACTCTTGTGGGGGTGTATGCCTCGAATGAAGGGCATGATGTTTTTTGACAGGGGATGGGGGAAAAAATTAGAGGATTCGCAGAAGGGGCATTAATAGTCAGGGAGATTTCAACATGGTTCTGTATCCGGATAGGGACAGGAAATCCTCCAAGCCTTGCCCCAATCTTAGGTCACAGATGAAGTTGGCGGACTCATTCCATCGTGTAAATTAGGAATTGGGCTTGGTTGATACGCATCCTGCTGGGGGCAGCCGAGATCCTCTCTATACTTACTATTCTAAAGTGCACCAATCCTTTTCCAGGATCGACTATGTGTTGGTAGACTCCTCGATCCGTGACTGTATTTCTGACTTTGGTGTAGAGACCGTCCCATGGTCTGACCACAACCTTGTTCGAGTCAACTTGTGGGTCCCCCCGGTGGCCCGGAGCAAATCGCGAATCGCGGTGGGGATGTAACAATTCCCTGCTAATGGATAGGGAGCTGAGGCAGTCCCTCTTGGCCACTATCACAGAATATTTTCTTTTAAACAATACTGGGGAAGTGGAAATTAGAAGTGTGTGGGACGCATTTAAAGCCACAATCAGAGGTGTCCTGATGGAGATGTGAGCTAGGAGAAAGAAGGATAGGACTAGAGAGGAGCTCAAGCTGAGGGAGCAGATTTCTGCCATCCAACAAGGGGGTAAGTTGAAAATGCAGATGGGCCCAGGCAAGCGCGAGGAACTCCAAAATCTTAGGGCGAAGTTGTCCACCCTCCTTGTATGTCAGACGGAGAAAAAGCTTGCGTTTCTGAAGCAGCGTTACATGGAGAAAGGGGAAAAGGCGGATAAGATTTTGTCTGGGAGGCTGAGGGAACTTCGTAATAGCAGGGGAGTTAACTTTATTTCTGGTCAGGCGGGTGAAAAACTGCTACGGGACAGCCATATAGCGGAACAGTTTAGGCAATGTTACGAAAGACTTTATACCTCTGAGTACACTGGGGATGGGACTGAAGTGTACCGGTTCTTTGACTCTCTCCCAATCCCTTGTCTCGCTCAAGAAAGTTCAGCCTCCCTGGAGCTCCCCATTTCGCCCCAGTAAGTGATTGATGCTATTTCTTCTTTGAAGTGTGGTACAGCTCCGGGAGACGACGGGTTCACTGTCCGGTTTTTCAAGACCTTTCGGTCTACGCTGGCTCCCTCTTTAGCTAAGGTGTATAATAATGTATTGGACACTGGTTGCCTCCCCCCTTCCATGATGTCGGCTCTTATTGTGGTTATCCCGAAGGAAGGCAAGGATCCCTGGCTTTGTCAGTCCTACAGGCCCATTTCCCTCCTTAATATAGACATTAAAATACTAGCTAAGCTCCTAGCGAATAGGTTGTCTAGATTCCTCCCTTCCCTGGTCCACGGAGACCAAGTCGGCTTTATCCCCGGACGGCAGGGCTCTGACAGTATTAGGAAAACTTTGGGCCTTATGTATGAGGTGTCGAAATGGGAGTCGGAGGCTTACCTCCTCTCGCTGGACTCCGAAAAGGCCTTTGACCGCGTGGAGTGGCCGTATATGGGGAGAGTGGTCCGTAAGATGGGTTTCGGTGACAGATTTTGTGGGTGGGTTTCAGCCCTGTATAATGGTCCCTCAGCGCGGGTACTAGTAAATGGTTGTACTTCTCTGGGCTTTTTGCTTTCTAGAGGAACTCGCCAGGGATGTCCCCTCTCCCCTCTCTTGTATGCTCTGACAATGGAGCCCTTTGCCATCGCGGTTAGAGCCGATGGAGGTGTTTCTGGGGTGCGGTGTGGGGATTGTGAATTTAAGTTGTCTCTCTTTGCGTACGATATCTTGGTGTATCTTACTAGGCTTCACGACTTCCTCCCACAGTTGTTAGGTTTAATTTGTCATTTCGGGGTGTTCTCTGGGCTTAAAATTAATGTATCTAAATCCTGCATTATGCCGATGGGTAGGCTGGACCGAGAGATTCGCGGTAGAACAGAGGTGCTGGGGATGAGGGAAGAGAGTGTAAGTACTAGATATCTAGGTACCAATATCCCTAGGGATTTGGGTAAAGTTTACGAGTTAAATTTCCTTCCCATGCAGGCCAAGATTTTTAACGACTTGGTTAAATGGGCTCCTCCCACACTCTCCTGGTTCGGGCATATGGTCTCGGTGAAAATGAATGTACTCCCCCGGCTTCTTTATCTCTTTTCGTCTCTTCCCTGTATTATTCCGGACTCTTTCTTTGAATCTCTTCGCTTTCGCCTTCTCCGCTTTGTCTGGAGTGGCAAGAGGGCTAGAGTGAAATACAATACCTTGACCCTTCCAAAGGCGTTTGGTGGATTTGGCCTACCAGACTTTAAACTGTATTACAAAGCAGCTTAGCTGCAGGTGATGCTAGAGCATTTTAGGGATGACCTTAGGACGTACTGGACATACGTTGAGGATGTACAGGTTCACCCGTATAAAGTCAGGGATCTACTCTGGGTCCCCTCTCGCTCCTTGCCGCGGTGGCTAAATCCCATTCTATCCTGTCGGTTCTTTGGGCGTTATGGAAGCCGAACAGGGACAATATTATTCTTTCTTCGTGGCCTTCCCCCCTATCTTCCTTGTGGGGCCCCCCGCTCAACTTAGGGACCAGGGGGTTTCGAAAGACGCAATCGTGGTTGGACCAGGGGCTGGAGAGGGCTGCACAGCTGTTTAATCTAGGTGGCTTTATTGACTTCGCTGAGCTGTCGGAAGTGTTGCCGGAGAAGTCAATTTCCATCTTTGACTACCTGCGGCTTAAGGGCATTCTTACCCAGGCAGATTGGGTGGCACCCCTATCCCGTCCTCTGACTCCCTTTGAAAAAGTTTTTGTGGAGGCTAAGTCCAGGAAGGGATCTATTTCCAAAATCTACAGCATGCTGGTAGCTGCTAATCTGGAAGGTAGGCAATTGTTCAAACGGGTATGGGAGGAGAGGATGGACGTGGCCCTTGATGATCACGCATGGGAGTTGGTTTTTAGGGCAACTTTTGGGGGGGGTTGTATACCGCAGCTATGGAGCATAACTTCAAGATTCTTCATTCTTGGCACCGGCCCCCCATCACCCTGTCCAAAATGGTTCCTAATGTGTCCCCTATGTGTCCCAGGGCATGTTCTCTCTGAGGATCATGGTTCCACATGTGGTGGGAGTGCACGGTCATTCAGGTCTATTGGGCGGAGCTGCTTAGTTGGATTAAGGGCATCCTGGGAACGTGACCCTCCCTTCACCCCATGGAGATCCTTCTGGGCACAACGTAAGCCCGAGGGTGAGGCGTTGCCTTTCTCTAGGGTGGTGGGAGCTATGTTAAGAGCTGGGACAATGGCCTGGGCCCAGAAATGGAAAAGTCCTCAGGCTCCAACGAAGGCAGAGTGGTTTAATAAACTTTTGGCAATCTACGCTTATGAGAAACTTGTGGCTATAGCCAACGATAACATGTCTTCTTTCTTACAGGAATGGGCTATTGTGCTCTTAAATGTTGACTGTGAAGCCCTGAAGCTATAAAGTTCCCGGGCATGGGGTGAGGTTTGAAGGTGGGAGAGGGTGGCTGGTAACTATGTATGTCACATGCATTTTGGTATCCGCCTGAGACCCTACCGCTGGGGATGTGCTGTAGAAAAGTCTTACTTTGTTCAATGCCTTTGCTCTAATCCTCGTGCACTTTTTGTTTCTTGCTTATTGAATCCCAGGTAGCTCTTTGTTGGGGGGGAGAGGGAATCAGGGAGGTGGGTCTGGGGGGAGGGTGGGGAAGGGGCTTAAAGTGATTTCTTTGCTGGGAGTGTTCTTCGATCTCCGTCAGATGTTTGCTGATGTGAATGTTGATTTTTGAAAAGCTTAATAAATACAAAGTGGAAAACAAAAAAAACTCCCCATGCAGCGCACTGCCAATAGGGAATGGCGGGGCAAAGTTCAAAGCCTGGGTATAAGGGGGCCTAGCCAGTGTGTGGCAAAGCATTGGGCAGCTGAACAATGCGACCTTTGCACTTTGTCTTTCTTGAGAGGCAAACAGTTACTGTTTGCAGACTTTAGCCGAAGAAGATATAACATTCGCAATCAGACGCTCACAGTGAACCGTTCTCGAGTTCAGGAAAATTGCACAGCCAGGAGCAAGCACTGCCACAGGACAATGCAAAGAGCGATGCCCCGCCTTCATCAAGGAGCATTCTCCTGATTGGGCCACCGGACAATGCAGAGAGGATGCCCCGCCTTCATCAAGGAGCATTCTCCTATTTGGTTCTTGCCCCGGTTGTGGAACTCACGTTCCGGCAGAGTTGCATAAAGTGCATCTGTCAATGTGATGCAGTCCCTGGCTAGGCGCAAGCAGGGGCTCAGTCCAGAACATGAAAACACGCATTGGCAAAGCCAACCGTTTGGGCTTTTGTTTCGGTATGGGATAGGCACTGATGTAATGGTTCTACTTCGCCATAATATCATGCCAGCAGGAACATGGAGCAATTAACTAGGCATATCATATCAGTACTGGCAAATTCTTATCTAATACCTCAAGCCAAAACGGTTGGCGTTGTCCTTGCTTGTTTGTAACAGGAATTCAGTGCATGGAAGAGAAATAAATCAAGTGTCTGAAGACGCACTTGGGTATGACATCTTTATTGCACCAGTCGCCATTAACAGCTGCAATTAAGCCGTCACCTCTCAGCAGACTGCTTTGAAAAAACATTGGCTGTCTAAAGTTTAATGTTACCTCTTGATAGAGGGAGCGCAAAGAAATCCCAGGAGGAAGTGTTTTGGGAGGGGAAAGGGCCATAGGGATTAGAATTGCAAGGGGCAGTGAATGGGCGGATAAATAACCAAACAACACCCACAAGCTGTGTGTCCCTCCTCACTGCCATGTCCCTCTGACCTGTACTCCAATGCAATAGTGTCGGCTTATAAGTGGCCCTTAAGAGCCGCATAATAGCCCAAACTATTTCTAATTCTATGATAATGTTGAAAAGGCTTGGTGTCCTTGCAGGGCTAGCCAGACAGGGTGGCAACTTCCCTGGCTGGTATCCATGGGGTGCTGCCTGCCATTGCTCTGAGAAACCATAGATTTGTAGGCTTGGAATGTTCATGGACTCTTGTCTGGCTACCCCAAGATGCCAGGATTAGGAGCTGGGTGTTCCGGTCAGGGCGCGAGAGTTTGAAGCACGGATCCAGCGTTCACCTGGCTGTCAGAAGGCCAAGTACCCACAATACTCAGGGCTAAATTGGTTCCCCCATGTTTCCTGTGGAAGAACTTTAAAAACCACTTCCAACAGCAAGGCGCTTTGGAAAATGAAAAAGTCCTGACTGGTACAGACTGCCAGTGGGTTAAGTGGGTTGCTAAAGGGAGGGGGGGGCTTTCATTAGGGTGGTGGCCTAAGTATGTGTGTAGTTAGGCGACGACCCCTAAAGAGAGCCCCCCTCGCCAATGGGTGAAAGAGGGCTAGTGAAAGCTGGGATGTACTGGCAATGTTACCTCTGGTGCGCCCAGCCCCTTAGCGCAGCCGGCAGCCCTTTCATTCAAGGCGCTGTGTGGTTAAAAACCACGGGCCTCTTGAATGAAAGGGCTTCCTGCTGCGTGATGACTCTGTACTCCGAAACAGGAGGAGGCCTGGAGGGCCCAGTCTCTCCTTTTGTTTCCGAGTAAAGAGTCATCACACATCATGAAGCCTCGTTTAAAAAGGCCTCAGGCTGCATCATGACTCTTTACTGGGAAAAAAAAGGAGAGACTAGGCCCTCCAGCCCCCCTCTTGTTTCGGAGTTCAGAGTCAGCTGGCACTGCCAGCCATGTAGCCGAAGCCACTTCCGAAGTGCTGACACCTGCAGCCAGTCCGTGTAACTGTGCGGCGCTTCTGTTACATGGCTGCTTGAGGCGTCGGCATGGCTGTGGCTCGTCAGGGTGGGGCTAGTCCGAGTGGGTCCTGGTAGATACTGTTCTGATACTATCCTTTTATTTCTCATGCCATATCTCCTTTTCCCCTCAATGTTCCTGCTACTCAGCCCTCCTTGCTTCCTCTCTCCCCTTTGTTCAGTTTCTGTCCCATTAGTAGATGTTCCCTTCATTATTTCCTCCCTCTGTGTTCTCTCATTGAGTCACACAAAAATTCCACACCGATGCTTACTCCTTTTAACTTTCCAGTCTTTCATAATTCCTTTAAAGTTGAATATTATAAGAAAAAAACATATCTGTTGGTATGGATGTCATATTGACATAGACAAAGACGGTCACCCGATATACAAAGCATTTTTCAATTGTATTGCACTATTGAAAAACACTTTCGGTGATCTGGCCCAGAGATTGTTACTGCGCCGGATAAAATACCTGCTGGACTGTTCCATGATGAAAAAAAGTAATGCAATCAAGTTTGAAAAAAGTCCAGTCTTTCACCCCTATATCCTCCATTTTGTCTCTCAATTGTCTCTCTTCTATTCCAAAGCTTCTCGCCCCAAGACATTTTCCCTAACACCATTGCCTCTATGTGATTACACCGAAATCATACTCAGAGAGGTATTTTATAACGAAACAATTAGAACGAAAAAACATCAAATGCGTTATTCCTCCTCCGCACCAGTTTTAAGCCCTTATTCCACCCCATCCGTATTTTATTAAAATCTTTGTTTTTTCGATTTTTTTTGTTTAGTTAAAAATCATTCATTGTATGTTTTCGCTAAAATCACCGGATACCACAATGTTCGCCTCTCAGTGTATCATTCCATGAGCTCTGCCTTCTCTCGTGCTTTCTCCTCTTCCGTTTCCCTCAAATAGCCCTTTCTGTACCCGTTTTGCCTTGATCTTGGTTGCCTCTGGCGATCTCTCTCACTAGCCACCAACGTCGCGTGTCCTTCTCTGTTGCTTCCATAAACCCCCCTGGATCTACATTGATGGGAGAAACTTGCTTTGGATGCATCGGTACCTGATGGATGTACAACTAAAAGGACCGGGGTCTGCAACCGGCAGCTCCTCAGATGTTTTGGACTACACTTTACGTGATCTGTCACCATTGGCCAGTCTGACTAGAGCTCATGGGAGTTGAAGTCCTAAAAATCTGGAGAGCCATAGGTTGCAGAATATGAGCTATAAGGGCTGGGGACAGGTGGCTGGCCTTTGACGAGCTAAGGGCGATGAATGGAATAGAGGGCTTCACATAAAGCGCATACAGGAAATTATGGAGAGCAACGGTTGATAATGAGCTGGGAAGGAAGGCCAAAGAGGCCAAAAATTTAGGTAGGGGCATCAGGGCAGTATCTAGGCTACCCGATGGTGCTTCCCTGATGTACAGCATTCTTTCAGCGGAGGGTGAGATGGAGGAGAGGCGCTTAGGTGCCTAGCCAGTGGATCTGGGAAGGGAGATGGTTGGGCAGGGGGCCTCGGCTGGTGCACAAATGCCATGTTTGCATCAGTGGATTTGGGAGGTAAGAGATTGCCAAACACAGATTATACACCTGGCATATTGAGGATGTGCTTGATCTAAGTATTCGCCTGATCCAAGTATTCGCTTGGGAGTGTATTTCTGCACGCGATCCTTGATATACCGTGGACACCTTCCATAATATACTTTATGTGCTATGGTGAGGAGTTTCAATATTATCCTGCTGCTGATTTGGAGCCAATGCAGTTTCCTCAGATTAGCGGTTATATGTAGGTGCGTGTGGCGTTAGTGATAACGTGAACCGCCTTGTTCCCTGGAGGGATATGACTGCGTACATTGGTGACCCTGCATAGATGGCATTGCAGTATTCCAATCTTGAGGCCTATTGGAGCTCGAGCAAGCACAGCACACAGGTCCTCATTACGAGTTCGGCGGTAATCATGCCGCTATTGGCGGCATGGCTGCCGCCGAAATCGCGTCGGGGTCCGGGTCCTCGGAATGAGGATTTACCGGGCCATTCCGAAGTCGGAAGGCCCGGTAATTCCTCCCTCCGAGGACCCGGACCTTCCCCATTCCCATTTCAGTCTCCATAGGGCTGAATGGAAATGGGAGAGAGACCAGACGTGCAGAGGGGGTCCCACGAGGGGAACTCGGAATCGGGCGGTAAGGGGGTTGATGGCACCGGCACCTTTACCGCCCGACTCGTAATGAGGGCCACAGTGTTTTGAAAGTACTCTGTCTAGTTGTCGGATTAGCATGAGCTGGTAGTTAGTGGAACTAACCACCAAGTTAATTTGGGGTACCATAGAAAGATTGGAGTCGAATATGACACCCAGAGTTTTAACCTTCTGTTGTATGGATCCCGGACAACCGGATAGAGTGATATCAGAGAGTCCAGTGGGAACAGAAGCCTTTTATTTTACTCTATGACACAAACAAAAGTTCTGCCTTATTGGGGTTTAACCCCAGGCAGTTGTCACTCGTCCATTTTTCTTTTGTATTGAAGATCCCCTGAATTCTAATAATGCTAGACGAGGAGTCTTTCCCAAGTCTAAAAGCAAGTTGTGTCTCGTCAGGGAAGTTTTGGAAAGTTGTGTCAAATTTCAGCAGCAAGTCATGAAGGGGATCAGTTGTAAAAGACGCTGAAGCGAGGGGGGCAGGGAATCTGCCTCAACACCATTTACTGTCTGATTTGTACAGCAACGCATAGTCTTTCTTTACTTTCCTTAACGGAAAAATATTTCTCCCTTTTGTCTTCCTTTCCTTTCATTCCCGGGCTCTCTTTTCTACCTCTTCAGCTGTCTCACTTGTTCTTGTGCTTTGATGGCGACTTCACGTGCACCACAGATGTAATGTAGGCCCACATTGAGGCAGCTGCCGCAGGAGGGCAGGTACTCGTTTTGATATGATAGGTTATTTATAACGCGCTTAATATCCAGAGGATTCTAAGCGCGGACCCGGGATTGAACCTGTGTTGCTCCGTGTCATCTTGCTTCCAAGGCAAGCACGTTGTCCTGCTGACTTCAAGATGGTGATACAGCACCCCCTGTCCCTCCCTGCGCCCAGTGTCATTGCCTCATTCGCCCGCTCCTACAAATAGCCCTGGGTTTGCGTTTTCACTTGAAACCGAAGTCTCACCCCAGTGGGAAGCCGATAATCTGGACATTCAATTCGAAATTGAAGGTTGCATCTCGGTGGGTACCTTGGCAGGTTGGACTGCAGTAACTTGGGGCTGAGGCCCCTGTGTGCCCACTGTACAATGGATGGAGCCTTGAAAGAGATTCAGGAAATGACTGGTAGCAAAGTATATTAGGGTTTTGATAGATGCCATCCAATGGCCAGAGGGGCCTGGGCACAGAGTCCTAGACATGCTGGAGTTTGTTGAAGAGGTATCCCAAAGGATTTACTTAAGGGCCATTGGCATCGTCGAACCAGGAGAAGGCGGGTGCCAGGAGACCCAAACTCAATGATGCAAGGCCAAGATGGGAAAATGCCCAACATAACCATCAGCAGGTGAGAGGGATGAGATGAGTTTACCACCAAGTTGAGAGAGAGGGGGAATGCGACATGTGTGATGGATTTGTAGCCACTGTCTGTTCCTATACGATTATAGGACTATAAGTGAATGTGTGTTTGTTTACATGATAGAAGGTAATTGTTGCATTAAGCCCTGGGGGTATACTTTTGTGTGATGTGTGAGTGCTTGACAGGAGGTAAAATGGATGAGCCTGGGTGAGAGGAGAATGGATGAAATCTCTTCTCAGAGTGACAGGTTGAAGGGCCTTTGTGATGAAGCCCACTGTCTGTCTGTTAGGCTAGAGAGTGGGGTGGCCGTGGGGTCCGGGTGCCACCACCCATTCACTGTATGTTGCTGGACCTGAGGGATGGTGCAGGGACAATCCCTTTGCTTACCCCAGCATGTCCCAGTCTTCTGGCAGTAGGCCGTCACACGGAACATGCCCCTGTCTCCCCTGTCTCTTTGAGAGAAGCTCCAAGCATGGGTAATAATGACTACACCTCGAGTCCCCCTTGTGGTGCACCATGCCTAAAGATTGTTACCTACAGAGTACTTCTGTAGCAGACCTGGCACTAGCGAAATATAATTTCAAGATGGTGGCTGGCCTTCATCTAGGCTCGAGCCATGTTTCCACGCAGGCATGCCTGGAACCACAAAGGCAGTGGAGAAGCCACATGTAAACAAGCCAGTTCCAAATATGACATAAACACGTAAATGCCGATTAGGCAAGGACGTTCCCCAGGGGTGCAATGTAGAAGCTTCAACAAAGGGGGCACAGGGGAAAGGGGGAGGTTTGGTTGCTTATGCCCAGCATATGCTGAGCTTATTAGTATTTTTAATTGTGTTGACTGCTTACCACTGCTCCGAATTTTCACGAGGCAAGCAATACTTCAAACTAGTTGTAAACTGTTGTATCTGTGTTCTTATGTCATAACTGGAATGGTCCAGAGTGTCCTGTGGGGTATAAGGGTGCTGACCCCAGAGTTCCAGGAGTGTCAGTCGGAGGGAGGAAGCCTGGGTAGTGAGTACCAGTTGGTCCAGCTCCTGTTATCTGAACTTAAGAAGTCACTAAGCAAGTAATTGAATAAAGCAACTTACAAGAATCATACTCGAGCGTCCATGGAGTTTGCTTCATAACACTGGCGACGAGGATTTGATTCCTCGTTGACATGTAGTGAGGGATCCATTTGGTGTGGTGGCCCGCCATAGATCACCAGGGTGGGCCACACAGAGCGCCGGGATAACCCAGCGGGAAAATTGTGCTGCGGGCTTCCAGCGCTCACAAGGCAGGGGGCACCCTGTAATATCCGGTGCACCGGATACTGAACCAATAGCTGGGGGCACCCAGCATGTGGCAGCCTCGGCTCCGGGGGCACCCAGGCCAGGTCTGCAGGACCAGGTCGTTGTCACACGGCAGACAATAGAAAATGAAAGACACAGACACGAGTTTCCACTTCCTGGGGCTCTGCTTCACTGGCTCTCACGTGCCAGCATGACCCTCTTTCTTAAAGGGGCAAGGGCCCACAGTTAAATGGGCCACACACCACATTTGGGTTCTGTCCCCGCCGAATGCCACATCAGAATGCTGGCGCCAGTCTGTGATCTAAAGGAAAGGACCTTATAACGTAGCCGCGCCACGGTTCTCTATGGAGATTGTATCTGAAGGAACATGTACAGTATGAGAAATACACTATGGCGGGGTCGCGAGAGATGAGGGAAAAGGAAATTCTCAGACTTGTGAAGGGACATCAATGTATTATGGACACGGCAAGGTAGTGTGTATATGCTCTATACCACAGAGATATCGGTGAGGGTCAAACAAAATCGGTCAACCGAACAGTTAGGGTGAAGGCTGTGTAGCATTTGAGAAGTAGTAGGGCTGCAATGAGGACTTGTAGGTCAGATTTATATTTGAATCTATGGAATGTCCTGTGATAGGTATGGAAAGGAGTTGGGAGATTTTGCACATGGTTATTTATGTTTGTTATCTGCCAATACATCCTTACGGATTTATGGGAGCACAAGGAACAGAAGAAGCAGTAAATTGAGCAAAGATTATTGCCACTATAGGTTGCTGTAGGGATAGTTGTCAAGGAAATATTCTTGCTTTAGTTACGTGTGTGTGCACGGACGTATTGAATTGTATTACTGGGTAACAGTAGCGTGAGTATACATGCCTGTGCGGAGTGAGTGGGAAGATAGTTACAGATGTAGTGTTCGTGCGCCAGCTGTTATGGATTGGATGGCTGCAGCTATTGTGAACTGCAAAGAGGTGCCCTAAGTGAGCCAGTGGTTATAGAGCGTAGTGCTCTAGGATATTGTGGCCCAATGTGGAAGCGGGTAAGGTGTATGGAATGGTTTGGAGGTTGTTAATGTGGCACATTGCGTGTGCCAGAAGTTATACAGTGTAAGGCTCTTCGTTATTATGATTTCAGGTGAAGGTGGGTCAGGTGGGTCATGTGTATCGAATGGTGTGTATGGTGTGTGGTGCAGGTCAGAAGGAGGAAGCGGACACTGCAAGGATATTTCTATTGGTTGGTTATTAAATGATAAATATAAAGCCTATGTCACTCTATTGCTATGTGGGTGTTTCCTGACGATATATATGAATTACGGTGCTCATCAGTCGTTAGAAAGTCTCAAATGAATCAGTCCGGCGTCCAAAAACTAGTTCTAACTCACCCTACACCATTTCTAACCAACTTAAATAGGACCAGGATGATTCCTCCCTTCTCCTGACTGTATTATGGCAATGTCTCATCTTCTCTTCACGATTCCTATTTAGTATGCTATCCTTAAATAGTCTCTTGTCACTTCCTGTATCAGTTCTTGACACTTTTTCAGAAGGTCTTCGGGTCTTTTCCCCCCTCTGATTATCTCTCCCATAAGCAGTTCACTTGGCTTTTCTCCCAATTCACAGAATTCTCGCTCCAATATTCTCCACTCTTTAATTTTTGATTTATGGGCTGTTTGCCAGTCTTCCCAGGGGATTCGTACACCAGTGGTAGAGATCTCTCTTTCCGCATTAATGCAGTTCCACTATCAACTTTAAACTCAATGCCTCATCAATTCTACTAGGATGAGTTTCTCCTGATTCATAACGATTTGCTGATAGCCTCACGGTTCTTCCATGCTCCCTGTTACCTTTGATTCTGCAGGGGAATGTCACTGGGGCGTGTACTGGCTCGGGTTCTCTTTATTTGCTCTGCTTCTCCGTCTTCTCGAATCCACCAGCGTCCCATTCTTGATGATCTCTCTCCCTGGGATCAGGAATGGCTGGGGTTAAGCAGATGTCTCGCTGTTTCCTCTGTGCTGTGGTTTCAGCGTCCTTGGACGGGCAATCTACCCACCATGGAAGGGTCATGGTCACGCTACCATCATGATTTGGATTTTTGTCTCCTCGGCTTCTCACTGCATGTAAACGATGGGCCTCCAGCATTTTGTTCTCGCGTTCAGGTCACTTCTGAAAGTCACAGGCTCTGCAGCTCTCCTCGGCTCCCCCTATCACAGGTGTCACGCCATCAGGGGGCTTCCCCTGCTTACGCTCTCTGCTCTCTCTCTCTACATTGCCTCTCCTCAGCGTGTGATGATCACGCTTCAGTATACTCGTCACAGTTTTATGGAGATCTCTTATTAAAGAGACAGATCCTCTTTGTTGTTCACTGATGTATATTTTAGTTTTGTCGTCTGCCAAGTCCCTGGCTTCTATAGTGTTCTTCATGTCTGACAGTGCCATATATGCCACTATGGTAAATTGGTTAGGGAGTTCCTCACCAGAACCGGATTTCTTGTCCCCTAAGGGGGAGTCTCTCCTAGTGAGGTCCCACTTGCCCAGAACCCTAGATAGCGTCTTGTGAAGTGGTCTCATCTCCCTATCTTCAAAGGGGGAGGCACCCCATTGGGGAGAAGGGACGAATTCCCTCAATTAATCGCAGGAGTCAAGGGGGTGTCGCTTACGTGCCAGGTGTTATGGAGTATAAGGCTCCTAGTTGTTATGACTTTATGTGCAGGTGGGTCAGGTGTATGGAATGGAGTGAATGGTGATGAGGCAGCACCACTGGTGTACCAGTTTATATGAATCGTAAGGGTCATAGTTATTGACACTTCACACAGAGGTGGACCAGGTGTATGGAATTGAGTGTTTGGTGTTAAGGAGGCGCCACTGGTTTGCAGGTTGTTATGGAGCATAGAGCTTTTAGTCACCATGACTTCATGTGGCGGTGGGTCACACATTATATTGGAATTCCCGGGGTGCACAAGGTGTCAGTAGTGTGGCTTCGTCCATGCGAATGTGGAAGACAATGGTATGTGTTCTGTGCTGTGTGTTTGGGAAAGAAAGGAGGTGTGTTTTATGTGTGTTCTTATGTCTGATTTCATGAGTGGAATGTTGGGGAGAGTCCTCTTGAGTAGAAGGGTGCTCATCCCAGAGCTCCTGGATGGTGGGTACCAGTGAGTACAGTTTATGTTATCTCAACCTAAGAAGTAACCAAGCAAGTAACTGAATAAGGCCACTCACAACAATCAGACCCAACCGTCCATGGAGTTTGCGTTCTTTGTTCTACCTGAATAGAAGGAGCCCCTTATTATAAAAATAACAACTTTTCATATGATATCTTATGATCGATATATTTATTATATGATCGGTGATTTGTGCATTTATCTATGATTCCAATTCTTGTTTCAGTCAACACGTATTTTTCTAAACCTTTTTCATTATGCGACTAACTTGGTTGGGATTATATTAAGATCAAAAGGAATACAGAATAATACTGTGACTTCTTGATTGGCTAATATTTAAAGAGCCTTTAGGGCTAAATATCACCTAATTCTTTCAGATGTATAGAAGGTAAAGAGCATAGGTCTAAGGATTGATTCTTGGGGGACATGCCACTGAGAGGGATGGGGTCAGGGGTTTGAGAACAAATAAGCAACCATTTTCAGGATTGATACTTGTAGGAAACACATTGTAAAAAATGACTGTCTCAAGTTGCACATCAAAAATATAAGTGTGTATTGCTCATGAGCATACTAAACCTTAGTACAGCATCAGTACATTCTATTGCACAGGGCGGAATGGAAAATTACTTACTGGTAATGTTCTTTCTATGGATTCTCATCCAACAGATTCCTCTTCTGGACAGATAGCCTCCAGCATAGCTCTTCTCGGAATATCTGGATAGGAAGAGTAGCATGGCTCGACGGCACCTTCCGTGGCTTTCATGCTTCTCAGTTCTTGTGCTCTTCGACTCCAGGCATGACATCAGCGTTCCTAGTTCTAGTACGCGCTACACTCCTCTCTCTCAGTCCCTCACCCTCCCCTTCATGCCCACCATCTTTCTTTTCAGAGGCACTAAAGCCAAGAATGTCAGTAGACCTTTCATCTGAGCCTCACTTTCTAAACTCCTCTTAAAACTCAAGTTCAGAAGCAGGGAAGCATTGCCTTTCGGATAACTTCTTAGTCACACTAAAATTGCACTTTGAAAAATGTTGGCCCAATTGTACTAAATGGCGGCTTAAAACATTCATCTTAAAGGATGAGAGAGCGTATGAGGCTATAGATCACTTTATTATTAACTACTTTAAGGAGAATAAAGGGTCTACAGATATTTTAATTGTTTGGGATGCCTTTAATGCAACTATACGTGGTGAAATAATGAATTGGACCTCCCAGGCAAGGTAGTCGGGAGAGTAGAAAGTAAAAGATCTTGCGACAGAGCTGGGGGTTATGCAAAGAAAATATGTGTTGTCCAAAAGCAGGAAGGATCAAATAAGTGTGGACAGAGTCAGAAAGAAACTAAAGGACGAAGTGGAAAGACAAATGTAAAAGGGTTTACATTTTATGAAACAAAAATATTGGAAGGAAGGAGAACGGGGTGGTCGACATTTGGCAAATAGGCTAAAGAATTTGACAGAAAGATCATATATTCAGAAGATAGATAATGAAAGGGGTGAATTAGTATTCAGGAAAAAAGACATTTGTGAATATTTCAGAGCATTCTATGCGTCCCTCTACTCAGAAGAATTAACTACTCAAGCAATCGAATTAGCTAAATTCTTTGACAAGAGATAGATAGATATTCCGTGCTTATCTGAGGAAGGGAGAGATGCATTAGACGCACCAATCACTGTATCTGAAGTTCAGACGGCAATAAACCAACTTAATCTAGGAAAATCCACAAGCATGGATGGGTTGCTGGTGGAATTTTATAGGTCCTTTAGTACTAATCTAGCACCGGAGCTTTGTGATTTATATAATACATTTTTATCAGAAGGGATTCTCTGTCCACCTATGAGAGAAGCAGTTATTACTTTGATACCGAAACCAGGAAAAGATAACACTAAACGTAGTAACTGTCGTCCTATTTTACTTCTGAATGTAGATGTTAAAATGTTTACTAAAATCTTGGCTGCTTGTCTACTTAAATATATTGGTGAGTTAATTGATTATTCGCAGGTGGGATTCATGGGAGTCAGAAATGTGTATGACATAATTAGGACTTTATTACGCTGTTGGAGCTTTGCAGTATGGAATCTCGGCCAAACTTTGGGTTAATGATGAGCTTTCATCAGTGTTTCAGTTATTCTGGCGTACAAGACATGGATGCCTGCTTTCGCCCTTTCTTTTTAATCTAGCCCTGGAACCGTTACTTGCATATATAAGACAGGAACAGGGCCTTCGTGGTTGGCGTGTGGGAGACATGGAAGTTAAGGGTTTAACATATGCTGATGATATGACTATGGTATTGGCCAACCCAGAAGGGGGAGGTATACTTTTGAAACACATGATAGAGGATCTTCATGCCCCCTTGTGACTGTCTTTTTTTAATATAATGGTTTTGTAGCTTGATAGAGGAGGTAGGATTATTATCTGGACATAAAATTAATTGGGGAAAACTGTAGTCTTTCTACTCAAAGAAAATCCTTCCAATAGGGCCTTAAATGACTGGAACTGTCAATGGGAAAATTCAAATGTGAAATATTTGGGGATTTACCTTTTACGTGACACAAAGAAAATGGTGGAATTTAATATTGGTAAATTGATTGAGACACAGTAAAGGGACGTACATAAGTGGGACGGTATGATTTTGAATATCTGGGCCATGGTAAATGCTATTAAAATGATGCTACTACCCAAAGTGTTGTACTACATACAGTTGCTTCCTCTGAAATTTACACAAAATGGGTTTAAGCGCATTGACAGGGTATTTTTGGACTTTTTATGGGGCTTAGGGAAAAGGCCAAGTATCCGTTGTTTCAATATGATTCGCAAAGTTCGGGAGGTGGGTTTTGGGTATCCAGTTTTAGAAAAGTATCACATAGGGTTTTTGCTTAAGAATTCTTCTTGTTATTCTATGGAGGGGAGGAGATCAGAACCATTTTGGGCGTCAATAGAAAAAGGTAGATTAAAGCCCTACTGGCTAGATAGTTTATATTCCTTTGGGAAAATGCCAAAATCTGGGTCAAAACTGGAAACTATACCTGTCCCAAGAAATGCTTTGGTAGGGTGGATTTTGGGGTGTGGACAAGGTTTATTCATGTGTGGAGAAGCATCTATTTGGCATAATACATGGTTACAATTAGATAACAAAATGCTAAATTGGCAAAGTTGGGCTAACAAAGGTATTCTTTCATTGAAGATGTGTAAACAATTCGGTAATTTTACTTTTTAACAATATAAAGATATGGCAGGGATTGGACCTTTTTTCAAGAACTCACCTTCGGAGTGGGTTCCGAGAAACGTCTGTGTCAGAGTTGTCGGAGAACCGATGCTATAGGAATCTCCCCGGAACTCCTCTCCCAGACCGTGACATAAAGTCCCAGTCGGAGAGAAGAACCCCAGGGAAACCCTCTGGGGGAATAAAACCCTGCACGTCTGGGAATCGTCTGCTTCACGGATTTCTTCTAGGCAGAAGGCTGGTTCCAGACAGAGATGTCTATCCAGGGAAAGACGAGAAGTAGAAATGGTAAGTAGTCGTAAAGCGAAGGGTAAGTGAGATAAGTGAAAGAAATGACTGGACTAGATACCCTTAAAGTGTAGATCAGTGGGACACGGATGCTGGGACCGAAGATCCGGATGCGAAGGTAGTTCCACTATTAAAGAAACAAAGTTAGATTTAGACAAGGAGGAATGATAGTGACTGGGCATATATCAGTAGCATGTACCGGTAGGAGATACCTTTACCTCAGAGGAAGCCGGGTAGGAATTGGAATGGGCGCGCAAATGAGGTGTGTGTGTCTGTGTACGCGCTTGTTTCCGAGATAAAGTGTAGAGACTTCTGATCTGGGGGTACTAGTCGCTCCTTTCTAACAGTTGGAAAAGAAACAGAGTTAATAGCTCAGAGTACGTAAGAAAGGACAGAGAGACAAGCCTAGGTCCGTACTTACGAAGCGTTGTCGTAGAAGAGTAGCAACGCATCGGCTTGCTGGAGAGGACGCCAGATAAGCTGTTCGTGGAGTAGGGGGCGGAGACCCACTGCATTTCGTGAGTCGAACATCTAGACCTCTGCACGTGGACCGAGCCGCCATCTTGGGAGAAAAAATGGAAGCTGCACAGCGTCGAGACAACCGATGCCAGAGGGACCAGCGCTTCCTAAGAGGCGTGACAAGATGTCTGGAGGGATGAGAAAATGGTATCCTTCGCAGTTCTTGTGGAGCGATTTGGAATGGGTAATTGGGAGTATGGGAGATATAGAGCTTTAGAGAAATTTATGGTTGAAAGACAGCAGATGCTAGATGTGCCAATGATTGGAAAGCTCAAAATGTGTGAATTGTTTGATACTCTGTCCCATATGGTGTCAACTTTTACTAAGTTAATGCCAATGGAAAATCACATGAATGAGTCTGAGAGAAACTACGACTGGCCAGGGCTATAGATTTAGGGAGGGACGTCTCAGTGAATGTTTCGGAGGGTGTTTGCAGGGTGGTGGTTACAGCTAAAATGGATCTGAAGTTGCGTTATATTCACCAACTGGTTTTAGACTGTCTATATTGGACTCCAGTGCTGATGAGTGTGATGGGTTTGATGGATAATGAGTTATGTTGGGGCAGTCAACAGATGAGGGGAACATAGCACACATGCTCTGCGAATGTAATGGATTGACTGACTTCTGGAAGGATGTATTAGACAGAATTGATGCAATTTGGAATATCTCCTTTCCGCGTACTTCTCTGTCAGTGATTTTTCTATCGGCTGAGGGTAGATGCGAAAATGAATGTGAATCATCGAGCTGGATTGATAAAGCTTTACTGATGGCAAATAAGCACATTCTGAAGGTGTGGAAGACAAGAAAGAAGCCTCTGATAGAGAATTGGCTATCAGATATGCAAACACGTTCAGGCTTTGAAAAAATTCAACCTGTAAGGCAGAATCGGGAGGGAGAGTATTTGGAACTATGGGGGCCCTTTAATGATTTGTATGGGTGAGTGTAGGTTGGGGTACTGAAATGTTAATATATATGTATTAGTTACTTAGGGGTTAAGTGTTAAGGTTGTGGGGGTATTGTGTGGTTTGTGTTCGGTCTTGTTGTGAAGCAGGGAAGTTTGGGAGGGTGATGAGGAATCTGTGGGAGTAGAATCCATATAAAGAACATTACTAGTAACATTTCCCACTTTTCCTCATCTGGATAGACTCCTATACAGTAGACAACAAGGAAGTATTATTCCAGAAAACTTTGTAAAACAGCCCTGCCAAAGCGGTCAGCACTGCCTCTAGACAGATCCAAACTGTAATGCTTAAAGGGGTAGTTCGGTCAGAAAACTTATTGGCCCAATCGACCAAGCATGTATTTTAGAGTATAAATCAATCGTTCTTAAAAATATTCCAATGCAACGTACCCTAGTTTTTCGCACTTTAACACATGTGAAAACGACGGGTCGGGTACCGCCATCTTGTGCTAATCTTATTTGCGACACTAATTCAGATCACCCGCCCTTAACGCTGACATCATGCCCAATTTCACAACCCCAATACACGTCTCATGTCAACCTCCTCTGTGCCTAATCTATTGATATGTCTCCATTGAAATGCCAGGATGCCCCGTTCCTCGACAAGTGTAAACAAACCCTTTCTGATCACACAACGTTGGAGTTTATTTTTCCTTTGTGTCACTGTATTTCATTTCCAGCTTCCCGCACTTGTTTCTGCTCTGTTCAGCTAGCTGCCAAGTACGGCTCACTGAGAACCGGTACTTATGCTGCTTAAAATGAATTAACTCAGTAGTTGCTTTTCATTTCTTATATTATGGACAAATGTCTTTACTAAACCATATTTAAACATGTGTCCTTGCGAAAGTTTTAAAGTTTGAGCTTATAAATCTTGTCTTTTCATGATGTGTTTTTGTAACATGACTGTTTCTTTGCTTGTCTTTCTTTAACATTAAGTCTTAATGGGAAACCTCTTTTCTTTACTGCATACAAACAAAAACGTTTTTATTTACCTTACTGTTGATTCTGGGCTTCTTCGCTATTCAGAAACTATGGCAACAATTCAGCCCTACATGTACGAGCCCAAATATTCAGAAGAGGAAATCCTTGTAAGAGAAGAAACTCGAGACAAAGTGGAATCAGATGAAAGTCTTGAGGATCAAACAAAAGAGCATTAAGCCAGTCGCATGGAACACGTTTCCACCTGGTGTACCTGCCATTGTTTCGAGCTCATGCCTACTCTGGTGGAGAACTGCTGTTGCAGAGAAAACTCTGGCTGCTTGGCCTTCATTGCTGGAGAAGAAACCACCACTGTGCATTACTGAGCTGCATGGCTTCAGGACCGCCTACCTTACAAGATCTGTGTTGTGATTGATAAAGGTCCTTATGCACGAACTTCGCGCTACAGTTCGCCCTCGTAATCCATGTTAGGAGTAAGTTCACTCTATATATGTTGTGTGTTTGACGACCAAAACAGCTAACATAATATGTTGTTCCCCAACATCAATATAACTTCGATGGTTCACTGATGAAATAAGTTTTCTGTAAATAGAATAAATGACTCATTCTAATCTGAAACCAAAGTGTTCATCTTTAGATTTATTGTCTGAACAATTATGTTTCTTTCACTTGGAAGTATCTCCCGAACTGTTTTTGCTGGAATGTGTGTTCACATTTCTAATTGATCGCTACTTGAAATCATAAGTAGTGTCAGTACTTTGCACGAAAAGGTACTTTTTAAAGCATAACAATGCCTTATATTTTGCAAGATAGTGCAAACAAAAAAAATGCAATTATTGGGTTCATTCAAGTAAACTATTTCTGTATCTCTTACACAGGTGGCACAGACTTGTGCTTTATCGTGCCTCTACATGGTAGATTCATGGAAGACTGGGAGTTTGCGTTCGACGAGTAGTACCTGCCTGTGTGGTTCAAGCCATTTGTGATGAATTCCCCAGTCACCATGGACAATACCGTGGATTTATACAGACAGTACCTCGACCGCAGCAGTATAATTTGTAGTGTTATTGCCATCCACTTACCAAACTAAATTAAAAAATTCAAAAATTAGTTAATCTGAACAGTCCACAACACGTCCAAACATTTAAGAGTATCGTAAAAGATTGGGGTGTTTTAACAAGTTTACTGGCCTATCGCGCTCTCCTCATCCACATCCATGGGAGGATGGGAATGCACAAGGTGTTGAATACCATGTACATTACAAAGGGTTGCTTTGCATGGGCACACTTTTCCACATGGCCACCCCAGACCCGGTGTCTCCAGACTCCCCTTTGAAGACCCCGTCCCTACAATAAACATATGTCTGTGTCCTTTGACTGTGACAGGCCTATTGCGCTCGGCTCATCCACATTCATCCCCCTCAGCTATCAATGACAGTTCGCACCTGTGGGCGTGCGATCGCAAGGGGGCTTCACTGGCAGGATTGATGAGGTCAAACATTGTCATAGAGGCCTGGTGTGAACAAACACATCAGACATTAACATACACACCCACTTCTGTAATCCTTTATGAACACTGTGGGAATTAATAAGAAAACATCTGAGATCGACAACGGATATCGCCAGCTCTCCACTTTTTACCTTGCATGCTGAGTCATCTGTTCTTCTAAGTAACGGTTAGTCAACTTTTACTATTGTTTTCTGTAGTGTCAATGTTCTCTGTTAGGCCACATTCTATTGTTTTATACTCAATGTACACCCTAGTCTCATTTTATTTTATTCAAAAAGTCTACACCATTATCAACCGCCCTATGCATTTTATCTCTGTAATTAGCACCTAACATTACAGAGTATTGTTTCCAAATGTTATCTTTCGTAGTGCATTTTTTAAATGCATGTTTGCTTTAGTTAGTCTTTGATTGGGTACTTCCCTAATTTTGTTGTCGGGGGACCAGTACAATTGCGGGAAGATTGCAAAATATGTACAAAAAATAGAAGTGGACTGGTTACCCCTCCCTACGTCCACTCGATTGGTTTTGGCCAACACTGTTTATACTTACTGAACTTATATTTTTCCACTGTATATCAGCAAGCACATTCATTACAAAAGAAATGGTATTCAATGCTTAAAACAAACAGATAAAAAACAGATTATTGTAGTTATGAATTGTAAGCCAAGGAAATACTGCTTAGTTTCTTTTCAGGTGGGGTTAGTGTGCGACTTGCATTCTTGTATAACATATATGTCTTTTTGAATTGGTCATACAGAACAGAAAAACAGGCAAAAGCCTTATTCTTCAAAGGCACTTCTTGTTTACAGATAGGGGCATTAGGAAACCAAGTAATACACAAGTCAAAAGAGCTAATTTGGGTGGAGACCCCTAGAGTCTGGCCTCCAGATATGTTTTTGCTATAAAAGTGTATTTTGTTCATGTAAAACTTTGAGAGATATGCTGTGCGAAGTCTGTTGATGTCCGTTGTACTCCATGTTTTAGATAATTGATAATAAAACAGTGACATTTTGCTAACTTCCTTAGTCGGTCTTATTATTGGTGTAAATTCTGCATCCCCATCCATCCAATAAAGTGTTACATCACTTAAAAGGGCCTCCAGGTTCAATATGTGTAACCCTCACCTGATTCCCGCAGAGGCGCCGGTCTTGACCGGGTGAATGCCGTATCTTCAAAGGTGATGTGTAACACACGGTTGGCTCTTTGGGCTGGACCTCTGTGCACTGTATGTCTGACTCGAAGAGTAAGATGTCTGCAGATAGAAAATATGGGATTAATGAACTGGGGTTATTGGGTGCCTCTCTCCTCTTCCCTTTCTCTTCTCCTGTAGAACCCCAAAGGTTAGCACCCTCACCTTAGGTAAGTGAACGCCGTGCTCTCCATCTGCCTCGGGGCAGGGTGCCGTAACCAGTTTCTTCACTGGATAAGGGTGCAGGCCTCTTGACCTCAGAGGACTGCTGTCCGCCGTTAACTGCACGAACGGTAAGTTCTGGGCACTTCAAATGTCTTAAAAGTCTTTTGTAATGATATCTCTTGTTTTGCAGGGTTCCGGCGATGGCGGATGGCGGGCTGATGAGAGTTGAGGATCGAACCCGCGTGAGGAATAGAAGCGCCTGGAAGCACGTAAGTAAGCGCTTGTAGCCTGCTTCACGATGCGCACTAACTGTCCCTTTTATCTTGCAGGTACAAGTTCGGAGCTTTAGAGAAGCTGAAGGGTGCTGGCATACCCACTGGATTCGGCGTGGGAAGGAGTAATGGCACGTGAGTAATAAAGTTTCCCGATGTCTTTAAACGCACCTTCTTTTGTCTTTCAGATGCGGGATGCAGCGCCGAAGGCCTCCGGAGCGTGCGAAGAGCTGGTAAGCTTTTGTCTTTCAGATGCCGGAATGCAGTGCGAAGACCTCCGGAGCATGCGAAGAGTAGGTAAGCCTTTGTCTTTCAGATGCCGGAATGCAGCGCGAGGCGTTGGTGACAGCCGATGGACCAGGTAAGAGATGCGCTGCCACTGAAGACCGTAGTGCTAACCTGTTCTTTCTTTGTCTTTACAGGTGCTGCTGAAGACTGGATTCCAGGATGGTAAGCCTTTGTTCCCTTAGGCCCAGGATCAGAAGCAGAAGACACGATGAGCGTTCTGCTGCAGAGAATGCAGAATAACGCAAAGCAAGATTCATCCATCGGGTGTGGTATAAATAGCCTCCTGTAGTGCTTAGGTGTCTCCTTCCACAGCCACGCCTAAGAAAAGAGTTCCTGCTTTCCAGAAGAGTTCCAGTGTTCTGAACCTAGGGAGTGGCTCCTGCCCCACCCAACAGGAAAAGTAGTCCCAAACAGAAGAGGATCAGGGGTTCAACTGGCAGGTAAGTAAGCAGCATGGTCTGCTGCAGGTAAGTCCACCCAAGCATTATGAGCCCGGCGCTTCCAGCGCTGGGACTGGGCATCTTTATGAGCCTGGTGCCACTGGCGCCAGGACAGGGTCCAAAAGGTCCCAATTGGGACTGGCTGGCACTCGGAACCGGGGTTATGGGTCTGCTTCCAAGGGAGTCGGGCAAGTCCTGATCTTTTGGAAGCAGAGATCATGACAATATGTCTTATAAATGACCACTCAATATATTGAAATAGTCTGTGAACAGGTAACATAATGAACGTTTTTCAGTTTTGGGGGAATATTTCAATGGATATTTTATTACACAAGTTTCCTTCATGACACAATGTACTGGGGTTTGTACATTTTGAACTTTAGATTACTTTGTGTAATCCCTAATTTAGAGATACTCAAATAGTTCATTGCAATGGGAGCTTTTCCAAATACACACTCCCATTGCATCCTTTAAAAATAGGTCATTTGTTTTTAAATGACCATGCCTGTCTTTACGTAGACCGCACTGATGGAATTACAGACCGTTGCCATGGAGGAAACCACAGACACATCCAACATCCTAATAGGGAGGCCAAGCAACTTGCACACAAACCTTTTTTTATTGTTTTTGATGTGGTCTAAATTATAATACTAATGTCAATTTTCCATTGAACAATGGTATGAATATGTACATCGATTAAAGGACTGTCATGCTCCATCAACCACTATTCCGGAGTCAAGGGCAACCTCACTCACCTTTCAATTAATACTTTTAGAATATTCCTGTGACTATACAAAATGTGTATTTGTTCAAGTTCAACTTAAAACATATTGATTATTGTTATGTATAACATTAGCATTTGATACAAACTGGCTTGTAGGCTTCTTTGTCAATATCGACGATCTTTTATATGTAATTTCTTTTGTTGATGTTACATGTTTATTATTACAATTACTGTTATATAGGCGTGATCCTGGAACTTCAACAACATACTATTCTTCTATTGCAACCAATCTGGAGGATGAGGTATGAGAAGTGATAAATTACTGATTTATACTAATAGTTACTGATTAACAATATCTTTTTTACATTTAAGATGACAAATTGTTTTGATAATGTGCAATACTATCAGCAACTTGCAAAGCATTCGATCAACAACCATGATGTATTTATCGCAGAAACACATGCAACAATGAAAGTAAACCTTCAGAAAAATGTACTTTGTCACTGAATAACATAGACCCTTTCACTATATGAATGGTGTATGTTTTTCTTTATATACTTCAGCTGCTTAGCGAAAAAATTAATCGTAGAAACAAAATATCATTACAACGCATTAAAGGGGCCACAATTTAATCAATATGTTTTGCAGAATGATATCCCACCAACTCCCTACAACATCTCTGAAGGTTATCAGGTACAGCTTTCAAACATGTCTTTTTAAAATGTTACATGTACATAGTGTTCAACTGTATTTAAACATTTTAATCAGACGATTAACCATATCTTTTTGCATAGTTTAACTTATATTGTAAGGTCGACAATCATGAAATCATCTTTCTCAAGATGTACTTTGTGAGATCAAAGATTTTAACATAACATTGTTTAATAGTGTAATGAATGTTCTTTGAATTTGTTATGTACAAGAAATGTGCTACTGAAACGGTTGAAATTGAAGAGACACATGGACAAGAGATATACATAAGATATTGTAAAATATCAGTTATCATCCATTTTAACTGCAATGTAATATTTAATATGTTCTAATGGTTCCCATGGTGACAATTTGTTATATAGGTACATATGTATATATGATTCATTAAGTGGAAGAGCACATTTCAAGGTTTATACAATGTCAAAATGCTGTTTTTCAGCTTGGTCTGGTGGTCGGCAAATCCAATTTGACTGTTTCAAGGACTATTCAGAAAAAAAGGGTACATAACGTTTTTTTTTTAAAATAAGCCGTTTATCAGTTATTTTATTGATACTACATGTTCATTTTTTAATTCATAAATTCTCTATGTGTGCTATAAATTAAGCATTTGTTTTTCTCTTAGATTAGAGGCCTAAGAAGAGGAGCATAAAAACTCAGTGTCGTAATGCAGATGTCCAGTGGCCGGAATTTGAATTGAATGTCAGCAGTGACCCATGGAAAGTAACCCTGGATCATTGTTATAGCACACATCACCACCCAGAAGAAACAGACAACACGGAAGATGTTTCAGAATTGCTTGCAAAAAAGCTCACAAAATCCACACACTCTAAAACATTGCTATCTAAGAAACAGACAATGTTCTCTCTTTCCCCAATACATGTGGACAAATCGGAAATATCACACACAGAAATAACGGAGTATCTTCGCTACTGATTGACAATTGTGCTCATGATGTGGACTTCACTCTTCCCAGTGTTGAGGAGGACTTATCCACCACCATGGAATCACAAACCAGTATACTTCTAAACGATTGGCTATTAATGGAACCAAAATAACTTGTATTCGACTGCTGCCTGATCGAGATTATAAAATGACTAAATAGAATCATAAATTGTGTAGGAGGGTTTGTGGGGAGCCATTTGTGAAGTTTACTCATGTGGTCAAAGGTACCAACTTGAAGATCAAGGGTAGCTATGTACACCACCATAACTCATTTTCATGATCTGCTCAACCTATACTTGGAAAAGTGCCTGTTGGAAATGTACTTTGTTTATCTGCTTTGCTGTTTAGCGGACCAAAGTATAGTAGAATTTCAAGTTTTTCTAACTTTGTGGGACTTGAGTTCCTTTCAAAAACCGAGTACTACAAATATCAGAAGGATTTCCTGTTCCCCATTATTAGCCAGGCATGGAAACTCAAACAGATGTCAGTGGACAATGCTCTCAATGGCACAACGCTCTGGCTTGCTGGTGATGGACAGTGTGACAGTCCAGGTTTTTCTGCTAAGTACTGCACTTACCTGTCACGACCCTCGCCCAAAAACCCCTCGGGCAAACCCATTGGCCAGGTGGAGTCAGGCTCGGGCCTCTAGATCCTGGCATCCTCTTCAAAAGCCCTCATGGGGCCAGTCCTGGCGCCTATGGCGCCAGGCTCATACACCATGAAAAACAATGTGCTTGGGAACTACTTTATTGTATTGTCAGCCAACATGGAGGCATCCACATGGCTTGGTTCTTAAGAACCAAGCTATGCAGTCTAGTGTTTTGGGTGTGGTAGCCTAGGGACTACTTTACCTGGACTATTTTTTTGGGGCTATTTAAACCACACCCGAGCAAGACAACACGCTTCGCGTTACTTTGCAGCTTGCAACGTGACGCTCACCGTGTCCAGCTATTCCCTCGAACCTCGGAGAAGCAGAACCTGCAAGGAGACAAAAGGAACATCATTAGCAGCAACATCTTACCTGCAGTATTCATCTTTAAACACTCGCAGCTACTGAGAACAGCTTCCTCGAATCTGCATGCCTCCCGGACAGAACGACCTGAAAGAGGAAGATAGAGGCAACATTAAAGAAAGCAGTAGAGACATTCACAAATTACGAACTGCTCAAAAGGCTTACCTGGCTGGTCGCCTCTCGGCTGGCACCACTCCGGACATTCCACTCGCGCTGAAGAACACTGCGACCTACAAGGAAGGAAAACAGAGGTTAGCAAAAGTAAGACTTTGCAGCGCTTACTTACCGCATCATAGCGCTCTTAATGCGCCATCATTTACCAGAGGGGCTCAACCAAGCCAGTTCGCTGCGCTGAAGCTCCGCATACCTAAGGGAGAAAAAAGAGACATTTTAAACAAAGAAAGGCATGCAGGATAGCAACAAAACTAAAGAACAGCAATAAGACCTACCTGAACAATATCAAACGGGCCGGCGTCAGTGAAGTAATGGTGGCGGACCCGTTAAACCCATTCCGCAAGATTACGAGGTTCCCTCGCGGGACCCGATGGGGATGTCTTGTTTTACCAGACGTCCATAGATGGTCCCGCGAGGGAACCATGGAGCTAACAACAGGCCGGTCGTAATCGGCCCGTTTTTAGCTCCCGCACCCATTCCCATTGAGCCCTATGGGGGCTCAAATGGGAATGGGGAAGGTCCGGACCCGAGTTCCCTGTAGGAGGAATTACCGGGCCCTCCAAACTTGGAATGGCCAGGTAATTCCCCATTCAGGGAATCCAGACCCGGTTTTGGTGGCAGCCATGCCCTTGATAAGGGCATGGCTGCCGCCAAAGTCGTAATGAGGCCCAATGTCTCCAGATCTCTGGTCCTCTCCAGGCTGGACTACTGCAACAACCTCTTCTTCAATCTGCCTAAATCCTCCCTTTGCCCAGAATAGAACTGCAAGACTTATCCTTGGCCCCAGGGACCGCATCGGTCATGCCCCAAAACATCTCCACTGGCTTTTGGTGGCTGCGAGTATCAAGTTCAAGACCCTCTGCATCATCCACAAGGCTTTCTGGGGCCAGGGACTCCAGTGCATCCAACTCTTTCCCTAAATATCTCCCTCTCAGAGACCTTTGGTCATCTAGCTGCAATTCTCTGTAGATCAGCTGCTATTCCAAGCAGAGAGTGTGGGGTAGATCACTTTCCTCGGTAGAAGCATCCCTCTTTAATGGCATCCATGCCCCTCTCAGGCTTCTGCCGGATCTCCTTAAGCTCTCAAGACCCAACTTTTCTCTTCTGCATTCCCCCAACCCCCTGCGAATGCCCCGCTCTGTCGCATTGACTGGCTGCCTGGTCCCCTCTGAGCTCCACAGGGCCCCAGGCCTTCCTCGCCCAACATATCCCAGCACCCTGTATTCCTGCCCCCCCCCACAACCTGCACTTGCCCTTCTGGGTCCCTTTCCCCTGACAAGCCTGGCGGGGTGTGCATCCGTACTGAGCCTGGTCCACCCTTGTCCTCATGCTTCACACATGGTTCTCACTCCATGCTTCCCCTGGCACTTACCCACATGGCCTCCCCTTAGAACTTGGCTAGCCCCATTGACCCTCTTCTATGCCTCTTCCTCCCTGCACTTGTATACCTCCTCTTGCCCTGCACCTCCTTCCCACCCTAGCATGCTACCTTCTGCCGGGACCTACACCTCCCTTCCTCCCCACTCACTCTGCACTTGATATGATATGATATGATATGGTATTTGTAACGCGCCTATACACAGGTGTTTCAAGGCGCGACGAGGCAGGGAGGGAGGGAAAACAAGGGGAAGACAGACAAACGATCCTACTAGGCCAAGTGTCATTCAGATCGCGCAAGTGCAGAGGTAGGGGGAAAAGGAGAAAGTGCAGGGGGAGGAGGTGGGGGGGAAAGTGCAGTACAAGGTAAGTAGTGTAATAAATATTAAATAATAAATAATATATAAAAAGGGCCAGCTAGTGGCAAGTACGAGGTAAGTGCAGAGCAAGTGCTGGAAAGTGCAGGGAAGGGGGCTGTAGGGATACAGTGACAGTCCCACAGTGCAGGGGGAGCCAGGGAGGCAGTGCAAGTGGAGAGTGGCTGGGTCCTGGACCGAGGTCGCTGAGAGTGGCCGAGATGCAAGTTTAGTGCAGAATTCAGTGGGGAGTTAAGCAGGTTTAGCAGGGGAGAGGGAGAGAGAAGGCAGAAGCGAAGAGGAAGGTTTTGAGGTGCTTCCGGAACCGGAGATGGTTCTCCTCAAGTTTCAGGGAGGCAGGAAGGCTGTTCCAGAGGGAGGCCCCTGCTGCGGAGAGAGATCTACCCCCAGCTCGTTGCTTAGAGAAGCGGCTGACCATGAGGGAGTTGGAGACGGATGAGCGAAGGGCTCGTGAAGGAAGATATTTAGGAAGAGAGAGTTGAAGGTATTTAGGCCCCAGGCCCCAGAAGGCCTTGTGGACAATGCAGAGGGTTTTGAACTTAATCCTCGCAGCCACTGGGAGCCAGTGAAGAGATTTCAGTCCTGGAGAGATACAGTCCCTGGGCTTGAGGCCAAGGACAAGTCTCGCAGTTCTGTTCTGGATAAGTTGCAGAGGGCGGAGAGTGGAGGCAGGCAGATTAAGATAGAGGCTGTTGCAGTAGTCCAGCCTTGAGAGAACCAGGGCTCGGGAGACAGTGAGCTTCTGGGGGAAGGAGAGGAAGGGAAGAATACCTCTGAGGAGGTGCAGCTGGTAGTGTGACTTCTTAGAGACGTCAGATATATGAGGAGAGAAGGAGAGTGTGGAGTCGAAGATGACCCCGAGGTTTTTAGCCTTGCAGGTAGGGGCAGGAAGGGGGCCAAGGGAGGCTGGCCAGAGAGCTACAGGGAAGGAGGGAGTGGGTGTGCCGATGAGTAGAATCTCAGTCTTACTGGCGTTAAGGCAGAGGTCATTGGCGGCACACCATTCCTGGATAGCAGACAGACAGTCGGAGATGAGGGAAGGAGAGGAGGAGGCCGAGGGTAGCCTGAAAATGAGCTGGGTATCGTCCGCATAGCACTGGAAGTGGGGGCAGAGAGCGGCGATGCGGTGGGCAAGGAGTGCCAGATACTGGTTGAAAAGCCAGGGAGAGAGGGTGGATCCCTGGGGGACACCACAGGTGGAGAAAAAGATGTCAGAGAGGAAGGAGCCCATTTGGACCTGGGAGGGTCGACCGGAAAGGAAAGAGGTCAGCCATGCCATAGCCTGACCAGTGATACCCAGGTTATCACGGAGACGGTTGAGCAGGATGGCATGGTTGACAGTGTCAAAGGCAGAGGAGAGATCGAGCAAAATGAGAACACAGGGAGTGTTTGAGTCGAGGTTCAGGAGCAGGTCCTCACGGATGTTCAGGAGAGCAGTTTCCGTGCTTCTGGCCGCTCTGAAGCCGGATTGATGGTCATGAAGATTACCAACAGATTCAGCATGGAGGTTAAGCTGGGAGATGGCCAGTTTCTCCAGGAGCTTGCCCAGGAAGGGAGTAATGGAGATTGGGCGATAGTTGGCCGGGCAGGAGGGGTCGGAAGAGGGTTTCTTGAGGAGGGGGTGCACAAGGGAGTGCTTGAGGGGGGATGGGAAGACTCCAGAGGCGAATGAGTGGTTGCAAAAGTCAGCCAGGGCAGGAGCCAGGGAGTCAATGTGGTCCTTGATGGTTTTGGAGGAACAGGGGTGAACCTGTTTAGACGAGGCTTTCATAGATCGGACTTGTCTGGAAACCTCATCAGCAGAAAAAGGTGGAAAAGCAGAGAAGGAGGGCAGAGGGGCGGCTGCAAGAGAGCAAGAGGAAGAGCCGGGAAGAGAGGGAGGGAGGAGAGAGGAGGAGAGCGAGGACAGGATGTCCTGAGTTTTTGAGATGAAGTGCGAGGCCAGTGCAGTGCAGAGGGCCTGGGAGGGGACAGGAGGGGTAGAGACTGCGGCAGGGTTGGCCAGCTCCTTGCAGATTTTAAAGAGTTCGGCCGAGTTGTTAGATGCCTCAGAGATGCGGGCTTGGATAAGGGCTCTCTTCTTGGTGAGAACGGAGAGCCGGTATTGCCTTTGGAGCAGGCGGCAGGCCAGTTTGTCAGAGGATGAACATGAAGCACGCCATTTCCTCTCTGCCACCCTGCACTTGCGTTTTAGGGTGACGAGATCCGAGTCATACCAGGAGTTACATTTGGCTTTGGGCTTCAGGCGGATTCTCATGACGGGGCAAGGATATCGAGAGTATCAGATATAGAGGAATAGAGCATGGAGAGGGCTGTGTCAGGGTGGGAGTCAGCCGAGGGGGGAGGAGGGGGCGAGAAGGTAGCAGCGAAAGCCTCAACTGACACGCGCTTCATGGGTCGGATGACCGAGAAGGTGGGTGGCAGTGAAGAGGGTGGCTTTGCCTGTGGGGTAACTTCTTGTTACTGCTCTTGCATGATCCAAATGACAAGGCCTAGTAGGACTGTTATTGTTTTTTTCTTCCCTGCACCACTCCCCAATAAATAAATGAAGTCTAACCTAGCTGGAAAGTAGGAATCATGTTAAGAGGCTGCAGATAGCAATATACCAAAGGTTTATGTGCCACAGTGTTAGCCAACATTGAAATAACGAGCGAAGGAATATGTCTTTCCAATGTGCACAAAGAACATGCGCCTGTGGCCTTTGCACATTTACATCTTACTGTGGAGGCCCACAGGTGCAGGGCAACCAGACATGCAGGCATCAATGCAGAAATCAATATGATTGCTGGAATAGATATACACAGAAGCCGGTTTGCCTTTCAAAACTGCACTAATTCGAGGCATGGTGGAATTTTAGTGATGTAAACTTTTCTTTCTTTTTATTGTTGCTTATTGCACGTGTTGCCCTGGCTGCAACAGTCCACCCAGCCACTCTATTACTATTATTTCTTTCGGTCATTCCCCTACTGAGGAATGGGAAATCCAAGCCTGTCTGCACCTTGCCTAAGGTCATCTTTGAAAGAATACGTAAATGTTGTGCATCCATGCGCATTGATACCGTTCAAATGGAAGTAAACATTTTCATATGTGGGATACTTTAAATATTTAGTAGTTTTTCACTGCACAGCTTGCCATTAATATTGTTCAATTTTGTGGCATGTGTTCCCAAATCGAAACTCTCTCTGACACGCTGTGAACGCTGGATGAAGGGCTGCATTGTTATTTGTCCTTGAATCCACCACACTAACAATTTGAAGGCCAAAATGTGTCGAATATCCACAAAGAAGTGATATAAGATTCACTACATTCAAAGCTTAAGTAGGAATGTTAAGTGTCTGAGATCTGTCTTTCAAAATGGTTGGTCATCTGTCACATAGGGGGAATGGAAACATAAGACACAATGTAAGCAAAGTATTAAATCATTTTTATGCAAATGAGGATGGCAAGTGTGCTGTATGCTACATGATTAACGTTGTGACAGATGAATGTTCAATTTGACACAAATATTAGACATTGTACATTATAATTGTAGCTTAAATTGATAGTTAACATATATATGTGCTGTGTATATACAATTATATATTTTTGCATTCTCGATTTTACATAGTTATATTATACTAATGTGCACCTGTCATGGGTACAGTTTACCGGTCAATGGCTTCTTCAACCGTAAAAGGATGATAATCATCAACAACGCATCTGTGATAACTATTATCTGGGACGATCAACAGACACCAATCTGTCCTTTTGCAATTGCAGTAATAAGAAGCAACATGGTAGGCTATAGGTTCTGAAAACGTGCAGATTTAAAAGTGTCGCATTTTAAATTTAAACCACTCATTTCTTCTCTGTAATGGAAAGCCATATGCCTCGATCAGAAATCGGTGATGGAAGATAATAAACTTTCTGTGACGAATGCAAAGGCTGTGATTAATCGATCAATGAATGGAATCAGCATTATAAGATCACTGTTCACAGTTAAACGAAAAATGAGAACCAGGCAATATCCTCCAGCTATAACCTCTATTGGAAAATGTTCCCATGTTTTTGTGGATTTAATTACCTCTTTTCGGCATTATCTCAAAATTAAAAGTACTTGTTACGCTCCCGACTATTGCTGCAAAAGAACCCGTTTCTATCGTTTTGGGTCTGTTGTGGGTGTGTGTATGTTCCAGGTTCTGTGTTAGATAACATTATGACGTTGGTGACAACAGGGTATGTTTGGCTACGCTGTCCACTAACGTCATTAAAATAGGTGGAGCTCATCGTAAGCATCTAGTGATGTCAGCGTTAGGGGTGGGTGATCTAAATAGTGCCACGAGGGCACTTAAACGTAGGGCGATGAATCAACGGATAAGATTAGCACAAGATGGCGGGACCCGATACGTCATTTTCTGCATGTGTTAAAGTGAGAAAAACTCAGGTAAGTTGCATTAGATTTATTTTTAAGAATGATCAATGTAGGCTCTAAAATACATGCCCGATCGATTGGGCCAATAACATTTCTGACCAAACTGCCCCTTTAATAAATGTATGAAGAGATGCCCATGTGGCAGTCGGACAGATATTCCTCAAAGGCATCCCTTTTTGCAGAGTGGAGGAAGCAACCACCTCTTTGTGGAGTGAGAACAGAGACCGACGGGGAGCTCCTTCCGTGCCTTTTCATAGCATTCCAAGATGCATAGAACAATCCAGCAAGATATTGTTTGCTTGGTAACCACACAGCCCAAATGTAATGTTCAAGACATGTAATAACTGAACACCCGCTTTGGATCCAATCTATGGAGCCTCTCCTCTTCCTTAGATGGATAAGGCTGTGGAAAAAACACTGGCAACCCAATGGTGTGGGTAATGTGAAACTCCCATACAAATTCAGACAAACATTATGCATAACCCTTTAAGCAGGGGTCGGCAACCTTTAACCTTTGGCTCTCCAGATATTTTGGACTACGACTCCTATGATCCCTCACCATTGAATAGGCTGGCTTTCGCTGATGGGATTTGTAGTCCAAAACATCTGAAGAGTCAAAGGTTGCAGACCCCTGCGTGTGACGTTCTCCCTAAAGAACTAGAGAAACATAGCCTTGCAAGAGACCACGTGCATCTCTCTTGCATGCCTGGCCAATGTGATCGACACCAGGAACACTGTCTGCAAAGAAGACTGATTGATGAAGAGTGTAAGGGCTCAAAAGGAGCTGCCATCAAGAAGAAAGGCCCATGTTAAAACATCATGCTGGAATTACAAAATGTGCTGGGGGAAACATATTAACAAGCCCCTTGACAAACTGGGCAACTACAGGAACTGAAAAGAAAGAACCCTGGCCTGGTAGAATTTAAAACAGAGAAAGAGAAGCCAGATAACATTTCACTGTGCCTACATGCAAACCCTGCTTGGCCAGGGAGAACAAAAAGTCCAGGAGCACCGAGAGGGCATGACACAGAGTCTGCACCTCTCTCCATACACCATGGCTCAAACCTCTCCCACCTGCAGACATAGATGGACCTTGTAGAATGCCTGCATGCAGCCAGCAGTCCCTCCAAGACTTCATCCGTCAAGTCCCAGCCATCGTACCTTAGCCTCTCAAGATCCACACATGGAGGCGGAGAGACTCCAGGTTCAGATGAAGCACCTGACCTTCTGACTGGGACAAGAGATCCCCTAGCCGAGGCAGAAAGCGAAGTAGGGAAATGTCCGGCTCCAGGAGTTCTGTGTACCAGGTCTTCCACTTGCCATGTCTGGGCCGATTAGAATCTGGCGAGCCTGAAACTTTCTCAACCTCCTGAGAACCAACGGTATGACTGGGTTCGGGGGAAAATACATAGTGGAGGTCCATTCCATCAGAAGGCTGCTCTCAGAGCCCTTCTCAGTTGAAATTCCCTGAAGCAGAACAGTTTGAATTTGAAGCTTGCTCTCATTGCAAACAGTTCCACTGAAGGGTTTCCTCCAATGTCGAAAATCTCTGCAATGAACTCCGGCCGCAATGTTCCCTCTTATTATTTTTCTGCAAGTGCAAAAATATTTGACTTTCGTGCGCACATTATTTTCCATGTGCACAACTATCCAACAAATGAAGCCACTTTATGAGAATGCTTATTTAGTGAACTATCATATGTGAAGAGAGTTTGGAAGGGAATTTCCCTTTCCCACCCACTGCAATTCCATACAAAAGTGCAAAAGGTGCGTTTTACAGCACTTTTTCCAAAGGTTTAGGATAAATAAACAAATTTTTGGGCTACATCACGAGTTACCATTTACCTCTGCGTTAAAGGGCTGTCCCGATCACGAATTAGGCGCTAAATGGGCTGTATTACCTCCAGCTTTTTGCTGGAGGTACAAATCCCATTAAGTGCCTGTTTTCTGCGCTATTAGTGCTGACGCATTCCCCCCCATCACCATAGGATCCAATGAATGCAGATTGTGTAAAAAGGAATTTTAGGGGTCTGAATATCCGTTGCCCTACTACTATGCAGGAGTAATGCTAGGAATTGTCCACACCCTTACTCCCTTGCATGCTATGCAAATGATATTGCAATGTTGCTCTCCACTTATAGGGTAATGTTAGAAATGCTAAAGTATGACATTTTCCTACTCAAAATCCTTACAGGGCAAATGAACATTTGAATTTTATAATGCATTGTGCCAAGGGTACTGCTTCAAAGCGCTTGTGGGACATATGTACAAAGAATAGGAATTATGGGATGAGGGTACCCTTCCAAGTAGTCTGCATATTTACAGTCAGTACCCACAATTTGAGCGGACAGGTGGCTTACATAGTGTGGGAGTGTTTTTGCTTAGGCACCATGAGTAACAGACATTCTGGTGCTTGAACATTATTCATATTAAAGCAAACATAAAACAAGCAAATGTAGGTACAAGTCTGGTAAAACTTGGCAGAGCCAAGGTAGGCACAGTCAAGGTTGTCTGGTATTGTTTATTTTGCAGAGGGTTACATGCATGCATTTTTGTTTGCTAATCCTTTCATTACTTTGGTGTAAGTGCTGTGTTCTTTCCAATGCTGCCGGCTTGCGTGTTCCAGTAGAACAGCCACTTTGAACAGCTGTTTGTAGGGATTATTAGAGCCAGAAGGCAGAGAGATAAAGCACTTTCATTGTGTAGGTTGATAAGTGGAAGCGTAACTTGTGAGCATTACGCTCCTTTTTGGAACTACATCTCCCAGGGCACATTGGGCCCTTTATACGGATACGTCAGGCGCTTCAGTTCCTAGCCGGTCATCTACGGCCTTGGCGGGGAGGCCCACACAGTAAGTTGAAAGCTCCAAGTTTTTTTGTATTCTCACAACTCCTGCAGTCAAGGGCTTTCCCAGACTATGGTTTTCCCTATCGGAGAACCTCTATTAGTCTCAGTGATGCGTTTAAATCGGCTGGCGCTTATTGACAGAATAAAACAAACTAAATTGGATAGCCTTCCATCACACCTGAATGGAGATGGCCCACTCCTTAGACCACCAACTTCACATAGCCACTTAGACGAGGCTAGCCCCTCTTCTAGTCTTAGTGCTCAGGCCTCCATTGCAGTCATCTACCCTATTGTTCTCTCCCCCTCCCTTTCAGAATCTCTACCTTCTGAGTGACCTGCTCCCTCTAGAACCACTAACCTTCTTGATCTCTGTAGTGATTTAAAATCTCCTCCCGAAGGAAAAAAAAGAGCACTCTACAAATTGCTTTACTGAACACTCGATCATTAGTTAAACATGGCCAAGATCTGCATGACTTAATTTTAAGCAACAATTTGGATATCCTTTGTATCACGGAAACCTGGATCTGCGATAGAAGTGGCCCATCCATTTCTCTCCCCCCCCAGGCTACTCCTTTTTTCGTGCGTGCCAATTGCACTGAGGGCCGTGGAGGTGGAGTAGCCATTATTGCCAAATCCAAATTAGGTTTGTTTCCAGCTGCAATTAAATGCACAGGCTGTGAAATCTTACATCTCAAAATGACTCCGACACCTCATAATAGTATTAATATAATACTAATTTATCGTCCACCTCTCCCAATGCCAGATTGTAACAAGGAGGTTCTCACTCTCCTTAACAACCTTATCAGTCCAAACTCTGCCACACTTTTTCTGGGGGACTTGAACCGTTGGAAAGGAGACAACACCGATTTAGACCTAGAATCTGCTATCCTAGCCAACGAACATCGAGTAATTAACTCAGACCCAACCATGGCTAATCAACACACACTTGACTGGATCGTGACCAGTAAGCTCAAGTCCAACAGTGTCCTCACCACTCCATGTATATGGTCTGATCGCTACACTAATAACTTCACTATTTAATTTTTGGATCCACTGCCCAAGCAAAAAAATACAATGAACACCTTTACTAAAATGTTAGATCTTACGACACCTATCAAAATGAAATTAGTCATACAACCCGGGGCACCAAAACTGGTTTACTCCCGAGTTAGGTGGGATGAAAAAAAAAGCGAGACCTTGAACATCAATGAATAAAACATCCTTTAGTGGCCACCAGGACAGCGTGGAAACAATTGCACAAATCCTACAAAACCCTAATCCTACACACAAAAAAAAACCTTTTCAACACCCAACACTCAGCAGTCTTCTAACTCTACTGCAAAGCTCATTGAAATACTGTATCTCCTGGAAAAACCTAAAGCTTCCGAGTCCCCTTTTATACCAACCAACCAACCCAGACTTTACCCGGACGCTAGCTACTTTCACTGATAAAATCACCAGCGCAAGGAACAGGATAACATTAGCTCAGGGCCACTCCACCACACCTAGAGCTTCGGCCGACACGATAGATGGAGGCACTACACATCCTATTTCTTCCTTCTCACAGATTTCCCTTCAGGACACGACAATGATGCTTTTCTCTATACATGCAACATCCTGTCATTATAACTTACTGCCCCCCAAACTTATACTGGAACATAAAGACACGTTTGCCTCCTTTCTAACACATTTTGTAAATGCCTCGCTTAGAGACAGTCAAGTTCCTACTGAAATTAAGAAAGTTACTATTACCCCCATTCAAAGCAATCAAACCTCGACCCTATGGACCATAGTAACTTGAGACTGATTACCAATTGTCAATTGCTTTTGAAAATACTGGACAAGTTCACAACCTCACAGCTAAAAGCCTTCACTGAATCGAATAACCTCCAAAGGTGACAGTCAGGATTCCGCCCTTCCTTCAGTACAGAGACTGCTCTCGTGGACCTCCAGTCCCACTTCTTAAAAATCATGGATAAAGGGAAAGCTGGGATGTTGATCCTATTGGATTTGTCTGCGGAATTCGACCTTGTTGACCACAAGCGTCTTCTTACTGTGTCTGAAGGATTAAGGCTTGTTCTAAAGATGTGGTGGACTGGGTTCAGTCCTTTCTCTCAATTGCAATGTCCCCCAGGGCGCCTCCATCTCGCCCTTATTATTCAATCTTTACTTAATGTCTTTTTGCTCGCTTTTGGAGGATCTGGGTGTATTTATTTTTTTAAAATTCAACTTTATTAGTTTTATTGCCACATTCAATGATTAAATGACTTGAATCTGTTGAGAGAACAGCTCTCGCAATAACAACCCAAGCATTTTGAACATGCCCCTACCCCAATTCCCCCCACCCTATCTTCCCTCCCTTCCATCCTTAGGAACAGTTCTCGAGCCACAATTAGGTGCTTCAACGACCCAGTGTTGCCAGGGGCACAATGTCCATCTAAAAAGTCCAAATTTACATTGAAAGTCATTCTTCGTGTTAACGGGCCGGGCCAGGCCCCATGCCTATTAGCCTTTATTTCATGAACCTCAAGCAAAAGTGTTTCAAAAATCATGCCATTCCATTTCAACCGTACCCCCCTCCATGTAGCGCTGCGGTAATCTTTTCCATCAGATACACATCCCTTGCTGTACTGACCCACTCCATTAGCGTGGGAAGGGCCGCCCTTTCCCAGTCTCTGGCCCAGTTTGCCTGGGTTTCCATCAGGTGGAAGTGTTCCAATCAGGGAAGGGCACACCACCTATCCTCTCCTTTCACCAGCCCAAAGAGTACCAACATAGAGTCGAGCTCAAGGTCACCCACTCCGCCCCCTGCCACCTTTATCCACCCCAAGACCTCAGACCAATGCATCCGCACTTTAGGGCAGTCCCACCACATGTGCCAAAAACCTGCTACATCACCGCACCCGTGCCAACATTGGGGGTTCACTGTAGGGAACATCTTAGATAACTGCTTCAGATCATAATGCCACCAGTGCAACAATTTTACTCCATGGAGTTTATATTGGCAGGAGATCGAGGTCTTGAAGGCTCTCCGACACATCTGTTGCCAAAGATGCTCCTCTAATTCTATACCCAGGTCCCTCTCCCATCTGTGATGCAGTCCCTGCACCGCTTGCCCCTTGGATTCTAGGAGAGCTCCATAGAGACGGGAATATAAGCCCTTCCTCTCCCTCATCCAGGACTCTTTCCACTGGTGTGAGATCCCGCTGAACCTGTTCCTTCCCCTTCTCTGCTGTGAGGATGCCCTTCAACCTGGGGTAGAGGAGCACAGGAAGTCTGCCTATGCCCAAGACATCTTCCTACTCTTGGATGGTCACAAGTTTTCCACCCTTCCACATCTGTCCCACCCGGGAGAGCCCACCAGTCCTGATGCCTCGAAACATACAGTATTGCATCTCGTACAGGGGGTGCCCATATATGGCTCAATGGCGAAGGCTATGTAGTGATCCCACCCTCTTACCTCCCGTGCTTAGCACTTCCCAGTGGACACCAATGAAAGGATGGTCTTGAATTCTCTTTGGGAGCCTCCCTCTCAGGACCCAAAGCCATTCCCCCACAGGCGCCGGGACCATATGCTGATTCTCCAGAAATACCCATTGCCTCTCTGAATCCTCTCTCAGGTGTGGGACCACCGCCAGCAGTTGTGCTGCCCTATAATGTAACCCCAGGTCCGGGAGCCCCACACCACCTCGGTCCCGGTAATATTAGCGTTTCCTATCCCACTGTGGGTTTCTCGTTCTGCCATAGGAACCGCAGGATCCGTGACTTTGCTTCCTGCAGGTGTGCCTCGGGGGCAGGAAACGGTAACATCTGGAAGAGATACAAAACCCTAGGAAGTAGATTCATCTTAATCGCATTGAGCCTCACCATCCATGAAAGCTGCCCATTGGCTCATGCCACCATTTCGGCAAATAGTCTGTCAAAGAGGTGGGGATAGTTGGCTGCACCTTGGTCCTCTCCTGGCCGAACAATATGAATTCCCAGGTATCAAACTCTCAAGCTGTATCTGCAGCCCAGAGGGCCCAAGCATCTCCATCTGGCTGGAGTCCCCCGAAGCGATCGGAAAGTTCACCGGCTTGTCCCGGTTGACTTTAAACCCGGAGAACCGACCATACTCTTCTATGATTGCTAGTGCTGCCGGGACTGAACTAGTGGGATTCACCAGATGTAGCAATACATCATCAGCGTAAAGTCCCAGCTTGAATTCCTGCTTACCTACTCTAATGCCTTCCACCGCCGCGGCCCTCCGTAACCTCTCGGCCAACACTTCCATTGTCAAAGCAAACAGGAGGGGCGAGAGGGGACAGCCCTGCCTCGTCCCCCTCTGTAATGCGAATACCTTAGACAATCTCGCATTCACCGTCACTTTCGCTGTCGGGGCTGCATAAAGTGCCTGTATACCTCTCATGATCTGATCCCCCAGCCCATATTTCCGTGAGACCCCCTTCAAGAACCTCCAATCCACCCGGTCGAATGCCTTCTCGCGTCGAGGGCTTCAAGCACCGGGTTTCCCTCCCCCCTTGCCACAGCCTCCATCAAATGCAGTGTCTTACATAGAGTATCCGCACCCTGCCTGCCTTGGATAAATCCCACTTGGTCCGAGTGGACCAGTTTAGGCATTATGCTTTCCATACGCATTGGCAATACCCTAGTGAAAATCTTTGCGTCAACGTTGAGTAAGGAGAAGGTACGGTAGGATTTGCAGCTCTCCGGGTCCCTTCCCTCCTTAGGGATTACCAAACGATGGAGGGGCCTTCCCTGTGTCCAAGATGTAATTAAACAACTTGGCCAAGTGCTGTGCTAGCGACCCCGCAAATCTCTTGTAGAACCCTGCTGTATACCCATCTTCCCTGGGAGCTCTACCCAGCTTCAGGCCTGGCATTGCCCTCAGTACCTCCTCCTGTGTAATCGACGTCTCCATTCCAGCCCTGTCACTATCCAGTATGCTCGAAAGTAGCACGTCTTCCAAATACCTATCTAGCTCCCCATCTGTCTCCTCACCCTCTTGTCCGTAAAGCTGCTCATAGAAGGCAGCAAATTCCTGGGCCAACTCCCTGGCCAATGAGTGGAGTTGCCCTGTTGTGTCTCTGACCCCTGATACCCACCTCTCTGCCTGTTGACCCCTCAACATAGCCACCAGCAGGGTGTCCGCCTTGTCCCCTTTCTCAAGAATAATACCTTTGTTTCAAGAATTGCAGGCTGGCCACCACCTTCCCCATCTCCAGGTCTCACAACTCCTGTCTCTTTTCCCTTGCTAGTGCCTGGTCCACCTTTGCCCCCTCCTCATCCTTGCCCTCAGCTTTCTCGAGCGCCCAGATCTCGCTCCTCAATTTCTCAGCGTGCAACAACCTAATTCTCTTTTTCACCGCCCCTTCCCTAATAAGGTAGTCTCTCCATGTCGACTTCGCTGCATCCCAAGTCATGCCCGGCTCCACCTCCCCTGTATCGTTCAAACTAAAAAACTCCTCTATCGCCTCCCGCATTTCCTTCTCAAAACACACGTCCTTCAGCAGGTTGTCATTGCAACGCCATAAGGAATCCTGAGGCCTCCGTCCCGTCAGGACAATTCCCATCATGACCATGTTGTGGGCCGACCAACTGACCGGGCAATGTTCACTAAGGGTGACCCTACCGATATTGTTCTGTTTGATGAACCAGTAGTCAATCCTGGTTCGCGTCCTTTGGACTGAGGAGAAGAAGGTGTAGCTCGCCTTCGTGGGGTGTCTCACCCTCCATACATCCACCAGATTGACTGAGTATTTCCCCCATGGCTTCCTGTAGAAATTGTCCCTGCCCTGTGTTGGGGCAATACACTATTGCTATAGTGAGGCGTAACCCCCTCCAGTAATCCTGTGACTAGCAGCGCTCTCCCATTTTTTCTATTCCACACCTGAGCATTCAAGAGCCGCACTCTGCGACCAAGTATGATGCCTAAACCCTCCTTTCTTAACCAGTCTCGAGGCCAGAACGTCTGACCAACCCGTGCCCCGGGATACGTTTTTCTTTCCCCTGTCGGAACCGTGTCTCTTGCACCAATAACACGTCCATATCTTTATTTTGCAATTCCCTCTCCAGCAATGAGCGCTTTGAAGGAGAGTTTAAGCCCTTAACGTTCAAGGTTCCCATCCTAAGCGCCTCAGCCTGGGCCTTAACATCAACTCTCAGTTTGGACATGTGTCGCCCTGAGCCCACCTCCCCCTAAAGCATAGTGTGATATCCTCTAGAGTTGGCTGTTCCTTGTGCCCCCTCATTCCCCCCTTCTACCTCCCCCTTCCACCCTCCCACCCCGTGACAAAAGGTTCCCATTCTGAGAGGGCCACCATTTGATGGGCCACCAGGGGTATGTGCTGGTCCAGCCCGTCTTTCTGAATAACACCACATCTCCCCCCTACCTCCTAACATTTAAACATTCAAACACAAAGGCTTATTAAACATTCACAGCCCTGTTAATCATCTTTCTGCCTCAGGAGTCGGCCAAGGTCTTCTGTGGAGGGGTGTTGAGTTTTTTGAATTTCCTGCCACCCAGCATCTTTTTTCTTGACACTTTGTGGGGCCTCCGGACCCCGCTGTTCAGCTGATGCCTCGGACGTCCCTTCCCTAACTTTGTTGGAGTCTTAGCCCTTGAGGACCTGTAAAACTTGCTGCGCCTCCTGATCACTGGTTACTCTATAGTCTGCTTCCCCCCTCTCAAATGACAGCGAGAACGGGAAGGATAAGGGGTATCTTATGCCTTTTTCTGTCAGCCATTGCTTGAGAGGGCGACAGTCTCTGCGCCTGGATAGGGTGAGTCCCGAAAAATCTTGGAACATTTGTCTCCTTCATATTGGAAACTCCCAAGTCACTTGGCCTTCTCCAGAACCTCCATCTTTTCCCGGTATTGCAGGAAACGAACCACAATCGATCTAGGGCCCTTTCTTCCCTCTCTGCCTCCTCTGTGTGCCCTTTCCAACTGAACCTCCTTCCCTCCTTCCAAGGCGAACTGTTGGTTAAACAGGCCTTGCACCTTCCTTCCGACCTCCACCGCTGACTCCCCTTTCTGATCCCTGACCCCAAGGACGCAAAGGTTGTTACGGCGTTCCCTATTTTCCAAGTCATCAAGCTTCAAGATGGTTTCCTCCTCCCTCATTTCCAGGTCGGGCAGGCGCGCCTCGTACTTCATGTCCAGGAGGTCTACTTGCATGTGGTTGTTTTCCATCCCTTCCATTTTGTCTTCCAACTTGTCCACTCTGCCCTTTAGGTCACATATGGAGGCCTGAATGTCCATCCTAATCGCTTTTATTTCTTGTAGAAAGTCTTTAAGGTCGTCCGTGGTGAGGGCCGTCCTGTTGCCATCCTTGCCTGCGTTGGATGGCACTCCTTTGCACTGCCTGCTGCGCTTCTCCTGAAGCGTTGGAGCAACTGCACTCCCGCCTGGGCCGCTCTGCTGTGACCCGGCCGGCTAGGGTGTTCTTCCATCTTGGCCCCCGGCCTGGTTCTGCACGTGTCTGAATAATAGTGGGCCACCCCGGGCCCTCACCACCTGTGCCGTGTTTCCTGTGTGGATCTGCTGCCTCCTCAAGGTCCCCCCTGGCCACCAGGTGTCATGTGCAACACGTACCAGCAACCGGAGCCTAGGCCTTGTTCAGGGGGCCTGAGGTCCTAAGAGCCTCTTTAATTTCCACAATGTGGGCTGTACTGTGGGCCATCGGCCTCTGAGTCCTGTTTCACCCTCCTGCCGGTCAGGTAGAAAAGGCTTTACCCAGTTTCTTGCTCCACTGGTCAGCAGGGGTATGTATGTAACTAGGCCAGCTTTACTCCACCAGTGTGGGTGGGGTCTCCTATATCCCTGTTGGGAGCGCCTGAGCCTGGCTATTTAGGGGCTACATTGTTTCCCTGTTTCACAGTCTTTTTCCGGGTCTTGTCCTATTCTGTGTGCTTCCATTTGGTGGGCATGTTGTACCCCACACCACTGCTAGTATGCCCTGTTCATTCAGCCCCGAGAGTAGGTGGAATGACTGTTACCGGCTTGGGCCCGGGCTTCTGTGTGAAGACCAACTCTGTATCCCCAGTATATTCCCCCGAGCCCCAGCTCGTAGGAATGCTAGGGGGGAGGGTAGGCCCCAATACCACTGTTTGCGCTTTCGCGTGGAGCCCAAGGCAACGGCTGACTCCACGCATAGGCAGTTTCTCCTGGTGCCTCCTCTGCCCACCCTCCCTCTCACCTAGTGGGTCTGTGGTGCCTCTCCCGCCATCTTCCGTGCCTCCATTGTGGAGGTGGCGGGTCCGTTCCCGCTGTGGGAGCTCTCAGGACACCCAGTCCGTGTGTGTTGGAGCACCTGCGTCACTGGGGCTCCCCTCGCATTCTTGCACCAGGTCCAGCAAAGGCTCCCGGGTCCAGGCTCTCCGACGTGTTCAGGCGCCTCTCACGACCAGCTTCCTTGCGTCGATGGCCACTTCCAGATCCCCTCTTCATCGGGGGAGGGAGGGATGCCAGTCCGCTGGTCCGGATACTGTGTGGGCCTCCCTTCCAATCTGCTCCGCTACGGCGTTCGTCATGAAGCACAGCTTCTGGGTGCCGGGTATCGCAGCGCCTATGGTCGCCGCAACTTCAGTGGCTCTGGGGGGGGGGTCACGGCACACTAGTCCTGGCCAAATTAAATGTGGGGGGAGCCCTGCAAGCTCTCGTGCTATAGAGCTTGGACGGAGGTACAGCATTACTCGCCCATCAGGGTCCGCGCTCCATGTTGCTCTCGATCTGGGTGTATTTTATAAACATTATGCCGACACTCAGCTGGTCATCGAGCTTAGTGGGGACCACGCTCAGGATTCCATCAACCTGAACAATATTTACAGCCTCATCGAGTGCTGGATGTCTGATAATTGGCTGTGTCTAAATGGCAGCAAGACGGAGCTCCTTATTTTCGGTTCACTCCAGGCTCGAGCAAAACTTGGCCCTTCCTGTAACAACCTCTACATGCAAGGAAACAAAATTGAGACCCACAATAAAGTAAAAACGTTAGGGGTTCAAATAGAGACCTCTCTCAATTTAGATGCCCAAGTAAATTACCTCAGCCTAAATTGTAATTACTACCCAAGGCTTCTCCGGTGTATTCGCCCCTACCTCAGTGAAAAGAATTCTGTGACAATAGCTCGGGCCACTATGTTGGCCAGATTGGACTACTGTAATGCCCTGTTATATGGGGCCCCCAAAACAAATATCCAGGCCTGTCAAATCATCCAGAGCAACGCTGTTCGCGTTGTGAAGAATGTTCCTAGAAGATCTCACATCTCCAAATTCAGGAGAGAACTCCATTGGCTACCCGTGAAAGACTGCCTTTACAGCCTGTCACCAGAATACCTCAAAACCTTGGTACCTCTGTACCAACCAACAAGAAACCTACGATCCTCTCCCCTAGCCCATACTCTGGCACCTAAATAAACACGATCCAGGGGTCTTTTCCAGTCATAGCGACCTCCTTTTGGAACGTTTTACCACCCACTATTAGACTGTCAAAACTGAAGCTTTTCAGGAAAACCCTGAAAACTCACTTATTCAAGTGAACTCCTTGATAACTGATACTCTTTCTCTAATACCTCACAGTCGTGGTCCTTTGTTGTTCATTTGTGTTTTTGTTGCGCCCCGATGCCTGGGGGCTGTTGGTGCATTATAAACTTAGAAATAAATAGATAAATAATAGCTAAATGTGGCCTGGTGCAGAAGTTAGACTTATAATGTATAAGAGAGTTAGAGTCAAGTATAGGAGTCATAGGTGGGAACGAAAGGTGTTTTGGTTAATGTGTGCAGGTATATCTTAGATCTTCTGTTCATGGAGCCATGGTTTCGTATCCATTTTTAAACTCTTGGGGGTGTATTCTGATTTTAGAGTGTTTAGGTATTTACGGTCACCCTTGCATAGTAGGGTACTGTAAATAGGCTAGATCAGAATATGAAAAACTAGTTAATATAATGTAGCTTTATTAAGAGAAAAAACAAATGCCAGGCAACTGCTGTGGATTGTGCCTTATTAATTCTTGAGAAGTTGGGAATTGTCTGTGTGCGCTATGTAAGGAACTCATGGTGGCAACAGTCAAGACAGACACACAAGTGATCACAGTTGAAGGGTGTTTATTAAACTGTAGAAAACACCTAATCTAAACCTAAATCTAAGATGGGAGCAGGCGTCGACCATCAAATGAAAATAAGGCAGACCTAGTGGCGTCTTGTCAAAATAAAGGGCCTATGCTAAAAAATAAACGACTGCCAAATCCTCACAGCTAAGTTACTAAAATAGTGTGGAATAGTTGTTGCAAGAAAAGAAAGAAGTGTTCACAAATAATAAGTCAGGGGTTTGTCACCGGGGTCTCCATTTCCCACGTTTTTAGCACAGGACAAGGCAGGACCTCTGAGCATAGCACACTCCTGGACCTCTCCAGCACAAGGCTGCGGTTCCTTTCTGCAATATCAGGACCTTCAGTGGCTAAGTCTCTTTTCTACAAAGTCTCTTGCTTCCGTGGGCCTGATGTGTTCAAAATAATAAAACAATAGTTCCTTTCTGATTGCATCTTGGGTGATGATTCTTCACTCCTGGATCTCCCTCTTCCGGGCTCAGGCCCTTCTCGAATGTTAGCCTCCCTTCGTTGGGTTCACTATGGCTTTTGCGTTGGAAATAACAAAGTGTTCTTAAATAAAGTAAATAAACATAATGTTCTTTTCAACATTATTTCACTGTGGATATCCCTCAGCTGGGTTCACTCTTGTCAACACAATGTTCATAGAGTTATTGCACTTCATCCCGTTTTGCGGGCATCCCTCAGCCGGGTTCACATTTACCAGTTACACCTTTCTCTTTACTTGACACAATGCGTGATTTGCTTCCCTTATTTTTCTTCCTGGTTAGGGGTCAACGACTTTCGATTGTACAAGGGGTTTTACTTGACCATTGTATGACCACTTTGAATTCTTTCATTGGTTCTCTTAGGGCCTCCTGGTATCTGTAGTTTTAACAAACGGGGACCAGCCAGTCTTTCGAATGAGCGCCGGACAACTCTGCAGCTAGTCGCACCCTTGGTTGTTTAACAGAACATAAAAGCTTTGTTCTTTGATTCAATTTTAGGTCACCACTTGCAACCTTCGCTCAACAGAGTTTGGTTTATTATCGGTTCTCCCTCCGACTCACCGGCTGTGATGTACCACTTGGCATTTCTTCCCTCTGGAGTCAAGGACGGTACCACAGTAGCAAGCGCCTCTCACTGGCGTGGTTATCAGTGTAGGAGGGCTCTGTGCACTGTTGACATCTGTGACACCTACCGGTGGCTGTTATTCCCAGTCTTATGATGCCGTTCAGGGAGGTTTTGCTGGCCTGGTTCGAAAAGGGCAAGGGCACTTCCCTCCTTGCCGTCCTTTTGGTTCTTGCCACCTTTCTCATCCTCTTGAATTGCCATCCTGAAATAGCTGTCTTGTCGTGCGGTTTGCCTTGCTCGAAGTGTGTTCTTGTGCTCCACCTTTTATCCCTGTGGGGAAGGGAAAGAGCCGTCAGGTGTGTGTGATTATTGTCAATTGGCTGACTCTGCCTGACCCTTGTGTTGGGACACGTCAGGTAAACGGCTCTGGTGTTCGTCTGTTGTCTTTCGTGGTGTAAGAAAATGTTTGTATTGGAAAAGGGGGTGGGACGTACAGCTTCTGAATATCCTACAAGGTAGGATGGGGAAAAGATGTTGTGGGGAAGGGGGTACCGCGTCACACTTGTCAGTGTCCCACTTCCATTGCCCGAGGACCCCTCATTCAGGTGATCCTCCCGCACTGGTCCACCGCCAGGAACTGGATCCAATAGCGATGCCCAGGGACTCGTCAGGGAGACACCTTCATGTTTCTCACAGCTGCTAAAACTCTACTGAGCGGCACCCGGTAGGAAGCTGAGCAAGTCCACATGCACACAGCTTAGATGGAACATTGCCTCTGGGTAAATTTCCCACTTGTTGGAGACTGAACCCTGCCTGCTCTGGGCATCGGGCGACCCGTTGTCCATCCCTGCTGCAGAGATAGAGATTTTGTTCTCTAGTCCCCAGAACCAAAGCCACCTGGCCTGCCTGCATAGGGGCAATGACTGCACAACCCCTTCTTGTTGACGTAGTACATATCCATTGCATTGTCTGTCAGGACCAGGGCATTCTTCACCTGAAGGGATGGCACACAAGCAATCAGTGCAAGTCTGATGGTTTGCAGCTCCAAGAGATTGATGTGCCACTGATGCTCTGCCGTGACCCAAGCATGCACATCCCCGCAGTAAGCACCCCAACCTTTTAGAGAAACAATGGTGACAACCTCAGAGAACTCAACATCCACATCCAATCCCTCCTCTGGGCTTTTCCGCAACCTATGCGACTCTCTCTCCCATTACATTCTACCCTATGGGTTGACACACTCTGCTGGACACACCTGGATGTTCGCATCTCCTCATACATCCCCCTCTGTAACCACTCCTCTCCCTTGGACTGACCACTTTCTGCTATCCTCTCACCTGAAACTCCTTGCCCCTCAAACAAAGCCTCACCTGCCTTCTCGGTCATTCAGCCCATGAAGCGAGTGTTAGTGAACACGTTTACCTCTACTTTCTCTGCTCCTCTTACTCCTGCGGTTGACTTGCACTCTGACACAGCCCTCTCTAACCTGCATCTTTCTATCTCCACCGCTCGCCCCGGTCCTGAGAATTTGTCTGAAGCCTACCTCCAAATGCAACTCTTGGTACTCCGACCTAGCCACCCGGAAACACAAGTGCAGGGCGGCTGAGAGGAAGAAGAGAGTTTTGGGAACATCCTCTGAAAAACTGGCCTGCATAGGCAATACAGACTCTCTGCCCCCTCCAAGAAGAGGGCCCATATCCAAACCTGCATCTCTGCGGCCTCTCACACCATGGACAAACCTTTTAAAATCTGCAAGGTGTTGGACAATCCTATTGCATTCTCCACCTCTCCTGTTCCCTCCGAGGCCCTCTGTACGGCTCTGTCCTCTCATTTCACCACTAAAACTAGGACATCCTCTCCTTGCTTTCCTCTTCCACTCCCTCTACCTCTCTCAGGTCCCCTTACTCTGCCTTTTCCCTCTCCTCTTCATAGATCTAGACAAGTCCGATCTATGAAAGTGTCGTCCAAACAGGTGCGCCGCTGCTCCTCCAGAACTATCAAGGACTACATTGCCACCCTGGCTACAGCGTTGGCCAATTTCTGCAATCACTCTTTCGCCACTGGATCTTTACCCTCTCTCCTCAAGCACTCCCTTGTGCACTGTAAGGGAGGGACGGTATCACAAGTATTGACACTGACATAAAAGATACAATTTGTAAAGTAACGTCGTCGGGTTTGGAAAAACTCCTACTTTTCCCTATAACTAGGATGGGAGTCGCCTTGACCATCAAATAATAAAGAAAACAGTCTTAGTTATGTCTAACATTAGCAAATGGCCAATGCTAATAATAATAATTTCGCATTTATATAGCGCTACAAACCCTCAGATATCTGAGCGCTGCTTATTATTACCCACGGTGTGTGGTGCCGGGATTCGAACCTGCACAGATGTCAAAGCGAGCGCTCTACTCGCTGTGCCACTTGACCGGCTTAATAAAACCTAATGCCTCGCCTATCCCTTGCACAAAAATGTGTGTAAAGGAGGTATGTATATAAAAGGAAAATCAGTGTTCGACAAAGAAAAAATGTGGCTGAATCAGCTCTCCTGGCCACCTTTTGAGAGCACGGAATAAGGCAGTCTCTATAGGCAGGATGACAGGATGACACACTCTGGCTTTAACACTGAAAAACTTCGGAACGTGGGTTGAGGCCCACCTGGCGTTAAAGGCTCTTGTGCCAGTCTTCCCCAAATAACAAAACAAAAAGTTCACACCGGTGCCCCTCTTTCGGGCTCAGACCTCTTCAAAAGAAAACAAAAGTTTGTTGGTCTCCCTCTTCCAGGCTCAGACCTTTCACAGTTCTACGTTGGACCCCCTCTGCCAGCTCAGGCCTCTCACAGTTCAAACTTGGTCCCCCTTTGCCGGGCTCAGACCTTTTGCAGTTCAACAACACTTGCCAGGGCTCCCTTCCCCAAGCTTTTTACACTTCATGTCTCTCTCAGTCGGGCTCAGACCGCTTTTCGGATGTCAAAGAGTTTCGAATGTGCAGGATTCCTTCACAGACCACTGCAGAACCACTTCGACTCAGAATTCAATGTTCAAATTTCCTCTCTCCTTCTTTTGGGGTTAACTTCGCTCACTTTTGCTTTTACAGTTCACTCACGTATCACCTCAAACAATGCACCTTTCATGGAGACTTGAGAGTGGGTTACTCCTTTTCGCCGGACCACTCCGTTACTCAGTATCGCTGATTCCACAGCTGTCTTTATCTTACAGTTCATTCACAGGCCTGCCTTTCCTCGTGTCTCAGCTACACGCGTGCAGCCTTTGCTTGTCATATATTGTTGCAAACCTCAATCTTTCTTCGCACACACCGGTCTCTCAGGTCCCTAGCCAAATCACCAACTGTATGTGATTCTTCCTTGCTTTTTTGATTTCCAATTAACGAGCCAAGGTTAGTACCAGGGCTTGGCCTTGCCTCCCCAACTCTGACGTTCACTGTGAGGGTTGCTGGTGTCCTTGAAACACAATGCAGTCTTCGATGTTGGAATCTGGCCTTCTCCATGTATCTTTTGCGGACTTGTGGAGACAACAACCTTCTGTAGGGAAATCTTGGGGTTTTTGACCCACTGCTCTCATCCCTTGGTCCGTCTCTCTGCTCCAGTAGGTTCGCCTTCGCCCCGGATGTTCTGCTCGTACTTGTGTTCCACCTTGCTCAGAGTGTGTCTCTAGGTTCTGCCTTTTATCCGTGTGAAGAGAGCTAATTGGAATCAAGTGCCTGACTTTGCCTGACCCGATTAGCGATACATGTCTAGTACGATATATAAGAGTTAGTCTTGTTACTCTCAGTCACCCTTTTCCTTGGGACATCGGATCTCAAAAAATAGGAGGGGTTGGATGTACACAAAGGGGGGAATACTGCGTCCCACCATCGGCTGGCTCACCCTCACTCCCCGAAGATGCCTCACCCAGATGGTCCTCCCACACGGGTCCATCTCCAGGATCTGGATCCAAAAGCGATGGCCGTGTCCTGCCCACCTGGATGACAAGTCCCCGAGAACTAGCTGGCAAGACAACTTTTGGTTTCTCAAAGCATCCCCTCCTAAAAAAGCCAGCAAACTATCACCCGATTTCTATCACTCCTTTCCTGGGCAAACTCCTGAAAAAGCTGGCCATCTCTCAGCTTACCCTCCACACTGAATCTGTTGACTGCCAACATGACCATCAGTCTGGCTTCCAAACAGCTAGAGGCACGGAAACTGCTTTCCCGAACACCCATGAAGATCTGCTCTCTAACATCGACTCCAGCTCTCCTTCTGTCCTCATCCTCCTTTCCTCTGCTTTTGACACAGTCAGTTACGCCACCCTGATTGGTGTCACCCAGGGATCCATCCTCTCATCCTGGCTCTTCAATGTCTAGCTGGCCCCTTTGGCCCACCTGATCTCAACCTTCTCTTCTAACTTCCAGTGTTATGCAGATGACACTCAGCTCTCTTTCAGGCTTCCCTCAGCCTCCTCCCCTCCCTCATTTATTCCTGACTGTCTATCCACGATTCAGGATTGGTGCACATCCAACGATCTTTGACTTAATGCCAGTAACACAGAGATCTTTCTCATTGGGACCCCTTCTCTCACTTTCCCTCCATCACTCTGGCTGCCCTCCTTGGGCTCTCTACCCTTGCTTTCCTGTGAGGCAAAAAACCTTGGCGTCATCTTTGACCCCACTCTCACCTTCTCTCCTCACATCACAGACCTTGACAAAAAAGCCCACTTCCAGATGCAGCTCCTTAAAGGTATTCTACCTTTCCTCACTTTCCCCCAGAAGCTCACTGTCTCCAGAGCCTTGGTTCACTCCAGGCTGGACTACTGTAACAGCCTCTTTCTCGATTTGCCTACTTCTACTCTTTGCCCTCTGCAACTAATCCAGAACAGGACTGCAAGACTTATCCTTGGCCTAAAGCCAAGGGACCCTATCCCTCCAGCCCTGAAATCTCTCCATTGGCTCCAGGTGGCTGCAAGGATCAAATTCAAGACCCTCTGCATTGTCCACAAGTATTTCAGTGGCCGGGGGCCGCACTACATCCAACTCTCTCTTTCAAAATACCTTACTTCTAGAGCCCTTCGCTCTGCTACCTCCAACTCTCTGGGGATCAGACGCTTCTCCGGGCAAAGAGTGGCGGATATATCTCTCTCCTCCGCCGGTGCATCTCTCTGGAACAGCTTCCCTGCCCCTCTCAGACTTGAGCAGGACCACCTGAAGTTCTGGAAGCAGCTCAAGACCCTCCTTTTCTCTTCTGCCTTCTCTCTCTCTCTCTCACTCCCTTGCTAACTTACCTGTCTGCTGCACCGACTGGTTGCCTGGTTCCCTCAGAATCCAACTGGGTACCAGGCTCCTCCACAACCAGTCCTCCTTGCACTGCTCCTGGCCTACCGCACACCTAGGGGCTGTAACTGTAACCCCTACAGCCCACTGCCTCCTGCACATACCTAGAGCCTGGCTGCACTTACTCAGAACCATGCTGCCCTGATTGCACATTCTCCTCTCCTTTCCGTTGCATATCTATTGTCGCACTTGCACGATCCGAATGACAGATGGCCTAGTAGGATCGTTTGTCTTGTCCTCCCTTTGTCTTCCCTCCCTTGTCTTGTGGAGCCTAGAAACACTTGTGTACAGGCACGTTATAAATGCCATATCATATCATAACCTGGGCTTCTGGCCAAAGTGTTCCGAATGCATCCAGAATGGTTCCGCCGCCATCAAATTTTCCCTGCTGGACTACGAAGACAGCTAGTTGGCCACTGCCTATGATCCAACATGTTGCTGGAAAACGGACCATTGACTACGAAGCAGCCACTGCCGGGGGTGCATCCTCAAGCTGGCCTCTGGCACCAGTAAAATGCAGGTGGTCACAAGGCCCAGGAGGCAGGAAAAGGCGGATGTTGGTAGCCTGTGTGAGCTCTGGAACAGCATGACCATTACCAGAATGCTGCTGATTTCTTTTCAGGGAGTTTGGGGGTTGGGTAGGAGCCTTCCCCATCTACATGTGCAGGATTGCCCTTACGAACTGCAGTTTCTCTTATAAATAGCAGGTCTCCAAATTAAGTTCTGTTTTAGTATCGTATTTCTGGGGTTCCATTCATTGAGTGTCACCATACACAACTCAAGGGCAGCGCGCAGGTTCAGGCCTTCAAATAGCGGTGCACTACACATCATAAAATAAGTGTTTACTTTGCACGATGGGTTGCCAAAGTAGACCATATAAGTTATCATAGTTGATAAAGAGTTGGCAAAAGTAGCAGATTATTTTCAATCACAGTCACACACCCTAGATACCAATGTGCAGATTCACCGGCTGGCCTCACCACTGCACAGACCGGGCCGCTCACACTTCCAGCCAAGTCCAGGGAGTTGGATCATTATTCATAATATTTGAATAATCTGATGATAACAGTATACAGAACTAAAACAGAGGCTCTTGACTGTGACTTTTTCATGCTCCGTGACTCTGCATCCGTTCACCCGCGACACATCTTTCAGATGCGCTGGTCTGGTATGTAGAAGTCCTGCTGGGTTACAATGGACAGAGGCCTGGTTGAAGGTAGGCAGAAGGAAGTTGTCCAATGGCCTGCCTAACCAAACACTGAAAGATGATTGGCAGCAGCAGAACAGCCTAAGCACTACTTAGCCTGTCGATTTTTTAAGTTGAGCCCTGTTTGGTATCTGGGATAAGGATGTGGCAGGGTAAACCAGCAAGGATGGTGTCCAGCGGTTCATGTAGGCACAATTGAACTGATTGTGAATCATGTGAGTGTATGCCTGATGCAGGCTGCACCCTATGCATGTGTCCTGTAGTTACCTGATCCACATGGCTCGCACCATGGTGGTATTGCCCTGTCCCCATAGACCATGTTAGTCTATCCAGTGCTACAAAGCCTCAACCATGGATGGACTAGTTTAGGATGACACTGGCAGCCAAAGCCGTATGAAAGTGCATCACACTCAAATATTCCCCTCTACATACTACTGTGAACACCTCTGCGATCAGGAGCCCTGCCACATAAAATGTAGACTTCTGTACCTATACTGAAACGGATGCATCACCAGGTAATTGATTAATGGTCTCTGTTAATTAATTTTCTCCCAATCAGAAAAGACACTGAGTGAGCCATTCTAAACAATAAATGGAACTGCTAATAGTTTGATTTCTATATAGAGCATGTTACCTTGCTTTTCAGCATCAGTGCTAATATTAGGACCTTCTGGGACTTGAGCAAGCGATCTGCAGTGTGAAGATAGATCTAAGCAGCAAGTGCCTAACTGTTTGAGTATCTGACCTGGATGTGAACATGAGTTGTGTAGATGTGGATGACCAGTCTCCAGCCAGGGATTCACAATGATGACTATACGAGGTAAGGGCTGTAGAGAACGGGTCCTTCAGTTACGCTAGCAAGTGACTGTGGTTCCTCCCGACCCGACCTTCAGATCTACTGTTCAGGCCCTGGTCCTATCTCAAATGGATGGAGGAAATGGCTGGTCACTAGCCGACCCACAAGAATGAATGAGAATGGTCCTCCACGCCAGTGCTCGTCTCATCCAGGGTCTCTGCAAATACAATCACACAACATCCACAATCATTGACCTTTAGTGCCTTTACCTTACACGCATGTATCACCTTCAAAGCTGGCTGCATCATATGAAGAGCGATCACAGTGCACGCTCCCTCCTTACTGGCCAGGAATTACCATCAGCGGCAGCCAGCGCACCACCTGGGTAGAGTAGAACAGCAGAAATGGGGGAATAACAGGAAACAAGAATTCTTGGTCTACAGCCCCAGATTATGGAACCTCGTTCCTCCAACATCAGAATCACCCCCGCCCATATCTAATCCAGAATGGAAATCAAGCACCTCCGCTTGACGAAGCAACTCCTTCACATCCCATAAATGACATCATCATGAAAGCTCTCAGTCCAGTATCCCTCCTGATGATTACTGTTTACAGTCCATCCGCCCAACCTCCCACACACTCGCTTAAGCATGAAGACCCTACCGGTGGACAGCGCTCCATTGTCTCCCAAAGCCAGGTTTGCATTCAAATGCCTAAAATAGATACATTTAATAAAATAAAAATATAAAATAACCATCATCAATAAAAAGTTCACATCGGCTTAACTGGCTGAGGGAAATGAATTGAGCCAAAAAACTCTTCTTTCACAAATGAGCAGAACAGTCATTTCATCATTTCATGAGAACCATACAGGAGAAAGGGAGCAAACTTTGATCCTTTCTGGAGACAGTATAGACAGGATCCGCTTCTGTGCTTTGTCGTGCTCTTCCTTTGGCAGAGAGTGGCCCACCGATGGCACCATTGTGCAAAGGCTATTGAAGAAGACCATCTGACATTTACTTTAACCATATTTTCATTATGTAAAAGAACCATTCTGCTATTGAAAGAGAATTATTAGCAGAGAGGGGAGTAAGCTCTATGTGGAGACCTTTGGCCGATAACTTATCGTCAGTGAGGCACATTCATTCTGTGGGTACATCCTAAGAAGCATATACCTTGACACAGAGGCTGTTTCTCCTTTCCTGCTTTTTATTAAATTGATTAGGAAGGATGCTTTGTTGGTTTTAGGGAAAGCGTTGTTTGTGCCAAGTCGGAAGCTACAGGAAGAGGTATTTGGGTTGTGAAATCTGTGATGAATCAATAGATGACGTCCCTTCTACCCTAGGGGGAGACCTTACATATGTGGCCAAGGTGGTGCGGCCACAGTGAAACAGTCCCCTTGGGGGTGGTGCACCAAGGAAGGATCAGATGGGGAAGGATTCCCTCTATGGAATTGGGGATGACCATCACCAGACAACGTGCTATCACCCCATTTTAACACCTCCAACCCCTTCTCCAACTCGAAATCCTCCTTCCCCCTAAAGGGATCGAACTGATGTATTATGTTGTCAACTCAGTCCACCTAACCTATATGACAACACTGAAAAGCCAGAAAGAACAAAGTATCATGTATGTAGCTTAAAGCCTGGTACTGGGATGAAGGAGATGGCCGCAAGCCCAAGGATCACTAGTGAGAAGCGGAACGAGCAGTCTAGCTTCCTAATGCCAGTGATTGGCCCAACGCAGTACATCAATCCCACATGGAAGTTTCAAAGGAGAAGCAGAAGCTCAAACTCAGGCACAGCTGACATGCGAGAGAGAGATAGGGCTGTCCCCGGAAGAGGCAGCACGCGCAGCCGGGAAAAAGCATCAGACTGCAGAGCCATTGCAGACCCTGCCGGAAGCCCGAATGCCACCTGAGCCTCCAGGAGGGAGGCAGCTGCCTGAACCTCAGAAAAGGAAGCAAACAGGTATGTGGGTTGCCTGGGAGTTGGTAGAGGTCCGGGGGAGCATCAGGGTGAGCTCAGGCACTGGGAAGAGAGGGTCTGGGACCCTGAAGCAAGCAAGAGTTGTATACTTGGCAGGAGAGTGAAAGAAGCAGCTACAATGGAAGAGTGCAAGTCTTTGACCCGCACCCTCTAGGGTACCTTACTCTAGTAAGAGGGTCTGGGACCCCGATGAAAGACGGTCTGGGACCCTGGAACAAAGGAGAGACAGAGAGTTGTATACTTGGCAGGAGAGTGAACAAGCATCAGTGAGAGTCTGGAACCCACACCCAAGAATAAGATGGTCTGGGACCCTGATGAAAGAATAGGTCTGGAACCCTGAAGAAAACATGAGAGAGTTGGATACTTGGCAGGAGAGTGAACCAAGCGGATACAACACAACAGTGCAAGTCTGGGACCCGCACCCATATGAGAAACCAAAGTTTAAAGCGAAGAGGGTCTGGGACCCTAGGAGAGAAAAAAAGAGAGACAATCCATGGGAATCCACCAGCTTGGCAGGAGAGGGAACCAAGACACTTTTGCGAATCTGGGACCTGCACCCATATGAGAGACTGGGAACAAGAGGGTCAAGAATCCTGGAACTGAAAAAAGGAATCCTACACTTGGCTGAAAGAGCCTTCGTAGTCAACATGTAGCTGTCCTGCCTATCCACAAACATGGGCAAACCCAAATAACCACCCCAGAGAGTGGAGTAACAGGCCCTGGGTGGCTTCTTAACCAAGCTCCCCCACATGAGGCGTTTAATCAGGGGATGGTCTCCCAGTCTCGTTAACGTAGATTTCACCAAACACTATTTTACCTAATGAGATTTCACAGACAATGGTAGGTAAAGTGGTATATGGGTAATGCATAATAGGTAGGGTGTGGGATAAGGGTATACATTAGGGTAGGGAGGGGTGAGGAGAGGCTGCGGGGGGTCTCTGCATTATATACAAAAAAGTAGAAGTAAAAAGTTCATTTTCGTTTTTTGGTGAAATGGATTCGGTGAAATGGATTCGGTGAAATCTCCATTAGGTCAAATAATTTTGAAGAAATCACATACATCCCCATAGTCCTACCATCCAACAGAGCATGCTGAGCTAGAACTGCAGAGCTGTACACATAGCTCTGGTACACACCAGCATACACATAGCCTACCTTGTTGCTGCAGGGGCCCAGGATTTCCATAAAAAGCCATCAGCCATGTCCAACATACATTGGGTGGATGCAAATGCTCCGAAATGTTCCATGACAACAACTGCAATGCTCCATTAATTTTGTGCCGATGAGGGCAACTGGCCAGATTGGAAAGAAGTTTGACAAAGCACAGGACCTTCCAAGGTCATACCACAGACATCTGAAGAGCAGGTGGAACCACTTTTATGCCGGGCAATGTGGGGTTGGGTGGAGGGGTCCTAACAACAAATGAGCCTCCAAGTACTCTAAAGAAATAGTATGCTCCATTAACTACACCCAACTGACTATGGCTAAGGCTCATCAGTCGAGATGTTTCAGCCCTTGGCTCTCCAGTCCCTGAGACTGGCATCTGATTCTATTAGTAGATTGGGGAAGAACAGAAAATATCCCGCCAGTTCCATGCCTCCATGTGAAGCAACCACCACTGGAGTAACAGATGCCTTAGGTGAGGACATGTGAGGCGGATAACTTTTAGATGATTTCTCAATTAATGCCATTTTATTAAATCATACATTTCAATAAAGGCCTCACTATGGCTACCGTAATGCGGATTTCCCCACCTAAAACAAACTAAAGGTAACACTGAAACAAAGGATATTTGTCCCTCACACTTGTACATACAATGCACAAGAACATATATGGCAATCCACAACAACAATAATTGCATTTGTAATATATGCACAGTCTCTCTTTATAACCTGGGTGAATTCCCCTTCCCAAGGTTTTAAGTTGGATTCAGTCCCAATGCTCAACAAAAAGAAACAAGCAAATCCGTTTTGATAAGTTCCAATACAGTTCTTTGCACCTTCACCTTATCAAAAGAACGTTCTATTAATCCAGTGTTCAACAAGAGAAAGATTCCTCTTCTTCCTTGAATAGTTATTTTCAGTCCTTCAAATAGCATCAAAGATATTCTTGGTCAGGATGATTTGCCACAGCCTATAAGATTCAAAGAAACAGAGCTTCTTAACATCAGCTTTTCTTAGCTTTCCTTTCAACGCCATAAATCACAGTTTATAGCTTTGCCAGGATAACTCCACAGCACTTCCACTTCCATCTGGTTTAGTCTCATACCAGGATTCACCATGCGGGTCTACTCCATTACCGGATAGCTTTTCACAATCAACAGTGCTTTTGAAGTTCTAAATCTACTGACAACCAAGTTCACAAGCACTTCAGCAGTTTGCAGATTTATAACTTTCAACAACTTTTCAGAAAAAAGACTAGATTTGCATTAGTGCTCTTTAACACGTTCATGCAAGCAAGGCAATCTTCTTCTGAACATTCACCTTCCAGAAAGGCAGCCTCTTTGATACTCAGTAACCAAACATCCGATATCTGCCCTGCCTCCGTCATCAAAGACTGCGCTGGAGAGCTAGCCCCTTTCATCGCCTTGCTCATCAACACCTCATTTACCACTGGCATGGTGCTTACCAACGCCAAAGACATGTGGGTCCTCCTGCTCCTCATGAAGCCGACATTCGACTCTAGCATCCCCACCAGCTATCACTCCATCCCAACTGCTCCTTTCTTACTTAAAATTCTGGACAGAGCAGTGTATTTCCAGATCCAAAAGTACCTTGAAACCTATAATCTTCTCGGGTTGCACCAATCCGGCTTCAGTCCAGGTCATGAAACGGAATCTGCACTTCTAGACCTAAAAATACAAATGGATGAACTTAAAGACAACCGCAAACTTACCCTCCTCCTCCTGCTTGACCTCTCTGCTGTCTTCGATTTGGTGGATCAAAAAATCATTTGCCATAAAGCCCACTTCTCCCCTAAGGCAGTAACTTAGATTGAATCCTTCCTGTCCAATAAATCTATGAGAGTGTTCTCAGCGTCAGCATCAGCCTCCCCTGTTCTAGTCTCCTGCGGTGTACCCTAAGACTGTGCACTAACCTTGCCCTCCTGGACCAGGCGCTATTCCCTTTGCCCATCCCTCGCACTCCCTGTCTGACATTTACACGATCTGAATGCATCGTACCCAGTAAATTCGCTGTCTGTCTGTTCCTTTGTCTCCCCATGCCCCCCCTTTCAATGTGCACCTGAAACACTTGTGTTAGTGGCACATTATAAAAGGCACAATAACCTGCTCATATCCCCTCCTATCCTAACTGCTGGTCACGCACTTGCATTATTGTTAGTTGTTATGCTTGTACCCCCCTCTCCCTCCCACCCGTCCTGTCCCTCAACTACCTGGTAACACACTTGAAGTAGCAGAAAATTGGCCAGGCCTAGTATGCTTATTATTATTGTATATCATTCTGAAATTTCCAAGGCCTTATGAATGATTGTATCCCATGTTCCCCTCCCGTCTTGGAGCGCCTTGAAGCACTAATTTTGTGTATAAGCGCTTTATAAATAAACAATACAATACAAAGGCTCCTGCATTTTACCTACGTTATACAAACATCTTCACAAAGCCCTTCTTTGACTTCCTCGACTCTATGGCTATCTCATACACTAATTATGCGGACGATACCGAAATCCTTATTCCCATCACAGGCAACTATGATACTGATTCCAGCTCATTGAACACAATTTACCAAAGCATCCAGGCATTTCTGGCCCTGCACTCACTTTGCCTTAACGATGACCAAGCTGCTTCTCAGCGGATCTCAAAATCTTCTATACATACTTGACAGAGCTAATACAACACCATAGACGGCAACTCTATCCCAGTCTCCAAAGAAGTTAAAACCCTTGGGGTATACCAGGACTCTTCCCTTAGACTAACTAGACAGGTTAATGCCCTAACCTCATCTTCGGCTTACACAACTAAACTTATCAATACCGACAGACCCTTCCGCTCCACAGACAGCTGCATTACGTTAGCAAGAGTCCTCATTGTCTCCAGATTAGACTACTGCAATGCCCTCTTGGCAGGAACCACCTCTGGCAATATAAAAAAAAACTGCAGATCATACAAAACAATGCCCTAAGAGCAGCGTTGAATATCCCTAAAAAAGACCACATTTCCTCAGTCAGAAGAAGCGTCCATTTACTCCCAAAACGCGATTAAATCAATTCAAAACTCTCACTCTAACTCACAAATGCTTGGCATACACTGCCCCTAGATATATATCTCATAAATTCAAGAAATCACAACCCAACAGGCCAACCGGGGCCTCCCACTCCCAGCTACTTTCCACCCCCAGCTTTAAACTGCAAAAAGCAGGGCGCTGCAGTTACTTTGTGGTGGTGGCAAAATACTGGAATGCCCTACTGCCTCATCTCAGATCTCCATCCTCCTTCTAGACTTTCCGCAAAGGCCTCAAAACCTAGCTCTTTTCACAAGATGTAAAACCTCCACTATGCATTTCTATGAAGTAATGTATTATCAGTGTTCCAAAGCTCTTAAACTGTTTGTCACAACTTCTGTGACTGATGCCTGATGTTCGGTGCGCTCTACAAATGTCAAAATAAGTAAATAAATAAACCTTTCTTCCATTTTGCTTTGGCAATGTGATTTTCTTCATACCAGCTACACTTCTATGGAATAATCACAATCAACAAGCTTCACATTTGAAAACACTGCAATCACCCCTTCTTCTCCTGCTACCCACAGTGACTTAATTGTATGCCTTGTTATTAGTCTCTTTTGGCTTTGGACAATGTTTGTGCAATTCTTGGCTTTGGGTAATGCTTGTACCACTCTTTGGCTTTGGATAATGCTTGGACCACTCTTGGCTTTAGGCAATGTTTGTACACCTCTTGGCTTTCGGTAGTGCTTGGTTGTTCACTACACTCACAGTCTTTAAAGCTTGGTCACTTGGGTTCAATGCTACAATGTTTTCTACGGTGTCACCACTTGAGTTCAATACTACAATGGTTTATGCTGCTTTACAAATTATCCTTTAGTTAACCTTCATTTAGGAATCATTTTTAAGTATATGCGATTGGTTCAGTTCGGTATTCAATTACTGCTATTCAAGCAATTTCACTCATACGTGAGTGCTACGTTTGTTGCATTCATTGCCCGACAACCAACGGTCGGGTTTACAGCAATTCCACTTGCACGCAAATGATTCTTCTCTGCTACTGTTGCCTGCCTTTGTTATGCGCAAGGGATTAGAATGCTCAGTAACACTCACCGGCTTCTGTCTTGGATCCCTACGCGCGCTCCAGGTCTTTCACTGCTTTGGCTGCTTTCGAACTGACACCCTCCTCTTTGAAGTTGCCTTCGTTCACGCTATTTAAGTACAGAGCTCGGCTTGCTCCCGAGACCCTCGGGTGCACACCAGGCCCCAGACACGGTCTCCAGCACTTCTCCTGCTGCAGTCTCTGTAATTTGGTTCACATGGGTAAAGCCTTCTTCCTTCACGCTTCCCGTTACCTCTGCACTTCAGATGTATAGGGAAAAGGATCCTCTCAAGACCAGCAGCTGGAATCTGCCCTGCAGTAGTTCCAGCACCCCTTCTTTCCTCCTCCTTCTGCTTGGACTGCCAACGAGCCTGCAGCGGCTCGCCCCTTCTGCTACTGCTGCTACTCCGCCTAATGGCCTGCAGCTAAGGGGGTCTTTTAAGCCTCTCTGCCTGTCTCAGGTGTGGGTCATTTGCCTTAACAAGCTGACCAACCACTCAGGTGAATATAATTCTTGAGCCCTCTTCCTCATCCCAGTACTTCAGGAATTATGGGCCTTGAAGTCCGCAACAACAAAATTAGGTTTTATAGTCCACTTTCTACTTTTAAACCTGGGATCATGTCTTCTAGGTACATTTAAGAAAACATCACAAGAATTTACTTGAAAAGAGGAAGCCAGTTTATTTAAGTCATTAGTTACAGATGTCCTTTCACTGTACCTCTGGGAGTTAAGATGATTTCTAACTTTAGAAGGTTCAGAAAGGCTTTCCTTTCTTAAGATGTTTATAATTAGAATTGTTCTTTTTTTAGGGATTTTATATTAGCTTTATTCACATTAAGATGTTCAATTTGTGGATCAGACAAATCGCAACGTGCCTTGGTACTTGTAAAGGATTTTTTGCTTTTGGAAACAAATACTGTGTCTCATCCCAAAAGATCTCCTCACCACCCTGAGCCTTGACTCCGCACAGGTGATCCTCCCGCAGTACACCACCCCCAACATCAGGATCAGGAAGCGTCTGCCTTTCCCTTGCCACCTGGGAGGAGACTTCAGGCAGTGGTTTAGTGAGGGATCTGCAGGATCACACAAGGAGGAAATGCCTGGGCCACTCGAACCTGAGCCTTGGGATGGCTTGCCCTGCTAGGGCCAGATAGGTCATTGTCTTTAACAATTAACCTTGTGCTAATTAAGGGCTGGGGTACACACCTCTTTGGGGCCCCCCTGCCACCGAACCAAATTAATTAAGGGGTCCACAATATCTGGTTGTATCCCTCCCACCCTCATCACAATACCTCTCAGCAATCAAAAAGAGCTATAACGAAGGCACAAACTATGTGTGCCACAGTGTACACAGAAAGCATTACAGGATGAATTGACTGAAGCAGAATGTACTTGTCAACAACAGACGGGCAATAGGTTCAGAGCCGCAGCAAAATATACGGACGTGTGCTATTTAAATCTGGTGAACAATGGGAAATGACTTCTTCAGCTTAGGCAGCCTTGTGGGGCACCCCTCTAAGGAGGGGGCCCGGGGCAAGTGCCCCGTTTTCCCTCCCATAAAGACATCTCTGGCATATCCCCATTCTACGGTGGATAAACGAACCCCTCTTTTTCCTCAATAACGTCAACATGTTCTTCAGACAACAACTCTCCCCTTCCCCATACATTGTGATGCTGAAGCCTGTGCGGCCCAAATAGAAATGGCCGCCAAAGAAGATTCTCATCCACTTGTATACATTGTGCAGCCAAACAGGAGAGGAAGCTAAAGGCCAGGAATGGAGTCACAGAGCATGCACGTGGAAGATCGCAGGACCCGACAACACAAAGCAAAGCCCCAACTTACTTCTGGGAGCTAAAACGAATACAAGTTTTGCTGAAATCTGGTGAGAAGCGGGAACACGGTTGCAAGCAGGCGCAAGGCTCCCTTCCTTCTGTACAGCATTGATCATAGTATCAACAGCCTCCACATGCTCCTACTCATCTCAAACCAACACAGCCAATTGCCCCGACAAATTGCCAATGTTGCCCCCCACCCCCGATCCCACCCCCAACACATTTACCAAAACCCATCCTTTTGCAATGAGGAGACAGACAATTATTTACTGGGTAGTTAAAATTGCCTCTGCTTGCTTTATTTCGCAGGAATTAATTTACAGGGCTCCGTAACACGACACTGCCTCAGGATTATGTGCTGGGTGTGGAGTCCTAAAACTCTGACGCACATGTTTTCGAGCAGGGGTGCGTCCACTAATCTCCTAACCATCCCTCTCTACCCTTCAACTTTTCATTTGCATTTTTCTCTTATCAATTTTCTTCTCTTATTTTCATTTCCCATGTTTCTTCTCATGGGCCCTCATTACGACCCTGGCGGAAAGTGACTGACCGGACCGCCATAGCGTAAATAGCGTTTCCGCCATTGCACGACGGAGCAAAGTGCGGCTCATTCCGACCCATCGGGCACGAGCACCACGCCATGGCGGAAGTGCAAAGTCCGCGATGGCGGAAATGACCCCAAAACGGCCCACACCGCCGCCGTACGGCGCCCTAGGTGCAATACCGCCACCCATCTTAGCGGACACCGCAGTGAGCGCCAACCGCAAAGTACGGTGACCGGAAATATACGGAAACGGAAGTAAAAGCATGGTCCCGGAACGGGAAACATCACGCCGTACACCTATAAAACCACAAATTCCACACAACCATTAAAAATACTACCCTGAGACACATCCCAACCCGTCATCCACCCTAGTGAAACCAAGAAAAATGGGAAAAGTAGCGAAGAAAGCGTGCGACCGCAAGCGGCAGGTCCACTTCTCCCGTGAGGAACTCACCGTGCTCACAGAGACCCTCCAGGAGAATGCTGCCGTCATCTTCTCCACGCAAATGACCAGGACGGCACTTGCGAACAAGAAGGCCATATGGGCCCTGGTGGCACAGCGGGTAAGTGCGGTGGGGACCGCACCCCGCAACCCACAGCAATGCAGAAAGCGATGGGACGACCTGCGGATACGCGTCCGGAGCATACTTTCTGCCAACCGCAACATTGCCACAGCTACCGGGGGAGGATCGGAATCACCCATCAAGTTGACCCCCTGGGAAGAAATCTGGGCCTCCACCATTGGAATGGAGAGTATAGAGGGAGTCGGAGGGATGGAGAAAGGAGTGCAGACATCCGAAGAATCAGGTAGGTGGGCCAAATAAAACAATGCCAAAACCACAATGTCCAATCATGTGAAGTACCACGTGTCCACATAGTGCAACAGTAACACATGCCAGGAGAACGTCCACATACATAGGCCTGATAGCACACTTTAAAACTCACATCAAATACATAAATAATTAAAAATCCTAAAAACACCCTCTACACGTGCAGCAGGCACACCCTAACTGCAGGCTGCAAAACAACTGCACCCTCACTCCACACACAAATGAAACCACCTCCAAGGCCCCGACCCAAATCTCCCTCAGGTACCACCCAAATGCATGTGATACATTGCCATTCCAATTTCCACAGACCCATTAATAACGCTCGCCCTCCTTTACCCCACCACAGGGTCCGATTCAAACGACGAGCTCCAGGACACCCCTACCAGCACACCTGCAAAGAGGGCCAAGACCAACGGCCAAAGACCCTCCACCTCAGCTGCACGCATCAAGACACGGAAGCAGCACAAATCAAGTGGCAGCACAGAGGAGGGAACTCCAACAGGCACCCCAGCAGCCAGCATGCCCACAACAGCACCACCACAGGTCCCCCCAATGGATGCCACAGTAGGCACTGCTTCTGGTGGCAGCAGCACCATAGGTGACACTGCATTAATGGCAGCATGCTCCGACACAGAAAACGGGGATGTCGAAGTTAGATCCATCCATGACCTGTCTCAATCCCCCTGTCTGTTCCATCCCGTACACCATGAGGATACCACGCAGGGGCACCCACAAGACGACGACTGGCCATCCCCCACAAGCCCTGTGGCAAGGCAACATGAGGTGATCAGCCACTCTGTGACACCACCGCAAATGGCCATGGCCCAGCAGAGGCAACAGTCCCTCGACCAGGTAATCGTGCAACAGCAGCAACTTGCCACGCTCCTCAAGGACCATGCCGATGAATGTGGGGGCACTAAGGCAGACATAGAAACATCAACTGAGACACTTAGGGCAGAAATGGAGAGAAGTACAGAGACACTAAGGGCACAAATGGAGAGTAGCACCGAGAGCCTGAGAGTAGAAATGGAGAGAAGCACCGAGAGCCTGAGAGTACAAATGGAGAGAAGCACCGAGAGCCTGAGGGGGGAACTGCATGCGACGTCCAAAGACGTATGTGCCGAACTTGCCGCAGTGCGCCGTGTGCTCACTGAGCTCTCACAAACCCTTAGGGACATGCATGGACGTGAGCAGGCAGAGACATCATCCGTTGCAAGTTCCGTCCAGGGCAGCCCCCAACGTAGATCTGGGAGGAACCTGCGCTCCACAGGCAGGGGTGCCCCTGATACCCGGAGAGGGGGCTTGCAATAGCGACTGCCCACTGACAATGAGCATCTTTGGACACTGGTGTTCGGGGGGGAGGTAGGAGGGTGGAGGGGGTGTGTTGGGCTCACTTGGGTGGCGGGTCGATAGGGTGTTTAACATGATATCACATATGCCATAAACAATGCACGATCATCCAATGAGATGTGTGGACATTGATCTTTGTGTACGAGGCCATTATAGGCGTACAGTCCATATTGTGCATGTTCCAGACACACACAGTGCCACGAGTCCCGTGTCCATGTATCAGCCACCAGGCGTGAGTGCTAGAAGCATGCATCTATGAGATGCTGACGAATGTCACGGCCCTCCTGTGCCTCGCAGACTCCTTGAGGTGCTGCCACATCCCCACCCTCATCATGACCATCTTCAGGTGCTTGCAGTTCTGCGTCAGGGGGCATGGGCACATTTCTACGTACGCACATGTTGTGGAGCATGACACATGCCATGACCATCTTTGCAACCTTCACATGGCGGTACAGGAGTGCCCCGCCAGACCTGCTGAGGCAGCGGAAACGAGTCTTCAGTAGGCCGAATGCCTGTTCTATGACTACACGGGTACGTGAGTGGGCATGGTTGTAGTCCTCCTCATGCTGGTCCCGTGGGTTCCGGACTGGTGTGAGGAGCCATCTCTTCAGTGGATACCCGGCATCACCTGTATGTGGACAATGAAGGAATTTTGAGGAATGCCATTGCTACGTACGCACCCCCCCACCCCCTTCCTGCCAGGTCATCGCCGCATCACATACCCCACATCATCATGCTTGAAATGAGACTCACCGAGTAGCCAGGATCTGTTCCCTGTGTGTCGCTCCATGTAGCGTGGTATTGTAGAGTTCCTCAAGACCATAGAATCATGGGTTGATCCAGGGAATCGGGCACAACAATGTGTAATGATCCTGTTGGAGTCACACACCATTTGTACATTCAGAGAATGAAATTGTTTTCGGTTGCGGTACTGGGCCTCCATGGCATGTGGGACGACCAATTCCACATGGGTGCAGTCGATGGCACCAATGCAACCCGGTATGCCGGCAAGTGCATGGAATCCCACTTTTGTGTTGGTAATTTCCTGCTCCGAGCGTGGTAGGGAGATGTAGTCGTCTGCGTGCTGCAGGAGGGCATCGAGCACTTGCAATAGTGTCCGTGAGAACAGTGGCTGTGATATGCCATGCAACTGTCCGACTGTGTGCTGGTAGGTGCCTGTGGCCAGGAAGTGGAGTACAGACACCACCTTCAGTAGGGGTGGGATGGCGGTTGGGCTATCTATCATGCTGACAAGGTCAGCCTGTGTCATGTCCACAATGGCGGTTATGGTGTCCCGGTCCAAACGGTAGAGGGTGTGGATCTGCTCATCAGTGAGGTTGAACGGATGTGCTCGGAGGCGTGGGATTGCGGGCTGCCTGCGTGGTGGTAGTGGCTGTGCTGGCGGCCCTTGCTGGCCCTGCCTTGCCCTCCTCCTCCTCCTGCGTCTCCTCTGTGCGGCCGGTTGTAGTTGGTGTTCGTCTTCTTCTTGAAGTTGGAGTACTTGCAGTGCTATCAGGTCCCCCAGGGCCAACATAGCTAGTCCTGCCGGTAGCATTTCGGAGTGGGTGTGGTTGTGGGAGGAGGCTGGGTGTGCAATTTATGTGTTTTCAGGCTGTATGGCCTCCACCTGTGGTGATTCATTCCACCTGTGCAAGCTGCTCTCCCCTTTGGGCGAGCACGTCCCGCACACAACGCTGCAATTCGACGAATGGCATCTTGCTATTGCAATCATGTATTTGTACCCGATGGCAGTGTAACATTGGTTGATATGTACATTCTGCTATGGTCCCATTGTTTCACATACTATCTTTGCAGTCGCGAACAGACTTGTGAAGGGTCAGTGGAACGTAGTACTCGAGTAACGGTGGACCCTCATGCAACACTGTACCGAGGTTCACCGACGGGCGTGGCGTCCCATTTGTGAGTGAAGGCAGTTGCCATTTTCACACACAGCCGCACTAGATGGATTAATTTGTGATTTCAAGCGGCCACAGATGCCTTTTCGACGTGATGTTGCAAATGAGGAATTCGAAGGTCGGCGCTTTCGGTTTTCAGCTAGCGGCGAGGAGATGCCCACAGGTCTGAGTGCAAATATAACGTTCTATTGTTCAATGTCCTTGGGACAGGGGCCATGGCGAGGATGCAATGATTGATATGAATAGTTTGGGATGCGCAATAGCGAAGTGGGCGATAAGGCCGGACGTTCCCAAATACATGTTACTGCACAACACTGGAATTACGGGCTGGGGCACAGTGGATTTTGCAGGCTACATAACGCACAGACTCAATGGAAATTTCACATGTTATGTGAGTATGGAAACAGGCGATTTCATTACGGGATGAGGGAATGATGTATGGATGCATGGACGGATGATTTGATACAGAGTTTGCCATGTACAGGGCTTCTTGGAATCTATCCGCCTCCCCTGCGCTATGTGATGCAGGGCTGCCATAGTGGGACCATCGTCTATCTGGCCTTGTTGAGCCCTCCCTGTCTCGGCGCGCCTTCAGACACTTGTGTGTATGCACGTTACCAATCCCATCTGATGGATTCTGTTTTAACAGACGCATGCACAGGTACACTCGTTTGTGATAGTGTTTTCACCTCGATATAAATAGTTATGATTCGCAAGTGGTTTTTGGGTGGTGATGATCCTTTGGAGTGGGCTAGCATGCATATGGCTGTGGATTTGGTGTGATCATTGAAGTGAGTAATTCAAATGTAGTTCTGATGGCCATACTATTCTTTTTCATTTCATTTGGGTGACAGGTATCTCCTCCCCTTTTGCCACTGCCATCTGTATGCCACTCCTGCAGATGGCTTTTACTCCCGACACCTGCTGCTTCGTGTTAATCAGTGGAGCAGCATTACGATCTTATGGGACGATCGCCAATGGGCCACATGCCCTTACGCAGTACTAGTGGCTAGGAGCAACATTTCGGCGTTTCAGCTGGACTAGTGCCTCCCTATTGGGACGGCCCTGCGGTTCTAGGCGCTTCCATGTTGCCTTTTCGTACGAGAATGTAGCCCCTGTGTACCATGAAGGAACAGGGCGTCACACAAGAAGAAGCTGGTCATTTATTGCGGATGCAGCCCCCAATGGTGAAATGTATTTTGGAGTTCATGGCCTAATGGCTGTATGGGCTTGGTGAATATGTTGTGCATTAAATTTCTATTCTGATATGAACCGTGTAGCGTTCTTCTTTGCAAGTGATGTGGCATATTCCTATTTGGGGAGCGATGTATTGTGTGGAGATCTGCATTGGGTTCCAGCTTCGGAGTATAGTTGCGTGGTACTGTGCTGGGCGCGTTTGCCTACGAAGCCCAGTGAGGTCAGGGATAAGGGCTGCCAATATGACTGTTTTGATGATGACATGCTCAGGAGCGAGGGATTGGCTTTTGTGTAACAGATGCCGGTCAGCCAGTTGGATTGGTGGAATGATGTGATTATCGGAATATGGCTGGTCACAGGTGCCTGTGTTTGCGTGCGTTTCTTGGTGGGAGACTGAGGTCATGTCCATTTGTATAGCTTCTGTATTCGTGCCATCTGTGCCCTGCAGCTCCCATTGGCCCCTCTTGAGATTCATTTGTTCGTTGGCAGGCATGGATGACTAGTACATTTCACTGGTTGCATTGTGTGACTTCATTGCACCTACGGGGAGTTGTACAATGTGGCCAGGGAGCGGTGTACAGGCACTCAGTAGGGCCGTTTACGGTTGGTTCGCGATGCCGTACTTCTCACCATGGCGGAATGGTACTTTCCGCCGTGGTTGATGGCGTTAGGTGCATGTCCGCTAGGGTCAGAATTCGCGTACCGTTGCGCCATGGTGGTAATTACGGTTTGGCATGGCGCGCGCGCGCGTACTTGGTGCAGTTAGCGTTGGCGTTCACTACGGTGTCGCTAATGGCATCGTACTTTGCGGTGACGGGTCATAATCGCACCGAGCGCTATTCGATGGCGGTATTGCATTTCCGCCATCGTTTTTCGATTTCCGCCAGGGTCGTAATGAGGCCCATAGTCTTTTCCCCATTCTCTCAGCCCATTTGCTATCAATTCTTATCCCATAGTCTTTCTGTTAGTAAATTACTTTTCTCCTTCTATTTACTTTCAATCCCATTGTCTTTTCTTCCCTTTGTTATCTGTCATTCCTTCCCCATTCTGGGTCCACCAAGACGAATTCCGTTCTGCTTCTGCCCACCTCCACATTTTCTTCGCATTTCTTTTGATTAACGTTGTTTGTTCATTCATGTTATTCTCTTAACTCACCCGTAATATTTGGGGTGGAAAGGGCATTCACCCCCCTTAGTAACCTCCCCTGTAGTTCCAGGGCTTCCCACTCAACGACAACGCGTGCAAAGGCGCAGAAAGACCCAAATACACTATCGGGCCTGTTGAATGAAATGGCACAACCAACAAAATACGTACCTTTGGGGAACAGCAGCAAAACAAGGGGCGTTTTCATTGAGGCGCCAGGTTTTATGGAGAAGATGGAGGCAGAGCCATCCAATGCTCACAACAGACCATGGAATTCTGGATTTGTCGACCAGGCGCCTTCTGTACATTTCAAAATGGTCTTGCTGCGATTTAAAAGAAATGATTAGCGACACAGCACAGCCCGAGGCCTCTAGGCTGTCATAAAATCAGATATTAGAGTTCCGTTGTGCCTTCACAATGCCTGCTGCTTGGGCCAGCAGAAAGCAGAATTCCAAAACTCAATTTAAGCCTGCCTAATTTTTCATATTAGCCAAAATTCCAAAATACCTTTCTCTGACACTTTACAGACATTAATTGATGAGGAACTGCTTAGGATAGTAGGCTCATTTTCTGAACTGCTGCCACTTATTACAGCAGAGCAAGAATCTAAATGAATATTATCATTTATTTTAAACAACAAATGGTGGTTTTTAGATGCATTAAACTGCTTGTTATCCTGTGATGGCCAGAATGACCACCGTGTCAGAGGACAGCCTGGTTCCGGAACCCAGCGGGGTGCAAAATAATGGGGCGGTTTGAATGACGGCAGCTGCCACGGTGCATGAAAAGGCTGGCCGGATCGATAGGTAAAGATGACCTGCTTTATAGCATTGTAATTGCCATTCATTGCAAAACTGCTTAATCCATTTAGATCAGTATTTTTTTATCCAGAAGGATTATGCATTGATTATATGCATCGACAACTGGAAGATCAGTTTAAGCAAGAGGCCAGGTATTAAAGGTGATGATAGTGTGTGGCCATGTATTATGAGGAATAAAATACTCTCTACTGTACGTAAAAAGGATATTACAAGCCACCTTGGAGTTGTGTCCTTATAAAGCAGCCCAGCCTTTGGCCTTGTTCCTCTACTTGGACTTGTAATATCCTTATAGCGTACGGTAAGGGGTACCTTATCCCATATGTCCTTCATAAGTCATTTTAAAAAACTGACTCTATGATCAAAAAGATTTTTTAAGCTCCTTGGAACTTTGTACTCTTATAAAGGCAGAGGTCTGGGTCCTTAATATGGTGAGTGAACAAACTCCTTGCTGCCTTATAAAGTGCAATCAGGGCTCCTTTACATCATCTATAGCTCTGCAGCTGCAGTGACAATTTCCTGTCAGGATAAGTGCGCAAAATAAACTCTTCCACCATAGGCATGTCCAGGGAGTGGCCTGGGATCGGCACGTGCTACCCCTGGAATCTGATTGCCCACCCCAGGTGCCACCTTAGTATCCTAAACTATGGGCCTCATTACAAATCAGGCGGTCCGGAAATAACGGTGGTGGTAAACCCGCCGCCACCGTTGTTTCCGGACCGCCTGATCCCGACTCCTGCATGCGGGAGGTGATGTTCTGACCTGGCGGGTTTAACACCGCCCACCTGCAGGCGGACGAGGAAACACCGGCAGCATTACGAGATGTTGCCGGTGTTTCCATGATCCCCATTCCCATTGAGTCCTATAGGACTCAATGGGAATGGGGATTAACATCATTTCGCCTCCGTGATTCCCGGAAAACCGGGGTTGTAATGCCCCGGTAATTCCGGGAATCACAGAGGCGGAATGGTAATACGAGTCCAGTGGTAACCAGGCGGTTTTACCGCCTCGGTTACTGCCAGACTCTTAATGAGGCCCTATGATCGTTATGTGTGTGCGCTCGTACTTCATGCCACTCCTGCATAAGACAGTGCCCCACTTGGGCCACCACCCCAGTCATGAGAGTCTGGGCACGCTGCTGGTCCCACTTAGCTCAGGCCCAAACCTGTCTGTCAATGAGATTCTCCATTGATAGAATTATATTTGGGTGCTGTTTCAATTCTTTGACCAGCTTGTGGGGAGACACAGTCTTGTGTGTTAAGAGTTAACACCTCATGAAGCGTTTCCTTTTGGCATTCGAGGAATAAAAACTGTAAAGGCAAACGGGGACAGATCTGAAGCCGTCAGCGCCTCCCACACTCTTGGAAAGGGCGCAAGACGGGCCGTGTTCCCACATGGATACATGTTCGAGATCAAAACAGGCGCACGTGCCAGGCCGCCTGTGCTCACACACCGATAGCAATAATGGCACCAGAGACTCTGCAAGCGGTGGGAGGAGTTTATTACATAGTTGGCAGATGAGAGAGCATGGCTTCCAGATTACATATGTCGAGCAAACAGTTTTGCAACATGTACAGAATTTTCAGTGACATTTTGAACATTTAGTCTATGAAACAGACGCCCACACACACACACACGCACAGCCGGTGTCACAACCAGAAACAATGCATACATTCAACAGCGGTATCCAGTACCAAAGACACGGCTCCTGGCAGTACCCACCCAGGGGGACCACCGACAACACAACGTCTGCTTTTCCTGTCATTTTACATGTTTAAAACCCACACAGTTCCAAAGTAACGCACGAGCACATAGACGTATTTATAAATATAAATTGTGACAAGGCAGGAACCCAGCCCGCCTCGTCCGACTATCTAAGGGGCTGGTGGGAGGCCCGAGGACAGAACCTCTCAGAGTTGGGAGATTATTATGGGCCGAGAGGGTCGAGGACAATCACAGAGAAAGTAAGGTGGGTCGTGGGTGCGCGTGTCTAGCATAATGGCTCTAGTCTGTATCTCCTCAGCAGGAGCGGCCAGACTTCTAAACTCCTAGAGAGAAACGGTTGAGGTGAGGCGGGGGTGGCCCACCAACCTGTGTTACCCGCATGACTGCCAGCAAAGGAACGTCATATACGGAGACCAACCACGTAAATGTGCCGAACAGAACACGCATGGCAACTCTGACATTATATAGGAGGGAAACAAGCGGTTGTTCAGACAGGAATGTTGGTATCCATTCACCATTCTAAATTCTCCTTTATTCAGATGCAAGTCCAAAGGCCCCAGTGAAATAGTTACAAACGGCATGCTGTTCCGCTCGAAGAAGGAGCTGCCCCCTTGAAGGTTGGCATGGACCGCAGTGAAGTACTCCCGGAGTAAAGAAACAGGTGATGAAGCGTGCCTGGGAAGCGGCAGTGAGTGGTGACCCAGAGAGCGCACGAGGACCGGGCTGGAGCAGTGCTGCCATCAGGAAGCTAGACTTAGAGTGAAAAGATCCAGCAATTCCTGCGGGCACACCCGACTTCAAGAAACTGGAAACATTACTTACCCTACCTGAGAACCCTTGACACAGCCTCATTTTCATCCAAAGGGAGCCAAAAGCAGAACAAAAGGGGAAAGTACACTTTAGAGATTATATCAAGGATAACATGTCAGCCGGCAACATCTGTATAAAAGCCTGGAAATCATTTTCTTATTATAGGCTAGTTGTGACATCACAACTGACCTGTAATAAGAAAATAACATCACAACTTCTCTGTAATCAATTATTATGCTTCTGTTGTGACATCACAATGCCTGCTGCCGTGAGCCAGCACAGAGATTTCCGGTTGTCACTGCAGCACTTAATTATAGCTGTGAAAAGATTTTCAAATTCCTTGCTTGTAGAATAGTTTTCTGTGTCACTTTACGGCCATTAATTGACAATGAACTGTTTATGGTAGAAGGTTTCATTTGTGCACCACTGCAAGAATCTGCATGGTATTACTTATTTTAAAGCATAAAATAAAAACGTCCCCCCTGATACATTTTATAAAAATTCGTGAACTATTTATCTGCAACCCATTCGGAGCTGCATTTTTGCTTTTTTAAGTCCAAACAGATTCTATATTGATTATATGGATCAGCAAATGGAAGCTCTATTACATTATATCATGCAAGAGACGTAAAGCGAATGGCAGTGTGTGGCCACGTATTAGAACAATTAAAATCCTCCCTAACATACATAAGAACGATATTGCCCTTTGGCCTCGTTCTTCTATTTGGTCATGAAATGTCGCATTGACTTGCAATATACTTATAACGTACCAAAATATCCGGTCAAAAACCCTCATCAGAAAGACAAACCTGGGAGGACGCTGAATCCAAGAAATACGTGGTGGCATCTAGACGTTTATCGGGCTCCACTGCCGTCTATGTGGTCGCTCTTCCTACACACAATAAAGGTGTGCCTAGTATACTTCAGTCACTAGAAGTTGTACACTCTGGTCGAAGCAAAAGGGATGCTGTGCTGGGATTGAGACACAGAAATGGTGGCAACTTCCCAAGATGTACACAAGGCGTGGTTATGAAACCAGAGACTCCAACCCCTTTCCAACAGTCTGATAATCCAATACAATTGGGCTCAAATATCTGGGTTTGCGGATGCGGGCCTTTTAGTCTATCAATCCATTGAAAAATAGTACAAATTACTCACTGTACCAGACCATCTGCACCCAAACTCCAGAATCATGGTGCTTAAACCCAGTATGGAAGAGGCTAGAAAACACTTTCACTCTACAAAGGTGAAACAATTTGAAACCCTTTGGCCATGCACTGCTTCAACCACGCCTTCTGGGCCTCAGTTCCCGAAGACGACCAGATTCCTCTAACTTCTGTTTTTTTTCTATCCATCTAGAGCTTGGGTGCAGACACATGAACTGACTGGGGCCATCTAGAGCTTGGGTGCAGACATATGAACTGATTGTGACTATCTAGAGCTTGGGTGCAGACATATGAACTGATTGGGACAATCTAGAGCTTGTGTGCAGGCATATGAACTGATTGGGACAATCTAGAGCTTGTGTGCAGGCATATGAACTGATTTGGGCCTTCTAGAGTGTGGATGTAGACACTGACGCATGAACTGTTTGGGGCCATCTAGAGCGGGTGTGCTGACATATTAACTGATTGCGACCATCTAGAGCTTGGATGCAGACATATGAACTGATAGGGACAATTTAGAGCCTGCGTGCAGACACATGAACTGATTGGGATGGCCGACTGAATGAATGCAGAACGAGAAGCATAGAAATAGGAGTACAACAGTAACTACCGTGGTGGAATTGTACTTTCTGAAATATATCAGTGTATCTTGCTACAAGCTACCAACTTTAGGGTTACTATCGGTAACAAGAAGCCTGTTGGATGTCCTGAAAATCCTTGTGCGATCTACATCAAATTTGAGAGCCCTCTTGACTGCCACGTTGCAGATGGTCACTGCCTCGATTCTTATCAAAGTCAAAAATGGCTTACTGCAAAAATGAACGGTAGGTTTTGAGACCTACTTTGTCCTAATGAAAGTGGAGCTCAGTGAAGGAAAGAGATTCAAGTTTGTTAATACTCTATTCTGATGTAGACAAGGTGGAGAACACGATCATCCATGCACCAGCAAATCTCACTGGATGCTAGTAGTTGAAATGACTTATGAGCCAAAGCACCCAAACTGCTTTTATAGCCAGGGGCCGGGGGGGCCTCTGTATTGGGCTTCTCAAAAGGGCTTGAATTTGCCTGGATGCAAATGAGAAGACAATATCCAATGCGCAAGCAAGCTGATTAATTTCCGCAAAAGCCCAATAATGAACTCAAACTATTTGCTTGTGGGTATATAGTGATTGTTCAATGGGTGCTGTGAGAAACCAAAGGGTGTCTCACCTGCTATTCCACAGGGATTTCACTTTCAGCTGGCCAGGCCATGGCCATGGCCTTTGCATCCAGACCATGGAGGTGGACCTGTGCGGGAGGATCACCTCGGTGGGGGGTCTTCGGGGAGTGGCGGTGAGGCGACCGATGGTGAGATGCGGTATTCCCCCCTTTCCCGTACATCTGACCCATCCGATTTTATAGGATTGTCTGATGTCCCAACGGCGCCCCCCTTTTTCTACAAAAATACTGGGCAGAGGAAGAGGGCGACAGAGTAAAGAAGCTAACCCTTACATATCTCATTGGACATGTCCCGCTAATCGTGTCAGGGAACGTCAGGCACTTGACTTCAAATGCATACATCTGATACCAATAAACTCTCCTCACACGGATAAAAGGCAGAGCACAGAGACACATTCGGAGCAAGGTGGAAGAACACAAGCAATAGCAGAACCTCCGGGGCAAAGGCAAACCTACTGGAGCAGAGAGACGGACCGAGGGACGAGAACAAAGGGTAGAGAACCCCAGGAGTTCCCTGCAGGAGGTCGTTACCTCCAAAAGACTGTGAAAGAACGTGAAGAAGGCCAAGTCCCAGACAATAAGATTGCATTATGTTCCAAGGACGCAGGTGAGGCCAAGTCTGTGGTACTACCCTTGGCTCATAAATTTAGAAGTGCAAAAGACAAGAAAGAAACGCACACAGCCGGTGAGTTAGCAAGCAACATGAAAGACTGGTGTGTGTTAAAGAAAGATTGAAGTGGCACCAGTGTATAGCACAATTGAAGGCTGCACGCGTGTGGATGAGACGTGAAGAAAGGCAGACCTGTGATGAACTTTGAATCCCTGACAGCTGTAAAAGCTGAGTAGCGGAGTGGTCCGGCGAAAGGAAGTAGCCCACGTGAAAGTCTCTGTGAAAGGCGAAAGGTTTTTGTTTGATAAAGTGAATGAACTATAAAAAGTGAAGTGATCAAAAGTAACCCAGGGAAAAGGGGGGAGGGAATACAAAGGTGAACGTTGAACCTTTGTGCTTACGACATCGAACTACCCCGACCAAGAGACACTGTGGCAAATAACACAAGAGTGTGAAGGGAAAGTCGAAGTGGTTCTGCGGAGGTCTATAGTAAAAGCTATGCATATTCGAAAGTCTTCGACATCAGGAAAAGGTCCAAGCCCGACTGAGGGACACCTACTTGAACTTTGAAGAGTAATACGTTAGAAGAATGGAACCCTACAAGATGTGAATTAAGCGTGGGGAAGGGACCCCCTGCAACTGTTTTGCTTTGAAAGGTCAGAGCCCGACTGAGGGAGACCTACGTGAACTTTTGCTTTAAAAGGTCCACGCCTGACCGAGGGAGACCGGTGTGAACTTTTGATGAACTGTGTTTTGAAAGCTAGAAAGATAGACTTTAACATGGAAGGCCAGACAGGCCTCGATCCACGTTTTGAACTGCCATTTGTATAAGAGATAGGCCAGGCATTAGGTTTTGTTAGTATAGGCCATTTTGATTTGACAGACACAACTAAGACTGTTTTATTATCATGTGATGGTAGAGACTACTCCCATCATAGCTATAGGGCAAAGTAGGAGTTTTTTCCAACCCCAGAAACTTTAATAACGGTTTTACAAATTGTACCTTTTGTGTGTGTCACTGTCATACTTGTGATACCATGCCTCCACTTGTGTGCCAAAAGGATTTCAATTTTAACATGTGATGGTTAACAATGACCATAGGCTCCAGGAGCCAAGCAGCTAAATTCATCTACTGAAAACATGAAAAAAATTGCCCTTCAAAGGTTACAAGATCAGGGGATCTCTACCAGAACAAGGTGTACAAAAAACCTAAAATCTGCTAGGTCATGAGGGGACTGCAACCAACCCTGTCGCCACCAAAATATCTGGATCCCTTTAAGGAATAAGGGACTTGGAGGAAAGGCATAAAGGAATTGACTTCCATGAATAGGAACGCACCACACAGGAAGTTCAGTCACTTGCCTGTGCAGAAAGATAAGTGTGTATGTCTGGTTGTCGCTGGATGTAAACTATCAAAGCTTAGCGATAAGCGCTCGCCTACACCGCTTACTGCAATCTACAAATAATGAAGCCCGGAAGGGCTAACTCAGCCCTTTATACTTTGAAGGTCCATTAATGAAGTACCATTATATTCAGCAATAATGTCACCCTTTAGTACAGTTCTTCGAAGGAGGAGAAACCCAGCATAAAGCGCAATGTAAAACCATATCATCCTTGTATGCTTCGGTCGGCCTGAGGTATGGAAGAGCATCATCAGCCAGGTCTTGCCTTTGCATCTCCCATCTCCTGTTTTAGCAAACCGAAACAGGAATGGAGTACACCTCTGTTTGTAGATCTAAGACATTGCAGTGGTGGGGTCTGTGTCTGACCTTATTTTGCACCAATGGATGCAAAGCGTATACAGTCAGGATATTGACCTGCAGCTCTAGGTTGTATATCTCAAGGGACTGAACTACTAAGTACCAGGGAGAGGTCAGGAGTACCTACAAGCAGATTTTTCTGAGATAATCACAACACCAGGTATACATTTGTTTCCTGCGCATCCATGCAAAAAAGTTTCTCCTTATGGCAATGTAGAGATAGCAACACATCTTGACATAACTGTGGTGACCCCTCACAAACGTAAGCACCCAAACTGCAGAGAGCTATTAACCACCATACTGATGTCAGGGCATGAGTGCCAAATGGAAATACATACCCTAATAGGTCATCAATGTTTCAGGCCGGGTAAATGCCCTTCTGATCGCTGTGTCCAGCATGGCCTCAATTAAGAGAAGCCACTGGGTGGTGATCGAGAGAAGCCTTCAGCACAGAGGGTAACTATTGGAGGGTCTCGGGAGGATAATCAAAAGAGACATGGCTGTCAGTCACCAATTACTTACATACTTCTATTTGTACTGAGCTACAGGCAGAGGGAGCCGGGTCAGCGTGCTAAAGAAAAGATGAAGGGCAGGAGAGAGTGGTGGAGGGAAGGGGAAGAAGACAACTAGAAGCGATGGAGACCTAAGAGAGTGTGCCAGAGAGACATACATAGAGCACATGCAACATGAGGCATTGGTTGGTGAGAGAATGTCGTACTTGGGTGTGAGAGTGCGATTAAGGTAAGTGAGTGAGAATAAGTGTAGGGGAGTAAGTGAGGCTGACTGGGAATACTTACTGGGAGAGTAGAAGTGGGGTGACAGAGAAGGTCTAGTGGAGAGTAGTAGAGAGCAGTGGAAGTGGAGTGGGGAGTAGTGGGAGTGCCAAGTAGAAGTGAGTAGTAGGTTTACAGCAGTGGGAGTGGAGGCTAGTGAAGAGTAGTAGGTATTGAGAGTAGAGAGAGTATGTGAAGATGTGAGGTGGTAACTTCGGAGTGACAGAGAGAGAGCGAAAGAAAATAGAGGGGGTAAGAATAGGAGGGATGAGAAAAGAAAGGAAAAGGAAAGACGGAACAGTAGGGTAAGGAGTGTAAAAGCATAAGAGGAAGAAGATCTAGTGAAACCTGGGCGGTTAGAAGGTACCAGTTCCTGTTATCATTCTTATTACAGGATACCAGGCCAGTTTGCCCCTAGGAGACCCCAGAGGGAGTAGGTTAGGTAAGAAGGTTGTCTTTTGGTCCTCACACCTAGCCAGACAGATTCCAGATAGTAGGGGTTACTGATCTCTAGTGACCATCTTGAAGATTTGTGAACCATAGGTTATGGTGCAGGCAAACACAGTGACAACAAGAGAGGGACGGATGGCACTTAGTTATACCCCCTTGAAATTTATAATAAAAACCCTTTGGCAATCTTTGGGAGTCACAGTATTTTTGAGTCTGTCTGTCACAACAGGAAGCTGTCTAACAGCCAGGTTTGAATTCCTGTCTTTTATCCTACACGAGATGGATCTGGATCTGTGAGTCGTCTGCGTAGGGTTGGGAAGGGAACTCAAAGGTATCCGTGAGACCTGTGAATGGTCTCATGTATGCGTTAACCACAGGGCAAAAGTAGCGCTGCAAACCCTAAATCCCTTTCCAGACGATGTATAAGGGTCTATGCATAAGCAGCAGAGCGATTTAGTAGGATCAGAGCTGCTGGGTGGAAGCCATCCAGCCTTTTTAGGATCTTGTCTCTGATGTGGAGTGGGGCAGTTTTTGTACCCCGTTTGGTCTGATGCCACATTGCCAGTCGTGAAGGGGCTTAGCCATAATCCTTCAATTGGTCTGAGCCCCTTCTCCTAGATTTTGGCGTGAAAGGGCAGGCTGTAGATTGGGAGGAAGTTGGCTAAGATATATAGATTGGTGTTAGGATATCTTTTTTCAGTCAAAATCTTTTTATTAATGAACTTAAATCTCCATGCTCCCATATCACATATAAAGTGGAAGACAATTCCAAATCAGTCAAAACTGAAACGTTGCATAGACCCCAAGTAGTCTCCCTATAGCATAAAGAAAATATACATTTTGAGTATTCCCTATAAGTCCTACCCGCAGCAAGTATCAACGCATCCCATGGAATCAGAAGGAGGGTTGAGGGTGAGAAAGAAGTGGAAACTAAATACATCCCTCAACAGCATTCTCACTTATGGCCTCAGCTCCTTTCCATTGGAAATGCCCTTCATAGCGCCCTGATGCAAAAAATATATCAACCAAAAAAAAAGTTACCTCCAGCACATTCCCCATTTTTGCTAAAATGTATGTATGTTTCATCCCTTACAACCTCCACAGACGTCCAGGCTTATGTTCAAATGTTAGCTTTACCGGGAACCCCAGAGGAGCCTGGTTTCACATGTCCAACAAATTCTTGAGTACACTCATAAGGACTTCTCAGAGCGGTGGTTGGGGAACATCCAAATAAGGCTACCTCTAGATAAATATCCTTGCACTTTAATGATTAACATAAAATTACGTCTCCAAGCTCATCTGATCATAATATTACCATGACCGTGCACCCCAGCCTTACCATGCCACCCTGGACCCTCAGCGCGGAGTCTGCCAAACCACCTGGCACCCCCCCCACTTTCTGTGTCCCCAACAGGTCTGCCAGGAGTGATGCTACCTCATGCTTAAAAAGCCTTCTACAGCGTGGCGTCTTTCCATGTAGCATCCGCTGCAGAAACACCTTGTTGGAGAGTTGAGCTACTTGCATCTACTTCCGCAATGGACTGTTCCACCGTTTCTACCTTCCCCATATCTTCTTCCAATGTAGACTCTACAGCCTGAACAGCTCTTACAATATTGATCGTTTTTATGTTCATGTCAGTATGGAAAGTGGACAATGACTTCTAATTTAGTATACTTCAAGCGTTCAAGGGAGGCAACATTAGCCTGCTCTGCTTGGCCTCTCCTAGGGATCTGCCTTCTGGGCTTGAAGAATTCCTCTTCATTGCTCTTTCTATTGTAAGCCATGATCTGCAAGGTAACAGGATAAACAACAGGATGAGTATGTGGCTTAAGCGCCCACCAATGCCTCCAAAGAGGCGTCAACCTTCACAGTCATCAAGCGATCTTCCTTCATCCTAATGTCCTGGGTTCAACATCTCACCATTGCCAGGGAAGAAATGACATTTCCCATCAGCCATCTCAAAACGGTCCTTTACACTGGCGCTGCCATTGACTTCCTGTGATCCTAGTCAAACCATGGGCCTCAGCTCTTCCAACCCTGTGGTTGTCTCTGCTGCTCAGCCACAGGTACTGCAAGACTCTCCAAAGCCAATGCCTCCTTACAGGGCTTTACTCTGCGGTCTCTGCCCGAGAGAAGGCGCTGATAGTGGTAGGACCACCAGAAGCATGGCCCTGTCAGCGGGAGCCCCAGCAGATGGTGGCCGTCAACCAGTTCTGAGACATTTTTTTGTTTGAGGTGGATGACGACCAGCCCTGCTTGAGTGACGCCGGAGTCGTTTCTATTGGTTGTGAGTGATGGCGCTGGCATTTCCATGTTGGCAGAGATGCGTCTCATGAGAAGTCTCATTTATAATACTTTTAGTTTCCAGGCCAGCTTGATCAAACCTTCTTTGGAGATTGGCGTTATGGAAGAAAACAAGAATAATGTTGTTGGAGCAGAGTAGGTTGTGGTGTACTTGAGTGTGCAGACCCTGGTTTTGATGCCTCACTCTGCAAATAAAGTTGCCATGTAGGTCCTTGTAAGCTCACAGGAGGAAAGGGCAGGGTGTTAACACTCTGGCAAGTTTGTTGAGGATTTTAAATAACTCTCGACATCATTTTAGTTTCAGTGAGTGTGCCTTATAGGTGATCTTTCTTCGTACTGGAGACTGTTTTCCGGTATCCTCTAATGTTAATCTTGCAGGTGTTTTTGTTTTTTTCATTATCCAATTGGCACCAGGAGCTACAGGTCTGCCATTTAATTGATGTAATACCTGTCTTCATCTTTCCTTGATCTTTTCTGTGTTCTAGGTCCAATAATCTTTTAATATCCTGGTGGATAACGATCTGTTATTGTCCTGGGTCGTCTAGGTCATCGTTGTGGGTTGTAGATTCGAGAAATGTATCAGCAAAGTCATGGTCTGAGATTTTGCTGGAGGCTTTGGCAGTAAGTGCCAACAGAAGCTTGTATCTTCTTTTCCAGCCTGGGGCGGTTTTGGTTGTATGACCAATCAGTTTGTTAGAAGGTGGTGGTCAGACCAAAATTGAATGGATTGCTGATGTTGCTGTTGGTCGTTTTCATCGAGCAAATGAGGTCTAGGGTGTGATCCTTAATGTTATTTACTCTGCCGGTGTCAAGTAGAGAAATACCAATGGGTCTCTTGCTGGAAAAGTCTTATCTACGAGTGGGCCATATCAATAAAGGGAATCGGAAAGCTTTTTGGTCCCATTGTGTAATACACTTTCCTATTCTAGGGCAGGGAAAGGGAACAGGCAGTCCTAGGTATGCTTGACTCTGGACAAGTGTGTCCAACATTCAGTGCGGCCAAAAGCCAGGCCGAGCCACTATTACGCAGCATCTCAAGAACTACAGAAATGTAGTACATTAATTTAAGGTAGGATATTTCATTACCCTTTAACAAAGCCTTTAGAAACCAAAGACATACCCTTGTTCTGAAATTCATTCTAATCTTACTCCCCTTTATTCCTGAGGGAAAAGCCGCAGTCACAGTGGGGATCTAGTGGTGAGCGGACACTGAGAAGAGATGAAGCCTTTCTTCCTAAAAGCAAAAGCAGCCACTCCAGCTGGGGAAGGAGCTACCTGCATAGGATATATCAAAGACACAACAGGATTAAAGAGCCACCATCTGTCATCGGCTGACCCAGAAGACCATCGCTCACCATTCTTAAGTCTGCCACTTCTTAAGATGAAGGGGGCCGATTTGGGTATGAATGTGGACAATAATAAAATAACACAAGCAGCACCTGAACTAAATAAACATACAATGGCCCAAAACAATTTAAAAAGGCTTCCCATAGTCTGAAAGAGAAAGGCTTGCCTCACTCAAGAAGAGTGAGCGCAGGTAAAGGAAATACCTATAGCATCTCTTTCAACATTTATTCTGTTCAACAAGCAACAGAAGATCAGTAGGGGCCTCAAATGGAAGCCAAGAGATGTAAAATGTGCTTAACAATCCGTTTAAACAGTTGTGCCTGCTCTCCAGGGCACCCATAGACCCCAACCCTGCCCCAGTGACAAGGATTTGTAAGGCACACATATTCTGCAGAATTTACATCTGAATTATGGAACACTGGGCCTCATTACGACCCTTGCGGAAATGGAAAAATGATGGCGGAAATGCAATACCGCCATCGAACACCGCTCGTTGCGATCATGACCCGTCACCGTAAAGTACGATGCCATTAGCGACACCGCAGTGAACGGCAACGCTAACTGCACCAAGTACGCGCACGCGCGCCTTGCAAAACCGGAATCACCGCCATGGCGCAACGGTACGCGAATTCTGACCCTAGCGGACATGCACTGAACGCCATCAAGCACGTCGTAAAGTACCATTCCGCCATGGCGAGAAATACGGCAACGCGAACCAACCGTAAATGGCCCACTGAGTGCCTGTACTCCACTCCCTGGCCTCATTGCACAACTCCTGGCAGGCGCAATGTACTCACACTATGCAACCAGTGAAATCCACAATTCACCCATGCATGCCAACGTAGAAAAGCATGCAGGGGCTCAAAGCGCCCCGTGAGTGGGCATCCATGTACGGCATGTCACCATAGCCGTACTGACGCAGCACAGGCATGTGAAGGTACAATACATCAAAATGAAAATCAAGAACACATGACACAAAACAACAGTAGTCCCCCATCGCTTGCCACCAGCGCAAGGCAACATCCAAAACAGCATCCTGAGGGGGATTGCACCAGCCCTGTACTCATGCCAGTAAACAAACCAACCATCAGCAGAAGCATGTACCACACAAGTCGGCAGAGTGACTGAGCAGCCAGGCTCATCCCAAGAGGGGCCGATGGGAGCTGCAGGGCACAGATGGCATCAATACAGAAGCTATTCCAATGGACATGACCCCAGTCCCCCTCCAACAAACGCACGCAAACACAGTCACCTGTGACCAGCCACATTCTGAACAACCCATCATTCCACCAATCGACCTGGCTGACAGGCACCAGTCGGCCAAAAGCCAATCCCCCGCCCCTGAACAGCACATCATGTAAACAGTCACAATGGCAGCCCCTATCCGTGACCATACTGTTCTACGTAGGCAAACGCGGCCAGTACTGTACCACGCAACTCAACTCAGAAGGCGGAACACAATGCAGATCATCACGCAATACATACCGCCACAAAGCGAAAATCGCCACATCACCTGCAAAGAACAACGCAACACGTCAGATATCGGAATACAATTTAAATGCACATCCAAATGACAAAGGCCCCACAGCAATTTGCAAAATACCACCAAAACAACCATCATCACCGAGGGCTGCATCTGCAATAATTGACCGGCTTCCACTTGTGTGACGCCCTGTACCATCATGGCACACAGGGCCTACATCAACGTTCCAAAAGGCACCATGGAAGCGGCAAGAACCGCAGGTCCGTCCCATGAGGCAGGCACTAGTCGAGCTGAAAGGCCGAAATGTTGCACCTAGCCACCAGTACAGCGTAAGGGCATGTGGCCCATTTGCGATCGTCCCATATGATCGAAATGGTGCTCCACTGATTCACCCGAAGCTGCAGGAGTCGAGAGTAAAAACCATCTGGAGGAGTGGCGTAGAGATGGCATCTGCAATAGGGCAGGAGATACCTGTCACCCAAAAGAAACACAAATCAACCGATTGCATTACGGGACTCATGATGCATTACAATCTTCATTCAACACACCAAATCCACACCCATATGCATGCTAGCCCACTCCAAAGGAATATACACACCCCTAAATCAGTATCGAATCACAACGAAACCAATCGAGCTAAATACACCATTGTCAACGTCGGTTACTGTGCATGCGTCCGTCAAGATAGAACCCATGACATGGGATTAGTAACGTGCCTAGACACAAGTGTATGAAGGCGCGTCGAGACAGGGAGGATCCGACAAGGGCAGATAGACGTATGTCCCACTATGGCAGCCTTGCATCACATAACGCAGGGGAAGGGGAGTGAATCAAAAAACCCATGTACATGGCAGACCCTAAACGGAATCATCAGTCCATGCATCCACACATCATTCCCTCATCCCGCAATGAAAACGCATGAATATTCACTCACATAATATGTGAAACTTCCATCGCGTCTGTGCGTAATGCAGTCCGCAAAAACCACTGTGCCCCTGGCCGGATCTGTAGTGTTGTGAAGCAAGATGGATTTGGGAACGTCCTGCCTTATCGTCCACTACGCTGTTGCGCATCCCATTCAATTCATATCATTCATTGCCTGCTCGTTATGGGCCATGTCCCAAGGACATACTACAATAGAACGTTACATTTCCAGCCAGACCTGTGGGCGTATCCTCGCCGCTACTTCAAAACCCAAAATGCTGGCCTTCGAATTCCTCACTTGCAACATTACGTCGAAAAGGCTTCTGTGAACGCTTGCATTCACAATTACATCAATGTAGTGCGGCTGTGTGTCATGATGCTAACTGGCTGCAATCACAAATGGCACGCCACGCCCGTCGGTGAAGTACGTTACTGTGCTGCATGAGGGTCGGCCATCGATCGAGCCCTACATACCACTGACTCTTCACAGGTATGGAAGCGGCTGTAATCATAGCATGTGTAACAATGGGAGCATAGCATGAAAATCAGTCAAAGTACATCACACTGCCATCGGGATTTGATACATGATTCAAATCCCAAGATGCCATGCGGCCAAATTCAGCCTTACGTGCGGGACGTGCTCGGCCAGAAGGGATTGCATCTGCCACAGATTCATTCAATCAGCACAGGTGGAGGCCATACAGGCCGACAGCACATATATTGCAGACCCAAACCCCTCCCACAACCACTCCCACTCCAAAATGCTACCGGCAGGACTAGCGATGTTGGGCCTGGGGTACCAGATAGCACTGCAAGTGCTACAACTACAAGAAGACGACGAACAACAACAGGTACAACAACCGGGCGCACAGGGGAGACGGAGGAGAAGGAGGAGGAGGAGGGCAAGGCAGGGTCAGCAAGGCCCACAAGCACTGCCACTACCACCACGCAGGCGGCCCGCAATCCCACGCCTCCGAGCCGATCCGTTCAACCTCACTGCTGAGCAGATCCACACCCTCTACCGTTTGGACCGGGACACCATAATCGCCATTGTGGACATGACACATGCTGACCTCGTGAGCATGATAGATAGCCCAACCGCCATCCCACCCCTACTGAAGGTGGTGTCTGCACTCCACTTCCTGGCCACAGGCACCTACCAGCACACAGTGCTCTCTCATCTCAGAACTATCAGTACTAGCATGCCTAATTGGCAGCATAGACCACGAATTGAAGAAAGAAATTGGTGGTCCAAACAAATCGCAGAAACATTTGGGTTCAAGGAGTCACACACTGTGTTGATATAACAATACTATCCGCAGAGTATGGAGAGCACTGAAGTTTCCAGACTCGAATGTCGTGTGAGAAAAGGGTGCAGATCCTAAAGGTGCTTAGAAAGACTTGAAGATTCCCAGGGGGGAGAGCAAACACAGATTGGTCCTTAGGTGAGATGCCAGACCAATGGGGAGGTGGAGGGACAGAAAGAGGCAGGGAGGCGTATAAAAGACCGGCCAAGGATAGACAGAGTAAATGGTGTTTGAGTGAGGTCAGGAGCAGAGGAGGCGGAGCGAGAGACCAGGTGGAGGGCAGACGGTGCAGCGGAGCGTTAAGGAGTCTGTGGGGAGATGGTTACAGCTGAGGTGCCTTTAGTTTAAGTGGTACCAGACAGTGAGAGTGAGGCTGTGTTTGATGGGATGTGTGGGAGGGATTTGGTGTTACAGTGAGAGGGGAAGAGGAGAAGAAGAGAAGAAGGGGGCAGAGGAGAAGGGGTGAGAGGAAAAGGGGAGAGAATCGGGATGGGAGGAAAGAGAGCAGAGAACGGGGAGAGGACAAAGAAGAGTCTCTGCTTGAACATTGAAGGAACAGACGTGGGGAGCAGGTGGACAGAGAAAGGGTGGCGTAGTGAGTGGGAGGGAGAAGAGCAGGGTTACAGTAGAGCAGAGAGTAGGCAGAAGGAACAGAAGAGAGTGTGAAAAGAGAGAAATGAATCAGGTACCCGTTAAGGCACCATCCTTCCCAAATTTGATCTGGTGAGTGTTAGGATAGGGACCCCTTAAAAGAACCCCAGAGAGTCAGGTGGATAAGGCTATTGCCTTTAGGCACTCACAGCAGCTAGTTCTTGGACAGTAGGGGTCACCAATCGTTAGTCAACAATCTGGGGACTTAGGGACGTCTGTGCTAGAAATGTGGGAGTCCACAGGAAGCTGAGACAGGGACACCCACTAGTGTGCCCCAACCCCGGGTCAATCTGTTACAAGTCCAAATATCTCATCTTTTGTCCAATAAACACCCTTGAACCACACTTTGGAGTCGGGGAGTTTGTGAAGCCAACCGTGATGCCGTGTAACAGACTAGTGCATCATAGCAACATGTCTTCCAAAAAAATAGACAGTACAAGTATACAATTACATGCTGAATACAATGAACCCCGCTCCTACTTAAAGGACACAGTTGCTACTTATTTGATAATAAAATATATATATATAAATATCCTTTAAAAACCAAGTGTCTTCATGTCACATTGGCCAGCTTTGAATGATCCTGCTTGGGACACATTCAAAGTATGACAAGAAAAGCAGACGTTTAAGACTGCAATGCAGTCACAGACCCCGGGCATGGACCACACCGCACTCCTACTTCTTGGGTTCATGTTGCCTTTGGCATGCACACAGAACATAATTCTGGACAACATGCAAACACCAAATGCTATGCAAACCAAACATTTGAGACTCAGAAAAATTCTGTAGACCTATATGGTTATTCATTAAATGTGGGTCAGCACTTTCAGTGGCTGGACCCTTATAGCTTGTTGTCTGATGCACGTACACTATACCAGGATAAAAGCAGGTAAATAAAAAAAAACACATCAGACTGTACTGGCAACATCCCTTCAGTAGTAGAAAAAAATTAACTTAAAAAAATAATAATTTATATGCGGTTGAGTGGTAAACGCCTATTATTTCAGCCTGGCGCCATTTCCTTGAGTTGAGATGGTTGTACCAAACCCAGCTTATGCAGTTAAGTAGCTATGCAAATCGTACATGCACACATGAGGTACGAAAACGTCTCTGAAAGCTCCTCGACCAGCTCCGATGTAGCTCCCCGCCACACTCAGTCGGCAGGCAGCGGCCATCTTTCACCGTCACGTGATGTTGAATGTATCGATTGAAATATGTTGGCTTTTCACAAGGATGTGGGAATGCCTGGCTCTTGTAGAACGTTCTGTGCCTGCGTCATGGGAAATGACAGGAAAGACACGTTAGGAGCTAAAAATGATAGCGTCACTATTTCACAACCGTATTCTCATAGCTCTCACCTCACCCACTTTTGGAGGGTGTCGCCCTCCTTGCAAGCAGCTGACTCACCCGCCAAGCTCCCTATAAGCCCAAAAAACGTTTACGGGCTCACAGCGTCCCCAAAAAAGGAGGGGTTTTTTCGTCCGCCTTGGAAACACAAAAGGTTGACAGCTATGCATTCATAAATAAATTCAGTTATACAGGGGGAACTGTAAAAGTAGGGAGACTGACCCCTTCAAAACGAATGACGCAACTACAATCTGGGGGTCAAAATTCAATTAATTAGGCAGGTCCCCCAAAAATACTGTCTAAGTATTATGTATGGGGAAGAGTAAGTACCATAGTTTGCAAGAGGTGAGAAACACTTTCCTGAACACCATTCCTAAAATAAGAACACAAGACAATACAAATATGGAAACCATGACTTACCTGTAATAAATGCTGGTTTTAAAGTCATATGCAATGCATAATCCAGGGTCTATGCATGCATACATGCCAACATTCTGTGACCAAAAATCTGTAGGAATCTTACTGTATCAAAACTAGTAATTTGCATAATGATGAGATCACAGGAAATGTCACATCAACTTGAGCCGATGAAATGGCAGGACTTAACATCGCAGGACATTATGTCACGTGAACTTACACGTTATGGCATCACAGGCAATGACCTCACTTGACATATGGCCTTTAAGAGATCACAGGAAATGACTGCCTGTTGTGGTCTATCCCATATTCTCTGACCCATCATGAGAAATACATTTACCAAATTAGTCACCTGTGAACACTGGGACCAGTTCCTTCCTCACTAATACAGATTTTCCTCTTCAAACATATCAATAACAAAATCATTCTCCATTAACTTTGAATTTTTAGAAGTAGAAGAAACCTGGTTAACAAATTAGATTACGAAATATGTACTACCTCTTTCTTAAAACGAACACCATCTCTGTAAGTAAAGACAAGCACATGAATAAAGTGATAATACTGTCACTCAGTCTGAAGCTAAATGCAATAACCTTTTACATAGCAAACTCTACCCTGGGTTCAATGAGATTTTCTTTTTCAGAGGCCTAACAAAGCCTACATTTTTAACTGCAACGCATCCAAAACAGGACTGCGAGACTTGTCCTTGGCCTCAAGCCCAGGGATCGTATCTCTCCAGGACGGAAATCACTGCACTGACTCTCAGTGGCTGTGAGGATTAAGTTCAAAACCCTCTGCGTTGTCCACAAGGCTTTCTGGGGCCTGGGTCCAAAATACCTTCAACTCTCTCTTGCTAAATATCTTCCTTCTCAAGCTCTTCGCTCATCTGCCTCAAACACCCTCAGAGTCAGTCGCTTCTTCAAGCAACGAGTTGGTGGTAGATCTCTTTCTTCGGCTGTGGCCTCCCTCTAGACAGCCTCCCTGCCTCTCTGAAACTTGAGGAGAACCATCTCTGGTTCCGGAAGCACCTCAAGACCTTCCTCTTTGCTTCTGTTTCCTCTCCTCCTCTCCATGGTCGGACTGGGACAAGAAATAGTCCCGGACACCCAAAATAAAGTGTACCACCCCTTGCCTCAAAAAAAGTGGCCCACCCCTCACCTCACGGCCCTTAACCTCTGATGACATCACCCGAAAAGATGTAATTTGATCCCACTCCAAAGTGACATCCCGGGGAAGCGATGAAACACGACCTTTCACCCCTTGCCAAAACAGGAAGTGGCATCAAATAGCATTGTTCCTAAGTACACTGCAAAAATATGGTTATGATTTCACTAATGTGATATACATTTCATACAAGAATGGATCACCATATGTATCATTTAAATCTGTGTATAGATCCATATTGTCAAATTACAGTCAATGCAAGCAGACGTCCAAGGCCAAATGATAATATGTTATTGTATAGCACTTACGCAGCTGCATGTGAATGATGCATGCTTCATAATTTATGATGCACACATCATGCATGTAAATCCATCATCAAAGCAAGGTAACATGTGTCACCTTGCTTTGATGAATGATGCCGTTGCAGGTGTTTTTTTTTCTTCAAATGATAATTATTTTTTCTTAAAAAATGTTTCCAAATGTTTTTTAATTTTTCTTCAAACCGGCCCAGGAGTGGACAGAAACCGGCCCCCACTCACCCGGGACAATTTCGGCCTGGCCACGGGCCGAGAGGCCGAGGGGCCAATCCGACCCTGCTCCTCTCCCCTGCTGAACTCCTGGCTGAAACTGAAACTGCACTGGTCACCTGTCTACCCTCTGATCTCGGGCCCAGGTCCACTCCCCGCCATTTGCTCACCTGCACTGCACCCCTGGCAACCCTTGCACTTGGGGGCTTTTATTTGTATCCCTACAGTCCCGTACCAGCACTTGACGTCTGCACTTACCCTTGCACTTGCCACCAGCTGGCTGCACTTTTTACTTATTGTTTTATTTATTATTTTACTGTTGAACCCATGTACTGCACTGCCCCCCTCCCCTGTCCCCCTGCCCTTCCCCTGCACCCTCCGCTGCACTTGCTCGATCTCAATGTCACCTGGCCTAGTAAGATCGTTGTCTCTTTCTTCCCTCTGCTCCCCCCCCCATCACACCTTGAAACACTTGTGTATAGGCGTGTTATAAATGCCATATCATATCATAACAAAAGACGAGTATAAGTGGTGTTAGAAAACCAAACTTTATATTTAAATAAATAAGCATCTGAGAATTAGGCCCACAATATGATAAAACATCATGTAATACTTATTGAGTATTAGAGTACAGCACATACTGGGCATACTAAGTGGGGATTCTGAGCATGTTGGAATTGTGAATGAGATGAGGGGATGTGAAGAGGTGCGCAAAGTAGAGGCATCAATCACTGACTATTTAGCACTGGGGCCGCTCTGTGAAAGGTCCATGAGAGACAAACATAACATATCACTCTGTTTCTTAGACAGTCAGTCAGACTGCACAAGATACTGATACACAGTCGGGGGCCTATGCAAGGTCTTGACCAGTGTCAGACAAAGGCCTGTAGCAGGCCTGGGTAGGCTGGGGTTAAGGAGTATGTCTTGAAACCATTTGTAGTAGAAAATGGGTATATTTCACTTTTAGCAAAGTTCAATGTATACAGTGGTTTGCCCAAAAGTCCTTTGTACGATCTAGCAACCTGGTCTTTTATTGCAAGTCCTGCACTAATGCTCGATTATTTACTGTTAATCTTCATTACTCCTAGTCCAAATCTTCCTGGTCATTTAAAATGATCTGCCTTCCAATAGGACCGTTACCCCCATTTCTTTTCATAGCTGTATCCCCTCACAGCCCGGAATTTAAAGCACCTGACATGTCCGATAATCTGCCTGTCGATACCAAAGGAAAAGGGACAATCGCACCACCAGGGAGGCAGAGACTGGTGTCGGTACTGTGACGAGGAAGATTAGCAATAGGGATAATGAAGATCAACAGTAAGTAATCAGAACATTACATCCTCGTCCCTCTTCCCCATCACAGCACTTATTTATTGGAGTGTACCAAAGATCCAAGATCGGCCTGGCACATACTTGGACTAAAAATGAATGGCCTTCTGTTGTACAGCGAGAGCAGAAGCCATCCGATGGACAATCATAAGCAACCCCTCAATGTAAATAAAGGGGAGTGTGGAGGGACTCCTTAATGGAAATCAACCGGGAACACGCCAAAGAGGCAGGCACTATGGATAGGCATGAATTCCAGGCAGCTCAACAAGAATACTTCAGGTAAGCCAAGGGTCCCTCACCTGTAAGACACACCAAACCCATGGACTGCCAGAGAATAACAAGTTCCAGGAAAACCAGGGAAGAAGACAGAAGGATTATATGACGTCAGGTTCTTTAAACCCCAGGCTTTAGGGGGAGGTTGGGAAAGAATTGGGCAAGCGTTTTGTTGGAAGTCAGGCGGACCACCTTCAATAAGTATAGGAGATAAGGCGGGCCCAAGTTGTGAACACTCCTGAGCTAAGTTTTGCTTTTAGTGTTAGTCTTAAAAGTCCTAATAAATGTGTGCGAGGTCACAGGTTGTTGGAGGTGAAGCCCACCAGACTGGGACTGCACAGAATATACCGAACCCCCAAGGGTAACACAACCTGCGGTACTGCCCCCACCTGAGAATCTCAGACCTAGCCTTGATAAAGACCTCTCGAGGTTGAAACACGTTTCGGCTGACCACCACGAAGACTATCAGTCTATACTGTAATAAAATCTCACTGTAACAACCGCACTCAGTGTGGGAATCTGTATATTTATATTTCTCAAACTCAAACATTGCAAGGTATCCAGGACGTTTCCACTACACCTTCAATAAGAACTGTGACAGGGAAAACAGACATGTAGGTAAGGACATTTTATCATTATATGTACTAAGTACACATACTAAGAAGAAGTGAATTGAGTGCAGGGCTTTGTATGTAGACAGGTCTGTGTGCCACTCGAGGGCCAATGGACCTTACAGCCTCTTCAAGGCTTATTCAGATTTCTCTGGTCTCATAGTCTAAAATATGTTGACTTTATTCCCCAACCTTAGGTATTCTGGCAAACTCTGTATCACTTTTCACTCCTCGCCTCCAGTGCCACTGAAGCTTTCACACCTGATCTCAACATATTAACTATTCAAATATGAAAGGGATTTATTCTTAGATCCAGTTAACACCAGACTAAACTGGGCAGAATTTCACCCACTTAAACAAGATGGATGGGTTCCACCTTGCTTAGAGTGTAAAACAGTGTGAGGCACCCTTGGTGTGCATACATTACAAAGCAGACAAAGAAATACAGCTGGGGGTCAATAGCCACAGATTATCATGAGACAGCCAGGCAGCAAAGAGACGAAACACAAAATGCCCACGGAAAAGCTATTCATCCTTCTTTGTCAGCAAGTGCCTGCAGTGGAGGGACCGGTGTTAAAAGCTAACAAGATAATAACACTAATGTGTACCTCGAGGGAAGTGACAGCCACAAGGGCTCCAGCAAATGCAGCTTGTAAGGTTCGCACTGCAAAGCACACATGTAAAGCTCCAGAACAAATGTAATATAGAGAGAAATACATTGTCATGCTATAAGACTGCTGACTGACAACATGGAGTAGTTTCTGGGGGCCCTCCCCAGGCTCGTTGCCCCTTTCATCTCAAAGGTTGAAAGGCTCGAACCCCGTTCCTTGACACATCATTTCCTCCCATAAATGGTGGCACTCGCTGGGATGTCCTCATGGCTTCTTTCGACTCCTCCAGGGTTATGGCACTGTCATGGTCCAAGGTCCTCAGGCCAGTCTCCTCCTCTTTGATAGGTGTTTCCCTCGCCTCATCAACTTCCTCTCATCTCCAGCTGTCCCCTCCTCTCACTCCTTGGCTACCTTGCCCACCTTTTCCTCCTCCTCTGCCACTCTTCAGGCTACCTCCACAACTCCGCAGGGCGTACCTCTGATTTGTACCCCTCCCCGGAAGGTCTTTAAGGCCGACAACCTTCTTCATCTTGCAACTCTCAACTCTCGCTCTGCTGTCAAACACTCCTCTGACATCTGCCATCTCCTTGAAGAACTGGACCTTGATGTCCTTGGTCTTACAGAGACATGGTTTACGGCTAGCTCTGTCACAAGCTTTGACACTCTACTCCCTGAGGGCTACAAGTTCCTTTCTGCAACCAGATCCACTCGACCTGGAGGGAGTGTAGCCCTGATCTTTCCTGAGTGGATTCCTGCCACTATCATCCCCACTCAGATTTACTCCTCTTTTGAATGCCTTGTCTGCAGGCTCTCAATCTCTCCTAGCCACTCTCTTACTGTTGCTACTCTCTACAGGCCCCCCGGGCAAATCGCCTCTTTTCTCTCTAAGTGGGCCGACCTCTCCTCGTCTCTCCTGGCCTCAACCACTCAACTCCTCCACGTTGATGACCTCAACATTCACCTCGATTCTCACTGTCCCTCATCGCTGCTCTTTCACAACCTCTGCAATTCCCTCTCCCTCTCTATCCTCCCCTCTGGCCCGACGCACTCTGCAGGACACACCTTTGATGTCTTGATCTCCTCTGGCCTCCCCCTCTCTATTCCTCTGACCACTCCTCTCCCCTGGAGTGACCACTGCCTTCTCTCCTCCCATCTCTCACTCTCTTCCCCACAAACCAACCCCTCCCCAACACTGCCACATACTTTCTCGGACATCCGCCATATGAAGCGTGTGTCAGCTGAGGCTTTCGCTGCCACCTTCTCTCCCCCTCTTCCTCCTCTGGCTGACTCACACCCTGGCACAACCCTGTCCCTTCTCTACTCTTCTATCTCTGATACTCTTGATGCTTTTGCCCCTGTCATGAGCATTCGCTTGAAGTCCAAAGCCAAGTGCAATTCCTGGTATGACTCCGACCTAGCTACATTTAAACGTAAGTGTAGGGCGGCTGAGAGGCAATGGAGGGCTTTTTGCTCATCCTCTGACAAACTGGCGTGTCGCCTGCTCCAAAAGCAATACAGACTCTCTCTCCGTACTAAGAACTAAGAAGAGAACCCAAATTCAAGCCTGTGTCTCTGAGACATCTAACAACTCGGCCGAACTCTTTAAAATCTGCAAGGAGCTTGCCAACCCTGCAGCAGTCTCCACCCCTCCTCTTGCCTCCCAAGCTCTCTGCAATGACCTTGGCTCGCACTTTATCCTAAAAACCCTGGATGTCCTGTCCACCCTCTTCTCCCCCGTCTCTCCTATTCCCACTCAGTCTGTGCTTGTCGACCACCTTTAAACACCCCCCCCCACCGTCCTTCTCTTCCTCTCCTATTTTCTTACCTGACGAGGTCGCTAGACAAGTCTGATCTATGAAAGCCTTGTCAAAACAGGTTTATCCCTGTTCCTCTAAAACCATCAAGGACCACATTGACACCCTTGATCCGGCCCTTACCGATTTTTGCAACCGCTACTTTGCCTCAGGATCCTTCCCCTCCCCTCTGAAGCACTCCCTTGTGCATCCTCTTCTCAAGAAACCCACAGATGATCCTTCCTGTCCGGCTAACTATCGCCCAATTTCCATTACCCCCTTTCTGGGCAAACTCCTGGAAAAGCTGGCCATCTCTCAGCTTAACCTTCATTCGGATTCTGTAGGCTGTCTTCATGACCACCAGTCTGGCCTCAGAGCGGCAAGAAGCACGGAAACTGCTCTCCAACCTGGACTCTAACATTCCCTCTGACCTCATCCTTCTTGATCTCTCTTCTGCCTTCGACACGGCCAACCACACCATCCTGCTCAACCGTCTCCGTGATAACCTGGATATCACTGATCAGGCTCTGGCCTGGCTTACCTCTTTCCTCTCTGATCGACCCTCCCAGGTCCAAATGGGGTCCTTTCTCTCCTCTATCTTCCTCTCTACCTGTGGGGTTCTCCAGGGGTCTAAACTCTCACCCTGGCTCTTCAACCAATACCTGGCAACTCTCGCCCACTGCATTGCCATTTTCTGCTCTAATTTCCAGTGCTATGCTGATGACACTCAACTCATTTTCCGGCTGCCCTCGGCCACCTCCTCTGCCTTTCTCATCTCTGACTGCCTAACCGCCATTCAAGATTGGTGTGCCGCCAATGATCTTTGTCTGAATGCCAGCAAGACTGAGATCCTCCTCATCGGCACACCATCTCCATCCTTTTCCCTTACTCTCCGACCGGCCTCCCTTGGCCCTCCTCCTACCCCTACCTGCGAGGCTAAGAATCTCGGGGTCATCTTTGACTCCACACTTTCCTTCTCCGCCCACATCTCTGAGGTCTCTAAAAAGTCAAACTTCCTACTGCACCTCCTCAGAGGTACTCTGACTCTGCCTTTCCTCTCCTTCCCTCAGAAGCTTAGTGTGTCCCAAGCTCTGTTTCTCTCTAGGTTGGACTACTGTAACAGCCTCTTTCTAAATCCATCTGCCTCTACTCTCCGCCCTCTGCAACTTATCCAGAACAGGACTGCAAGACTTCTCCTTGGGCTCAAGACCTGGGATCGTATCTCTCCAGCTCTGAAATCTCTCCATTGGCTCCCAGTGGATGCAAGGATTAAATTCAAAACCCTCTGCATTGTCCACAAGGCTTTCTGGGGCCTGGGTCCAAAATACCTTCAGCTATCGCTCCGCAAATACCTCCCCTCTCAAGCTCTTTGCTCCTCTACCTCTAACTCCCTCCGGGTCAATCGTTTTTCAAAGAAACAAGCTGGGGTAGATCTCTATCTTCGGCTGGGGCCTCCCTCTGGAACAGCCTCCCTGCCACTCTGAAACTTGAGGAGAACCATCTCCGGTTCCGGAAGCACCTAAAGACCTTCCTCTTTGCTTCTGACTTCGCTCCCCCTCTCCCCTGCTGATCTGCTCTCTCTTGGCTCTGTGCACCTGGCCACCCTCTGTCCCCTGGGCCCAGGTACTTGCTCACCCTGCCCACCCCTTGCACTTGGGACTGTATCTGTACCCATACAGCCCCCCCCCATTCTTCTTATTTTTCTTCACTTATTAAACTTACCCAGTCTGCTGCCTTAAACACAGCACTTGCCACTTTCTGGCTGCACTACCATTGTTTATTGCCTCCATTTTCTATTTATTTGTATTTATTATTATTTATCTGCTCTCCTCTGCTCCGCACTTTTCACTTTCCCTCTTCCATGCACTTTTTCCCTTTTCCCTTTCCCATGCACTTGCGCGTTCTCAATGTCACTGGGCCTAGTAAGATCGTTATGTTGTGTTCCCCCCTGTTCCCCTCCCTTGCCTAGTCGTGCTCTGAAACACTTGTGTATGAGCGCGATACAAATAAATTATCATATTATAAAGATTAAATAATTAAATAAAAGTTTACACAATTTACCTGCCTCAGAGAATGATTGAAAACGTTTGCAGCTGTGTGTTATACAGCAGATACAGTCACACTGGAAAGTTCAGAAGTAATAGAAAGCGCACTTGGAGCTCTGAACAAACAGTAAATTATCCCACAATGATGAGCTCAGGCACTTTACTCCGATTGAGGCACAGGATGTGTGTGGCATCACGCAGAAGCTCTGATACTTGCCTAGACCTCACGAGCCTAGGGCACAGATTGTGTCTCTTTCATGTAGGTCACCTGTAACCAGGCAGCATGTCAACATCCATCAAATTAATGGGCCATTTAACATGCCCACCCCCCAATGCACATAAATGAATGCTGCTCGTTGCTCACGCTGGGCTGGCTGAGGCTCGAGCAGCCAGGCCCAGAGGAGCCATAGATCGGTAGGTTTTGTCAACTAAATCTGTAGGCGGTAGGACTGCTTAAAAAGCAATAGCCTACCGTCTAAATCAGTAGGGTTGGCAAGTATGGTGGATGGGCTGACAAACAGGATTGGGATACTGAAAATAACTGTTTGCTGGCATCAACCAGCAGACATGAATTCCTGTTACGCTGATCTACACCCCACAAGTCTGCATTTGACCTTTTCGTTATTTTGTGGGTGCTGCTGTTGATATCGAAGGATTGAAGCTGTCTGAGAGATAGTGCAGGCAACAGGTGAACCAATACCATATAAAGCAGCACAACTATTGCTACAGGCAAGACACATCGTTCTGGCTCTCCTTCTGTACTTCCTCAATGCCACAACACACGCTCATACTAAAACTCATCCACTCACACTCCACTGCTGAAGGGTGTGTCCCCCTCCTCCATCTCCTTATCTTCTGCTTTTTCTGAGCCTGCCTACCCACCCTTTCCTTCCGTCCTGGTGTTTCGACTTTCTCCATTTAACTCCTGTATTCTCAATCCAGAGTCCTTTCTCCTGATGTTCCATCTTCCTCATCTCAATTCCTATATCCCCTTCCACCTCCTTACTTCCAGTGAAGTTCAACCTCTGTCCGTCATACTCCTTTACCTCAGTGTTCTTCTTCTTGCAATACGCCAGCTCCTTCCTCACTGCCTGATTTTCCCTCCATCCTCCACCTCCTTTTAGTTCGCGGCTTCGCCATCCTCTGCCAAATACCTCTTATTTCTTCACTCTCATTACCACCTGTATTTGGCCTTCAGCTCCTGTCACTCTCTCCACAATGTATCCTATTTGCTTCTGGTCCGTTTCCAAACACCATCACTGGCTCACTCTTACTTTTGACTCACATAGTGCTGTGATCCTTCCCTCTGTACCATGTGACTATGTGCACTCGAGTTTTATAATTGTTGCCAGACTGTGACTGGTGGACTGTGGGCCTTGCATTTGTTACAGTAGCTTCCTTTGCTGGATCACAGGATCTCCACAATGCATGACTGCGCATATAAGGGGCCTATCGACCAACCATCTTGGATTTGATACACTATCCCATAGCTCTCCAGGCTGAGAAAACTTGTGCTGCGTATCTGCTTTGCTCGTCTTCCACTACCACCTGCCTTATGATAATAACCAAGCTTTTGCAATATGATAGGGGTACAACTCATCGCATGGTGGTTTTTAAATAATATTAGCATGTATCATCACACTGGGGTTCCCCTAAAGTGACAGTGGGTCTTCCAGACCCTTGAGAACTATTAGTCCCGGCAATTGTTAATAAGTCCCTTTACTGCATCCATTAAGAAGCGTGGTGGGAGTAGCCAGCGGATTCATCCGAAGCCGCCCTTAGGCCCAGCATTACACAGAGGTGGCGGTCCCCCGCCCCCTTGGCTACACCACCATCCACACCAAGGTCACACGGGCAGGGAAGGAGGTGGAAGCGAGCCAGGAGCAGCCTAGTGAGGGGAACGAGAGGCTGTGATGAGTGCAGTCTCAGAGGAAAGGCTGACTGGAGAGGTCTTGGGGGCAGGGGCAAAAAAGGTTCAGTGTCATTCTGCTGCATTTTCAGTAGGGAATGCGAAGGTGCACAGTTTGTGGGTGGGAGCTGTGAGAGGGATATTCAGCGGGACCCATAAAAAAAGACAGAAAGAGGGGGCCTAGCTCATAGGGAGGGGGATATGCGTTGCCAGTCAAACTGCTTCAACCAACTGTGAGGAATCTGAGGGCATCCTCCCATCTACTCCCCTGGGTTCTTCCTCTCAGGTGTCCAGGGAAAAGGCCATTGCTTTTGGATCCTGACCCTGGGGGTGGATATGGGAGGGAGCATCACTTGGGTGGAGGGCCCTCGGGGAGTGGGGAGAGGGTGTCTTCAAGTGAGACTTGGCATCCCCCTTTCCCGTATGAGAATGAGTCCTAGCCCCCCCGCCTTTGTAAGGTATTGTCAGTCTTTATCTCTTCCATACATACACTGTTCCACAATCATTTGCCTTTAAGACTGGGATGAGGAATAGGCAACTAGGAGTGATGCACACTTCTAGTCAATTTCACCACTGTGGTACTGAGACAAGGAAGATGGCTATGGAGGGTCAGGCATGTCCTGTTAATTGGTATAATTGTTGTTAGGCAAATGACTCCCACCTGCAACCATCCACAGGTGCTTAAAAGGAGAGCCGAGTAGCGCGGAACGGGGAACCTGCCAGGTGAGAAGGACGCAGCTGCGAGCCGAGGAGCAGGCTGGAGAGGGGCCGGTGGAGAGGATGGCGTGTATTGCAGAGAGGTGAGAAGGCACTACGACCCGAATGGGCCCTTAGCAGGTCAGGGCTCCTTCAGTCCCCTATGCCGCGTGCTCCCAGCTGGAGCTAGCGAACACAGAAGACTCAGAAGAGCTGTGAGCTGCTGCTGCGAGGTTCACAGGTGGCAAGCGCTGCTCGCTGGAGCTCCCGGCGCGTTGGCAGGAGTGAAGGTGAAGCCGGAGAACAGAATCTGTCATCTGTCAGTGGAGGCCTTTGCCGCTACTTTCTCTGCTACTCCTACATCTGCAGCTGACTCACACCCTCTCAACAGCCCTCTCTAGCCTGCATCTGCCCATCACTAACACTCTTGATGTTCTTGCCCCTGTCACGAGAATCCGTCTGAAGTCTACCTCCAAGTGCAACTCTTGGTATGACTCGTATATGGCCACCCTGAAATATAAGTGTAGGTGGCTGAGAGAAAGTGGAGGGCATCAGACACATCCTCTGTCTGTCAAACTGGCCTGCTGCCTGCCTCAAAGGCAATACAGACTCTCTGTCCTGACCAAGACGAGAGCCCACATCCAAGGCCGTGTCTCTGCGGCCTCTAACAACACAGCCAAACTCTTTAACATCTGCAAGGAGCTGGCCAATCCTCCTGCAGTCTTCACCTCTCCAGTTCCCTCCCAGGCCCTCTGTACGGCTCTGGCTTCTCATTTCACCACTAAAACTCAGGACATCCTGTCCTCTATCTCCTCTTCCTCTCCCTCTACCTCTCTTAGGCCCCACTCAGGCCGCCTCTCCCTCTCCTCCTCCTTTCTCCTCTTTCTCTCCAACCACTCCTGACGAGGTTTCTAGACAAGTCTGATCTATGAAAGTGTCATCCAAGCAGGCGCTCCCCTGCTCCTCCAGAACCATCAAGGACCACATTGACAGCCTCGTTCCAGCCTTGGCCAATTTCTACAGTCACTCTTTTGCTACTGGAACTTTCCCCTCCCCATCCTGATCAATCGTCTCTGTGAGAACCTGGGCATCACGGATCAGGCCCTGACTTGGTTGTCCTCCTTCTTCCTGGACCGTCCCTCCCAGATCCAACTTGGGTCTTTTCTCTCCACCACCTCTCGCTCCACATGTGGTGTTACCCAGGGATCTAACCTCTCACGTTGGATCTTCAATGTCTACTTGACCCCTTCGGCCCACCTTATCTCTACCTTCTCCTCTAACTTTCAGTGGATGACTCTCTCCTTCAGGCTATGGTCAGCCTTGTCCCCTCTCTCGTTCATTCCTGATTATCCGCGATTCAGGAGTGGTGCGCCTCCAATGATCTTTGCCTTAATGCCAGTAAGACTGAGATACTCCTCATTGGAACCCCTGCTCCTGCTTTCCCTCTTTCACTCTGACCGCCCACCTTGGTCCCTCTTCCTCCACCTTCCTGTCAGGCTAAAAACCTTGGTGTCAGTTTCGACTCCACTCTTTCCTTCTCTCCTCGCATCACAGACCTTGCCAAGAAGGCCCAATACCAGCTGCACCTCCTCAGAGGTATTCTTCCTTTCCTCACTTTCCCCCAGAAGCTCACTGTCTCCAGAGCCCTGGTTCTCTCTAGGCTGGACTACTCTCCGCCCTCTGCAACTAATCCAGAACAGGACTGTGACACTTGTCCTTGGCCTCAAGCCCAGGGGCCGTATCTCACCAGCCCTCAGCGCTCTCCACTGGCACGCGGTGGCTGCAAGGATCAAGTTAAAGACCCTCTGCATTGTCCACAAGGCCTTCTAGGGCCGGGGGCCTCACTACATCCAACTTTCAATTCCTAAACATCTTCCTTCTCAAGACCTTCGCTCAGCCACCTCCAACTCTCTGAGAGTTAGATGCTTCTCCAGGCAGAGAGTGGGGGGGTAGATCTCTCTCCTCTGAAGGTGCCTCCATCTGGAATGGCCTTCCTGCCCCTCTCAAACTTGAGACAGACCACCCAAAGTTCCAGAAGCAGCTCAAGACCTTCCTTTTCGCTTCTGCTTTCTCTCTCTCCCATGCTGACCAACCTGTATGCTGCACTGACTGGTTGCCTGGCTACCCCCAGAATCATACGGGTACCAGGCTCCCCCTGACCAGTAGCCCCTGCAATGCCTCCAGGCCTACTGCACACTTAGGGGCTGTATCTGGAACCTTACAATCCCCTGCCTCCTTGCACTTACCCATAGTCGCCCTGGCCGCACTTACTCAGAGCACTGCTGCCCTGATTTCACTTCCCCCTTCCTTCCCTAGAACTTCCCATCTCCCTCCTCCCTGCACTTTTGTGTATCTTGCACAATCTGAATGACACAAGGCCTAGTAAGATCATTTGTTTTGTCCTCCCTCTGTCTACTCTCACTTGTTTTAGCGCGCCTAAAAACACTTGTGTACCGGAGCGTTATAAAGGACTCATCATATCATATCATATCATATCAAGGAAGACGCCCGGAGGAGCAGACAAGCCCCGGTGAGTGTGAGACAGGGAATACTTGTACCGGGGTGTTCCAGGGGCGGGAATTGGACATTTGCAAAAAGCGTTCGAACTAAAACAAATGAAAGAACATTGAATCACGAACAAGTTGCCAAGTATTTTGTGAAATCCAACAACATATATTGAATACCGAAGTAAAGAGAAGATATGTAAATCATGTGAAATTACAGCATGAGTGGAAAGCGAGTGATGTGCTATTATGAAAATAATGAAAACCATTGAGAAGCATTGATGAACAAAGTGAAAGACAAGTGGAATACTTATGCATTAAGTGCAAAGCAAGTGTGAAAGACAAGTTGCTGAACTTGAATGGACACATATTCTCAAAAACAAATCTTCCTAAGGATTTGACTCCGGCAAAACAGACCCCAAAACCCCAAACTAATCAAATCAAGGGGAAAAAACAAACTGGCTCCCGAGCCTTTTTGAGGAATATTTCAAGTGCACCTGAACCAAATAAACAGACGAAACATATCAGTAGAAACTGTAAGAAAAATACAGCAACAAAACCAGATCAAAAGGGCGAGCCATACAAATCCTTTCTACCCCTGATGTCGAAACAGACGATCTCCTTAATCTCACTACGCACTCAGCTTGCTCTGAGGTTAACAAGCAGACATCAACTATCAACGAATCGATATTCTTAATATTAGATGAGTATGCCATCGACTCAATCGAAGGTTGTAATGACTCATACTTGTCCTGCAAAACTATCTCAGATGCAACCACCTGTAACAATGACTCAAATTTATCTTGTGAAATTATTGCAGACGTTTCCTTGCGCCACACGGGAGACCTGGAGGATATATCAGATGCTCCATCAACCTATTCGAATGACACAAGTTACTCGACTGATAATTCAATCTCTACAAAGGTGTCATCAACAGCCTCAGCAATTGACTCCCCAGAAACTCACCCAAAAGACACAAGGAACCCTCAAAATGCTAATAGCTATACTCTTCCACAATTCACTGATCCTTAGAAGAAAAAAGAAAAATACATTCTTCGAATAGTCTGTATCAACGAGTCATGCACATCAGTTACACTAAACAGGGCTAATTTATTGAGACTATTTCACGCGCTTCCACAACTCAGATCAGTCAACTCACAGGATATAAAAACGGTGAGCTTCGGAGATGACCATTATCTAGATAAAGTTCAGATCGAATTGTATACTCCTGAGACCATAAATCGAGTACTAGACATGGCCACCCCTGTGCTCACATTAGGATTTGCACTCACGCCAATTTCGGATGAACCAAGAGATGCTGACGAATCAAAGTCCCGCCGCAAACATCAAGTGTATTCATCTCACAACTATAACAAGCAACAAGATGATAGACCAGAAAGACATACGAGTCCTTACCTCAACCCGTCCAGAAATCTCACTCCGTTACCAGTTAATCAAACCGACACTGATAGACAATTTCAAGATAAACAACCTTTTTGGAGAGATTATGAGGAAGACGCATTACAATTGATGATAGAGTCAGAAACTCGATCATAACCATCAACCAATCCAAAGAGCAATAGATGGAAACTGTGCTCTTGGAATATGAGAGGATCATCCCATCTCTTCAACCCTTCGGATCTCGCACTAGAATCTTGCCACATTATATGCCTCCAAGAGACTTGGATGACCAATACGCCGGCTTGCAACGCGTTTATCACTGTCCTCAATCCGGCCGTAAAAGGGACCATAGGCCGGGCAGCTGCGGGCCTTTTGACGTTGATAAAGATATCTCCATTTTGGAACTTCGTCGAAACAGAAAATATAAATTCCTGGACTCAACTGATTATCATCAAAATAAAGAGTGAGAGGATCCAGGAATTTCTACTGGAATCACAAGATTCCTTATCGAAATCCCAACTTAAGTCAAGGAATATGATTGCAATCATCAATACATACTAGAACCCAGTGGCAATCAACGATAATAACTTCTTGGATGGCGTATTTTTAACGATGGACAGAATTAGTGTCAAATACCATGATATAAATTTCATTATTTGTGGAGATCTCAATATTCACCTATATGACAAAAACGATCTCCTTAGTCATCCGAATGACCTTTCCATCAGAGCCCTGCGCTGGTCGAAGGAGATCTCTGCGAGAAACTTGAAATTATTAAATCAACCTCTGTCTGATCAGAAACGGCCGATCCTGACATGGTCATGCCGTAACTCTTCCACCATCATTGATTATATATACTTATCACCAGCCATAACCAATATGCTACTGGACTTCCAAATAAAACCTACAACTGAAAGCGATCATTCGATGCTTATGATCTCTGTTGCGAGAGCTGGAGATCTTACGCCCTTACCGCCCCTCGCGCGGCTTGATATCGTTGGAGGTAATACCAGATTAAGAATGAGCAAAAACCAGCTAGCTACTATTCCACAGATTTTCCAACAAACACTGCTGTCAAATGAACAGAAAATAAACTATGATTGGGTATTACTCCCTTTTAAAAAAAAACAAGCCTGCTACAGAGAAACTGATTCATCAACACTACTATAACCAGGAAATAGTTAAAAAAAGAAAACTGCTGCGGCAAAAACTGCAAAAATGGAGAAAAGATCCATCTCCAGTAAATTTGGAAAATATCCGAAAAGCAAAACAGGGATCTAGAAATTGGAACAAATCAAATGCGATGGCAGTGCAGCAAACGGATGCCGAAGCAATGCTAAACACGCTCAGAAACAAGAACCTGAGATCTCTATGGAACCTGCTAAATAACAATGCCCAGCAGCAACAATTGATGGTATCCAACGTCACCCAAGACAATTGGGTCACACATTTCTCTAATCTTTACAAACCACGGTACAGCGACAAAAAAATGGAGATATTACCAACTTCAAATCAATGGTCCATCACCTGGGAGAAGCACATCTTTGTAGAAATGATTCGCAACCTAAACTCCTCTAGAGCACCCGGGCCGGACGGACTATCGAATGCTGCCCTGAAATGTGACGCAGAAACATGGGCGACTCTCATGGACCATTTACTAACTTTAATTAACACACTAAAGGTATTACCAACAACATGGACCAAAGGGGTATTGATCCCAATTTACAAACAGGGCGATAGAGATAACCCTGCCAACTTTAGACCAATCGCCCTGCTAGATCCATTGGGAAAACTATTTGCCTCATACCTGCTCCAAAAATTTACCATATGGGCCAAAGCCTCAAATCGTTTTGATACTCGACAAACTGGCTTCACCAAGAATGTAGGAACCAACGTAAATCTCCTAATTCTAAACCTCATTAAACATGAAGCCATACGAAACAATGTGCCTGTCTATGCAGTGTTTATAGACCTACATATGGCGTTTGACGCCATAAATAGATCGATCCTATGGGAAAAGCTTGCAGAAATTAGGGAACCGATCAGACTCCTATATTCCAACACGACAGTGGCGATCAGGCTTTCAAAAGAAGGAACAACAACGGAACCCATAAGAACTTGGAATGGCTTAAAACAGGGATGCCCACTAGCAGCGACCCTGTATAATTTGTATACTGCCCATTATTCCATGAACATCGATCCTGCAAACCTCAATCCGCCGAAGATAAACTCATTTAAGGTTCCATACCTCATGTATGCCGACGACATTGTACTTCTAGATAAAACGCCATCTGGATTACAGAAGAATCTACGCATGACAGAATCATATATGAGCAAGAACGAACTTCAGATTAACAACAAAAAAAACAAAATTATGGAATTAACAAACCATCATAAGGCTTCTAAGCGATACAAACCAACAAATTTCATTTTAGACAAAAAAACGCTGGATGAAGTTGCCTCCTTCAAATACCTTGGTGTATTATTAAATCAACAAAAAGAAGAAACAGGCTGGGTGACCAGGCTGGAAGGTAAAATCCAAATGCTGGCACGACAAGGCGTGATGCTACACAGACGTTATGGAAACTTTTCAATGAAACCGATCATAGCATTTTACCGCCAAAAGGTAATTCCCATCATTACTTATGGAAGTGACGCGATGATCATTGCAACCAACATAAACTGGCAAAAGCTTGAAACACAATTCTGGCGGAAAATCTTGCAGCTCCCAAAGAGCTTTCCCATGCCCAGAATACGTTTTGAGCTAGCCCTTCAATCACTAGCCTCAATAGTGCGGTGGAAGCAGTTGGACCTCCTGCGTAAGGTCATAAATGAAGATCCAATCCCAGCCATGCAAATCCTTAAAATAAGGCCACATACAATGCATAATACCATCTTGAAAACATGGAGAATTGAACTGCTGAATCTAATGGCAAAGGAACACATTACGGAAGAAATGCTCATAAATCGCCCACAACGGGCCAAGATCAAGCTACAGCAGAATGATTGGTCCAAAACAATCATGGAGAAAGCATCCTACTCAATGAACCTACAATGCCCGATGGACATACGAGCACTGAATGAACTTCCACATTATCTGGAACTTTTTCTGGACCCAAGTATACGAAGAATCTTTCTGAAAATTCGACTGAATATTTTACCCACCAAACAAAGACTCTCTCAAATTCGATCCATACCAAAAGAGGAAAATGTTTGCCGTTTTTGCAACAACAAAGAAACACCGGAGTCTCTCAACCGGAGGGCAGGGCATCATGATTTGCCCTGCACTACCTGACAAAAGACTCCTCTTCGGAGCCTTATTTAAGATCTCTCAAAATCAAGAACATGGTGACTCCCGAAGGCTAAAACTTCTACACGGTCAAAATAATAAGCTGATATATACGGTCGCACAATTTCTAGATAATATTTTGGAACTTACCCAAGCTATTTAAAGTGTGCCTTTTTGTTTCTTTCTTTCTTTTCTCTTTATTCTTTCTCTCACTTATTGCTTTGCGGCGCTATGTATTTTGTAATTTGTAAATAACGAGAATTGTTAATTAAAAATGAAAAGTGTATATATAAACTATATCATTTTAAATAAAAAAAAATAAAAAAAAGAATGTAAGGTGGTGGAAGAGGGTATACACCACAGAATAAAATGTTGTGGCAAAGCCCAAAGATTGCCAAGGAGAAACCACAGCATATGTTTGTTACTGACACAGGTACAAAGTGGAAAACCTCTGCTGCTCAAGGAAAACCAAAAGCATCAGAAAGTCCCAAGGTTATCGGTTGTATGACCTGTAATGGGTGGACTGTGTGATCCAACAACTGCGCCTAGACCGAGTAGCCTGACTTGGGAAAGAGCCAAGAGAAGCCAAGAGACAAAGGCTATGTGGTATACGTGTTGCATTAAAGGAAGGCATCTGTTTGAACTGTTTCGAAGTCTAGAGGATTATAAAGTGAAACTGAATGTCAGGAGACTGGGAATGTGTTGAACTTGGTGAAGGGAACCCCGAGATATCCTGGAATTGCGTTGCACTTGGGTAAGAGAACCCCAAGTCTTTTTGTGAAACTATTTGAACTTGGGGAAGGTGACGTTGACAACAAGCCAGAGCTGGAAGAAGCACAGAAATTTATTTTGCACACTGTTTCTTTTGGTGCTGACATCCCTACACATTGTATATCTTTAGTTGTGAGGGCAAGTATAGGTTTTGGACACAGACATTTAAATTGAATTTACTGACACAGACTGTCCTTAGTTTCTTTAGGCAGGAAAATCCCACCTTAGCATAGGGCAAGTTAGGCCTTCAACCATCCTGACATTTAAAATAAGAATAATTTTGTTAAGAAAAGTGAATCTGTTGTCTGTGTCTTGCTTCATGATGCCTTCACACAACCTAGCGCAACTTCTATGGGAGCAGCAATGTAACTTACTTCCAGTTTAAGTGAATGGTACAGCAATTTCTCAGCAGTGCTTAGCCAGTAGCATTTTCAGTGGGAGGAAAACTATATTATGACACATCATCGTTAATTAGTGGCTTGAAGCGTTTTTCCATTAGTCTCTACCATTACAAATACACACAATACTTTCTTCCAATGAAGACCGAAGAGTAATGAAAGGGGCTTGTTCCTAGCTGGCAACACTTTGCATGCCATGCTGCGAATGAAACCTGGAAATGTATAAGAATAGGTAGAGCATAGAGTGCATCCTCTGCCAGGAGAGGATACTAGAACCGTATTGCCTACAATAGCATTCAGTGAAATCTGATATATTAAATTGACTCCTGTAGAAGCCCTTTTGCAACTCTGTGATCAGTGGTACAACCCCCTGTACTGAGGATGGTTGATTTTGTTTCTCACACAAACAATAGGGTGTAAAAGAGGCTTCTGCAATGGATTCAGATTGTTACCTTTCAGCATAATTGAAGTGAGTATCCCACATCAGAGTCAACACAACAGTATTTAGAGACTACCGTTCTGAGTGTAGGCACAAGAACTCCACCATGTATGCCCTTTTTCCATCCTCGTTCTCAGTCACCTACAAAAGTGTAAGTATGGTCCTGAATCATGTGCCTCTCCACATCCATGAGGACCAGCCCCTAATGACTCATGTTCATCTAGCAATACATTCAGATCATGTCTGCAAGCCGTATTAGCAGGCCCCTCATTGACTGCCCAAATAGTGTCACACCCACTATACAACTATCAACACCAAGGAGAGCCAACCAAGATGGCCGCTTCCTGAGAGAGCTCCGTAGGGCTCTAATGAATCCTGTAACATCGATGCTCCTGTGATGGTTGGAATGACCCATCCTACAGCTGTGCACCTTCACGAAGCTCCACTGATCATTTTGAGATAAATCTCGACTCAGACGCCTGCCTACAGCCCGAGATACTGGCTCGCAAATCTGAGGCCTGCCGGCGGACGGATTGGGCGGTGCGGCCCCTGCGTGTGTGCGGAGCGGCGGAGGCGGGCACTTGGCGGGAGTCTCGGCGGTGGGACCAGGAGCAGCGCCGTGCAAGCAGAGTGGACGTGTACGTACTGGCACCCGCGGGACGAGGAGGTCTCTGTCCCACGCGGCGGCCCGTTGCGAGGGCAGTGGAGCGACGAGCCGGGGTGCCAGAGTCCCGAGTCAACCCAGGTAGGAGCAGACTGCACCGCGGGCAGGCTCGGCGCGGCTGCTGGGTGGGCCCGCCTGTCCCGCCGCGGGACGCGGCTTAATCTGCGCAGCCCCCCGCCAACGGCTGGCCGCGCTGTGGTGCAGACCTGGTGTGCAGCACGGAGAAGCTAACCACACTCGGGGCCGCTTTCTAGAAACCTGAGGCGCGGCACCCGTCCCAGCGAGACCTCCCACGATGCCCATCCGTTCAGCTGCAGGTGCGGAGAGGCCTGGTCTGGTTAACCGGATATCTGAAAGCTAGTAAACCCCGGCAGCAGTGATCCTGGGCACAAGAAGATACAGCCGACCCGAGATGGCTGGGCCAGACGCTCTGATACAAGCCGCTGATTGCACCGTGTGCCGCCGCCCCTCGGCGCAGCCAGTATAGAAGGCCTGTGGCAAACTTTGACGGCGCGCCGTGCAGGCCCCATGCTCGGTGCACGGACTCTCCACATCAAGCACCAAAGGCATCGTGCTTACACCCGGCCCAAGACAGTCACAACTCAGCACGGACACTCGCCCCAAGCTACCATGGGGAAAGTAGACAAGAATCAGAAGAAACTGACTTTCGAAGCCAGCTCACAGGCCAAGCCTGCGACCAGCAGCAGACCCAACTCCCCGCTACCTGACACGATGTCAGCCGAGGACCAGGGCCCACATTTTGATATAAGGGAGATACTGATGGACCTGAAGGCCGGTATCAGCGGCCTGGGATGCAAGTTAGACACCCTATCGTCGAAGGTGGACCAGCTTCAACACAGGCTAGATAAACAAGCCGATCGACTCGACAATGTCGAACAACGCGTGTCCGACCTGGACGATGGATCAGCGGCACTGACATCCCGTGTCTCTGTGCTCGAAACCCAGATGAAGGTGGTGTGCGCCAAGAATGAGGATTTGGAGGGCCGCTCCCGCAGGAACAACATCAGGATCATAGGGGTGAGGGAGCGACAAATCCCAGGTAAAATGGAAGACTTTGTGGAACAGATCTGCATAGCTCTCTTCGGTAGAGAAACGCTGTCTCAGCTTTTTGTGGTAGAAAGAGCACACAGAATCCCGAACACTAGACCGGCGCCCGGCACGCACCCTAGACCAATCATTGCAAGACTTTTAAACTACAAGGATCGCGACGCCATGCTCAGGGCAGCCAGAGATAAGGGGAAACTTCAATACGACGGCGACTCCATTCAAGTCTTCCCAGACTTCTCACAGGCGGTGCAAACGCAGAGAAGATCCTTTACGGCAGTCAAGCGACGCCTGCAGGACAATCAGATCCTTTACTCCATGTTATATCCAGCGAAACTGCGGATCCAACATGAGGGGAAGGCCCAATTCTTCGATTCCCCCGAAGAAGCCAATGACTACCTGGACCGGTCTGGCTGCAGACATGGCGGGAACAATCTGAGACCCCGTCGGGAAGAGCGATCGAGAAGAGACCCTCCGTAATTTACAATCACAGTAATTGGCAGTCGTGTTCAGCGCACCTTCTGCTTCTATGCTCAATATGCATCAAAGGAACGAAATTACGACGCTATAGGAAGCCCGGTACCCTCTTGGTGGGCTACTAGTGCCCCTAGCGCGGCTATGCTTGCAACTCTGTTCTACATGGGGGGATTACTGTGGGCCAGTTGGGGGTTGCCCACACATGGGAGGGACTCGGGCCAGACGCGGCCGCTTTATTCACCCCGCTCTCGTTTCACAACGTTGATGTTATATAACTTTGATAACCTGGAAGCCAAACCCACTAGCCACTCCACTACCTCAAGGCACCATTTTCGCTCTCACGTCCTGACAGGCGAGAATTCACCCGGTCTTCGGAATGCCAGCCATAACATTTAAAATTGCCACCTGGAACATCCGCGGCGGCAACCAGCCGGCAAAGAACAGGAAAATCCTTCAGTGTCTCCGTAGACACAAGGTTAACATCGCCATTCTTCAGGAAACCCATCTCCTGCCGGCATCGGAATCACAGTGGCCAAGTCCTGGGGTTGTCACAGGTACTTTTCATCGTACTCGTCCTTTGCCAGAGGGGTCGCCATTCTGATTGATAAGAGAACTAACTTCAGTCTCATTGAATCGGTGAAGGACACTGAAGGCAGGGGCCTGCTGGTGAGGGGAATAATCGCAGGGAAAGAAGTGGTGATTGTAAATTCCTACGCTCCCAATACTGATGGACCCGACAATTTTAACTGGGTGTTGTCCCAACTAGGGAAGTCCAACGCAGAAACAATCATATGGGGTGCAGACCTTAACACACCGATGGACCCTACTCTAGACAAATCACATAACACCACTGGACATCGGTCCAAAGCCAGTGGCCAAGTTTGTGAGATATGTCAATCGTTCGACCTGTCTGACACATGGCGGCATCATAATCGAGATGCAAAAGACTTCACATTCTACTCGCCCGTTCACAACACCAGCTCCAGGATAGATTACATCATGGCCTCCACCCACTGTCCGTTTGCCTGGGGAACGAGCCAAATTCTACCATGCACGCTATCCGACCACTCAATGGTCACACTTGACGCCTCCATGGTGGGCGCAACGGTCCCCGGATTGAACTGGAGATTCAAGCTGGGTGCGCTTTCAGACAAAGTTTTTGCAGATGAACTGCGCGAGGAAATAACATCCTTCATTGAGAGGAATCAAGGCTCAGTCAAGGCGACCAGCATCATCTGGGAAACGCTGAAGTGCTTTGTGCGCGGTATATGTTTGGGTAAGGAAAATGGTGTACTGAAGCTGATCCGCAGTGAACTCTCCGACAGCGAAACCCGTCTGAAGGATCTAGAGAGGAAGGCCATCTCAGCTCCAAGCCCGCAAATCCAGGCAGAACTGAAGGAGGAGCTCCAGAAGTTCAGGGAAACAGCCGAAAGAGAGCTAAAATTCCTAGGGCGGAAACACCAGATTCGACAATATGGAGAGGGTCAGAAGCCAGGAGCCCTGCTCGCCCGATTACTATTGGTGGACAAAACTCCGACCCGGGTGGAATGTGTTAAAGACGCACAAGGCCAGCGTGTCTATGCAGAAGTAGACATCGCCAAGGCATTTCGAGACTTCTATCAGGACCTGTACAGCTCTAGAGGCAATTCGGACTCTGAATCTCTGCAAGCATACCTAGACGACACTGAGCTGTACTGGGTGGAGGCAGACCTACGAGAACCTCTCAACGCCCCGATAACAACAGAAGAAATACTGCAAGCAATAAAGTCCCTCCCGAGCTCCAAGGCACCAGGTCCGGACGGTCTTACCGGAGAGTTTTACAAGGCCTACGCAACCTCCCTCGCCCCTCTCTTGCTACGCGTATATGAAGAATCCATTGAAAGCGGATGCCTTCCCCCAACACTACGAGAAGCCAATATAATTCTCCTACACAAAGCCGGCAAACCCGCTGACGAATGTGCATTCTATAGACCAATTTCTTTGATCAACCTAGACAATAAAATCCTGGCCAAAATTCTTGCTTCCAGGCTCCTCCCCCTTATGCCGGCTCTAGTGATTGGAGACCAAGCCGGATTTATCCCAGGGCGCAGCACCACCTATGGCATCAGGCGTCTGTTTGGCGTCATGGAGGCCCTGGAACCATCGCGACAGGCAATAGCGGTGCTTCTTGACGCCGAGAAGGCATTTTGACTCTGTGAAATGGCCATTCATGGTAGCAACGCTCAGACAAATGGGTTTTGGCAACTTCTTTATTAAATTGGTGTCATTATTGTACAACAGCCCCCGATCCTATATTACACTAGGGAACACTAGATCCACATGCATTTCACTTGAACGCGGAACGAGGCAGGGTTGCCCACTTTCAGGTCTGATCTTTGCTCTCATCATGGAACCCCTGGCTTCCAGACTACGCGAATTCCAAATACACAGAGGCCTCAAATTAGGTCCACACAAATTGATTGTCTCCCTCTATGCTGACGATGTTATATTATTTGTCAGCAATCCCCAGGAGAACCTTAACTCAGTTATGCGGGAGGTATTAAGATTTGGGCAAATGTCGGGACTGAAAATCAACCACTCTAAATCTGTGATATTCCCCCTGAGCCCTCACACGGTGCATTTCGCTGATGACCATGGCTTTAAATGGGAGAACTCAGGGGTACGCTACCTAGGTATATTCATGTCACGTAACCATCACGAGATATATAAAGACAACTATGTCTCCACGCTCACCTCCATTCAGGAACGGGTGCACAGGTGGAAAACGCTCCCACTAACACTGTGGGGTAGGACCTCTCTTACGAAGATGGTTATACTCCCCAAATTTCTGTACTTGTTTACCAATATCCCGCTACTCCTCCCCAAATCCTTCCTCCTGAAAATCAAGGCTGCAGTCCTGGAACTGCTATGGGCCGGTAAACCGGCGCGCGTGGCCTACGACACCCTGGTTCTGCCGACGTCAAAAGGAGGCCTTGCGCTCCCGGACATCGAGAAGTACTATTGGGCATCCCAGGCACAGTTTTTAAGCCACTGGTACACGATCCACTTCGTGCGTCCTCATGTGCAGGTGAAACGTGCTCTGGCCTCTCCCAACTTGCTCAGTGGCGTTATCATTAGTCAAATTCCAGTTCCGTACAACACTCTAAATACAGTCCTCTCTACGTACGCAGTTTGGAAGAGAATGGCTGCCAAGTATGGGGTGACCGTGAGATACTCCCCTCTGCTACCGATCAGGTTCATCCCGGGTGTTCCGCTCACGAATGAGAAAGTATTTTTAATATGGGCCGACAAGCTTAATATCCACTCCTTCGGTGATGTCTTCCCGGGAGGCACCTTCCTAACGCCTCAGATGGCCAAACAAAGGGGCGGTACCACCTCACTAGACATTTTTATTTATTTCAGACTGCGCTATACCCTGCAAAAAATACTGCCCTCTTTTCCTGCACAACCCCCCACATGGGAGCTGCTGCACAAAACCATCCAGGCTGGGGGAGAGGGGAGGTTGGTCTCGGCACTTTACCGATCCCTGGTGGCAGACACTGGGCCACCCAATGCCAGGACTCAACAAAGATGGGAATCGGGCCTCCAAATGACGATAGAGGCTGGGGACTGGTCCTACATTCTATATCAAACCCAGAAAGTCGCGGTGAATACACAATATAAATTAATACACTTTAACTACGTGCACCAAACATATTACACCCCTGCCAAGAAACACCGTCATCACCCTGAAGTATCGGCCCAATGTGAACGTTGTACAGCGGCGCATGCCGACTTTTTCCACCTGGCATGGGATTGCCCCGGAATCCAGCGGTTCTGGGCCTCAGTCCTGCAGATCGTCGCCGATATTATTGGGGAACAAGTAGCCCCGTTGCCGTTGGCGGCCCTCCTTGGCCTCACAAAATACCTGCGTCCCGCATCCCGCAGACTGGCAGCGCTCCTCCTGGTGTTGGCCCGTAGGCGGATAGCTATGGCCTGGAGCCGGGGCCCCCTACCCAAAATTGAAGATTGGAAAAAAGACATTACCTATTGTCAGGATGTAGAGAGTGAATTTATAAGAACCCTACCACTGCATGCTCGACCCCCCGACATCTGGGGACCGTATATTACATATCTGCTAAACAGTGCAGATCCTTCCACTACTGAGAACTCCTGATTCCGAAACAGATCTGTGAGGTTGGGAGACACTATATATGACACTATATATTTGTGCCTTAATGGTGATTGACAATTAACCAGGAAAGTCCTGATGCTTGTTGTTGTGGTCATGAGTGGGGTGGGGCTGCTCCGCGGTCGAACCCGGGAGCGGGAAATGTTATGTTTTCTTTTCGCTTTATTCTATTCCCTTCCGTTCCCTACCCTCTCTTCAATTCGTCCCCTTTTCTCCTCTGTTCCACCTTGCTACGTTAGTGCACCCTGATGGTGCGCTTGTGTTTTCTGTTGTTCTGTAAAATTTCAAAAATAAAGTTTAAAAAAAAAAAATAAAAAAATAAAAACTATCAACACCAAGCTACTCTACTGGTAGCAACACAGCCCGGCTGGGGGGTGAGAGATGCCTGGCCAGCCTCACAAGGCAGGGGACGGAGGGCTGCTTGTGCTGGTGTGTCAGGCAGTCTGCAGGTGTGTCTGAAAGACAACTGCATACACTGCCTCACTGTCTTACCCACTGCTGTAGGGTGCTGTGAATGAGGGAGTCATTGGAAGAGGATGGGAACCCTACAGTCAGAATTATACTATGGTTCAATGTAGAAATGGGAACCTGCCCACAGCCAACTACAATAATCAAAAACCTTAAGACTCCAAATGCTGTGCCCTCACGCTCAAACTCTAGGCAAAAACATAATTGAAAGAAGTTGCTTCTTCCAAATCAATCGCATCAAATGTCATCAATGTGCTTCGACACAGAGCCAAGCTAGTGATCACACTAATAATCTCCAGGCTAGACTATGCCAACTGCTGCTACCCAGGTCTTCCAGAATGCCTATTACACAGATAAGAGCACAAAATGCTGCAGCTATGCTCCCACTGAGACTCCAAAGATTGTCTCCCTCTCAAACGTATGACACAGTTGAAAGCCCTCATCCACTGCGGCTTCCATGGCAGAATCCCATAATCCAAGTGGAAATTCATCTATTACAAGCCAACTAGAGTGCTTCGATCCAGTAACAAAGCCTTAGATGCAGTTATATGTTTCAACCGGAAAAGCCATGGGGGAACCTTCTTCTCACATTGGTCTTCCATGCGATGGAAATGGCTCCTGAATAGTCGGTGCACACAGGAAGACCACCTAGTCTTCAGGAAATCTCTCATAACTTGGCTGGTTGCTAAGTCATAACTGAAGTACCAGAATGACATCCTCAAAGACCTGCTGGACCAACATCAACCCACAGACTTCCCATACTCGCATAAAATTGCACTATAAAGAATCAGACAAATAGGACACTAAACCCAAAGGTGACCTGATTTGGACAACTTAAGATATAAATTAGCATCACTGAATAGGACTCAAAAAGACAAGCAATCCCTGAACTGGGATAGAAGTTATCTTCCCTTGTCTCAAGATTCTAATAGTTTTGTTGGTTATATGGGTGTTAAACAATATAATAACATACAACCTCCTACACAAATGGCTGATATGGTTATTCAGCCTTTTTAGACACTGTCCACACCTCAGATGGGAGAGAGGTGAAACAGACCCACCCCAGGCAGTTTGGATGATAAAGATCCAGTCTGCATTGGAGAAGAGAAGGAGAATAGCCTGCAGAGCTGCAGAGGAGGAGAGACCAGACGTATTCAGCCACGGCTGAGCCTGTGGAATGCTCAGCAAACCTGCCGAGACACAAATCGGAGAAGCCTGGCCCAGGAGTCTGCCAAGCAGTGGAAACCGCCCGACTGGCAGATGAGTGACACAACATGGAACCGACGCTGAAGTCTCGCAGATAGGGAGCGCCAGCTGCAACGGATGCGGAACATCCGGAAGTCGTTAGCTGCATTGGTCTATCTCAACGCCTACCCAGAGGAGCACTGCGCAGGGACGGAAGGTACGCAGTCCCTCCAGGGAACTGGGAGGAGGACGGACGGGCCCAAACAAGACCCCAAGGGGGCAGGTTGAGAGAAACCAGTCTCCAAGGTGGGGTGTGAATCCTGAGACCTCAGGGAGGTGTAAAAATCGGGAAGTAGCTAAATGGAAGAGATACCACAGGATCCCTTACTGAGGAGTCCCAGGAGAGTACCTGGTATGGACTTACGAACCAGGGGGATTCGCAAAGGTCTAAGAGGACCAGAGACTGATTTTGACTTACCACACCTTGCAAACCAAGATGAAACCAAGACGGGACCTTATCGAGTTAGTTTCACAATGCATGCCGTACTCCCTCCAATAATACCTGAATCAAGTAGAGTTTGCACTTCTTTGGGCCAATTTGCCATATTTTTGCCTTAAAACAGAACCCAGTGCTATGCAACTATGCATCCAATCAAGAACACATCAAAAACTGCCACTCATGATTCAGCAGACGGAAACACAAACCATTAAGATGAGCACTCTTTACTAATCCTAATCCCTTTTTGTCCACTAAGCAATTGGGCAACGGCTCATTTTCTATAACCTTACACTACACACAAAGACCATCTCTCACATGGCAGCGTTATGCCTATCAATAGTACACTAACCTTGATGTAGCTTTGCTAACGCGTGTATCTTGCCCTCTCTCTCACATTCCCCAAGGCCAATCCTAAACCCAATCGCCGAGTGCTGTCATTTATTAGATCTTGGGTTCTCCTTTATGGATCACCCACACACCCAGGTGCCAATGCCAATAACCACATACAACCAGACCGGCACTCAGGACCTTCCTTCTACCCCACTAATACCTCAAGCCCTTCCTTTTTCACGCAGAACCACGTGCAACAAGGCTGGCAAAATGGCATAGTTGTGCGAGTCAAGGACACTTTACATTACATTGCTGTGGTGCCCAATGCACAACCTTACCAAATACTGTCCCGCTTGACTAGTCTCTTGCATTTCCGAGAGCATTCCCCTTCCCCTCCAGCAAACCTAAGTAGTCCCAGATCCATGACGAAGTGGGGACTGTCATGGGTGGGGATTTCTCATATTGACCCCAAGATCTGGATTTCACTCTCTGGGAATCTAAGGAAGCAAAGGAACCCCCAACACCATATGGAGCCCCCAATGGCCTCTGTATATCATCACGCCTGAATCCGAGGCAACGGCTTGCATTGACCATGGACCTCTAGACCTCCTCCCCAAATGATTTCCTTTTAAATGCTCCTTTGCAAGCACCTCTGGTGATGGGTTACTACTGATGACTACAATAAGCACAGCTACACTTATTTGATGGTTACTTGGTGTAGACGGACTCTCCTAATCTGCGTGCAGATGTTTTGACGTAAAGGTCCGTCCTCCTCCAGCAATGTACGGTTTGTGGTGGCAACCGGAAGGCGCACGTTATTCTTCTGCAACTCACGCTCCCCTTGACAAGTTTCTGAAATGTGCTATGGCTGGGCTTCTGCCTGCGAGGGCACGCAGAGTGCCAATGCCATCCACATCTCAATGCACCACCTTGACCCTCACACTACAGTGTAGACCAAGTATGTTCAAACTTCATCCTGTACCTTCACTTTAAGAAGAAACTATCCCGAAATGGGTTATTTTGCTAATAAGAGTAGAGGAGCACCACCCCCAGCCGCTCCCACTCACTTCCATCACTGAGTTTTCCTTTCCTCTTGTTCTGCTTTCTTATGTCTTCACCTAATCCATGACGCCTTGAATGATAAATGATGGGAATGCGTGTCTGCTTCGCATGCAAACTTCTTAAGATTTCGAAATCCCCCTGAGATCAAAGGTCGACCACACCTCCCACACAGGAAAAGCGATACAAGATATATGTGGATTTAAAAGTGGTACAGGCTCACTAAAATGCATTTCTTAGGGGTTCAGGAGACCATCTTTTCCTATAGCATCTTCCCAGCATCGTTTTCTATTGTGACTTACCCAGTTAATATCTTTTGTACTGAAACACTTTGAACAAAATGCAATGTTTCCTGCTATATTCTTACAAGATGGATTCATAGCTTCTGTGTGATATATTAAATTGCCGAATAATCCATATCATTGCAAATCACATTTGAAATTCAGACATTTCTTTTCTCAAATCACCAGTCCTTTGAGGATTTTCTTAAACTTATTAAAAATCATTGTGTAAACGCGCCCAGGAGGCAGGCTGTCTGGAAGAGGACGTGGAGAGGCTGGAGGGCGCAGGTCCACCGTGACCCCTCACAGCCAGGCTACCCGAGCACGACGGTTCAGCACAATGCTATGTAATTACGTTTCTTTCCAGGGAAGGAGGGCTTCTCGCCCAACCCCGGGGGATGTTCCAAGCATGTGACTCTATGCCATGTCCAATCACAGCGCTCGGTACGAGAGAGGTGAGGCAGAGGACACTTTCTAGCAATAAGCAAAAAGGTAGAGTCAAAAAACGACATTTACAGGAAGGAAGTAGAGCCAGAGAATGTATAGGAAGGGCCGAGCCTTGGGGTCAGGTCTGGCTCGTATTTATTTATTTATTTGAATTCTTATAAAGCGCTCTTTGCCCGTAGGCCTCAGAGCGCTACAAAGAAAACATAACTCAACAAACAGTCCAAACATAAATAACAAAAAATACACAAAGGAAGAGAGGGCAATGGGAAGAAACAGAAGATGATAAATCCAGTGAAGCAATCAATAGGCAGATATTTACACAATCTCAGGATATGGGGCAAGGTACTGTCTCCGCACCCCACCAATATAGTGGGGCCAAGCATGGGCCAGCCTGGGGAATGACCACGTGAAACAGGGGCGGGGCCTAGTTGGGGGGCAAGAAAAGGGGGCGGGTCCAGAAAATGAGCTAAAGGGGTCGGGGAGGCAACACAAAGGGCTAAAGGGACAAGGAAAAACGGCTACAATGGACTGGGGCAAGAAAAGGGGCTAAAGAGGGCAAGAACGGGGCAGAGGAAGGAATAGGAGCTAAAGGGGACCAGGGCAAGAAAAGGGGCTAAAGAGGGCAAGAACGGGGTGGGGGAAAGAACAGGAACTAAAAGGGACCGGGGCAAGAAAAGGGGCTAAAGAGGGCAAGAACGGGGGCAGGGGAAAGAACAGGAGCTAAAAGGGACTGGGGCAAGAAAAGGTGCTAAATGGGACTTAGGGTTAAGGGAAGGGGCAAAACGGGTCAGTGGCAGCTAAATGGTTTTGGGGGTCAAGAGAAGGAGCAAAACTGTCTGGGGCAACAAAAGAGCCTAGATGGGACTGGGGGGTCAAGGAAAGGGGTAAAACGGGTCTGGGGCAGCTGAAAGGGGTTGGGGCAACAAAAGGGGGATAGAGGGTACTGGGAGAGGCAAGAAAAAGAGCTAGTGGGCAACAAAGGGCCTCACTTACCTGTTTGAATTCACCACTGCCCCACAGCACCACCAGGAAGTGCTCCAGTCCTGCCCCAGCCAATCAGTGAGTGACTGGGGCTAGACAGAAACAAAATGAAAAGACTTGCTCCTGGTATATCTCAAGCACTCACAGGGGTGTGCCGTCTGACTTGCTGTCTGCCCCAGCCAATGAATGGGGTGCTGGGGAGCACTGGCTGCCAGGCGGCTGGAACCGGAAGAGCGGCACACGCAATCTTGTATGTGCTGTCGGCACACCAGGAGCGTTTGTTTTTTAAAAGTTTATTTCTCTTTAAAAAACGAAGGATATGGTGGCCATCCGGTGTCCGAATCTGCACTAGAACTTCATGCTGAATCACTCCAGATTATAAATGCTGTCGTTTTTACTGTTGGTCTAACAACATTTAATGGCACACAATTCAATGGCACAGCAGCAAACCACCTGTGCACACTTTACATTGGATGTGGTATGGGAAGGTTTGCTGAGGATACACAGAGCCCCTCCGTTCCCTCCTTCTCCCCCAATACCTCTGAGCGCACGGCAACTGCCTCTCCACCCTCCAACAATGGGTGGCACTGTGCTGTCTGAGGCTTAACTCCAACCCATAAGCCATCTTTCTCCCGGCCCCCAATGTAAACCTCACTGTCTCATCACCCATCGCCTTTACTCCTGAACTCCTCGCGACATCACCCCAGGCTCATAGTTCTGGGGTCCTCCGACAGTGAATTCAAACTAAATTATTGCCAATTTGGCCAGTATAGACCTTCGAAACATTAGAAGAATTCACCCACACCTCACTCACCACTCTATCAAAAGCCTCATCTCCATCCTGGATCTCCATAGACTGGACTACTGTTCTAGCCTGACTCCGTCGTCTCCCCATCTACTCACTTGATACGCTGAAAATACCCAACTTTGCCACGTGCACAATCTACAACCTACCTAGGTCTTTTCCCACCTCAGTGCAGCTTCATCGTGCTGGGCACCCCCAGTTCTTATACACCAGTAGCGTGTTTGCTGGTATGGCAGCCTGAGAGGGTTCTGATTCCACATAAGCAAACGAGCTGAGAGCGCGGGAACACTGACGGTGTGGTAATAATGCTACTCATGTCCTTTTCACCTTCATACCATAAGCTCAACCACTAGAAGGTTAGGGTCCTTATGGGGAGCGTGAGCCGGACAGTCAACAACATAAAAGAAGGACTACCCCCCACAGCCCACACCCCAAACCTGCATCCCCCTTTCAAACCCAGGGGTGGACTGGACTATAGGGAACTCTGGAGATTTCCCAGTAGGCCTCTGCACCCTGGGCCTCTTTTGTGTGGTATTTCCACATTTTCCCATAGGAAAAGGGTTGGGCTTGCTGAAAATGCGTAATATGGGGCCACTTTGAAAAGTATTTCCAGGGCCTCTTTTGGCTCCCAGTTCACCCCTGCTCAAACCGTCCCTCTGGCACAATCGGCCAATGCGTGTGCCCAGCCAGCCATGGCAAACTTCTGTGTGTATGTTATTTTACACTTACTTTATAATTGTTACCGAGCCTCCCTTTACACAAAAACCGGGATGGGTTTGATGAAAAAACCCGGCTGTCTGGTATCTCAATCTATACCAGTGGTATTCAAATTTTTAAATGTCGAGCCCCCCCTTGAGTAAAAATATTGCAGTGGACAACTCAAAAGCACAGTTGAAGCAACTCGGACCAACTGAAGTCAAACAGACCATAGGGGCAAAGATAACAGGAAGTCCAAAAATTAGAATCGAAAAAAAGAAGCAATAGAGGCAAAAGGAGGAACAAGTACGAAAATCCTTGTTGGCCTCATGGAATATCAGGGGTTTTGGACATCTGTACTTGGGGAATCTGAATTCTTGTTGGAATTTGAGATTATATGTATACAGGAATCCTGGATAAGAATTGGCCCCCTCTGTGAGGGATACCAAGTATGCATTAATCCAGCCCTAAAAGGCCCATTGGGAAGACCTAGAGCTGGCCTTCTGACCTTAATTAAAGATGACTGTGATTTGCAGATACTAGATCATCAAACCCCAAATCCATATGTTCAAGTCTTAAAACTGGTCAAAAACAAAGGAAAACTGGAAACCAGAATGCTCCTAATTAACACATATCAGAGTATTCAAGAATGTGACATAGAGAAATACATAGCAGCCATTATGGGACCCGTGGACACATACATGTATGAAGATCCAAAACAACTGATCTTAATTTGCAGACTTGAACCTAAAGCTACTGGACGAAAAGGGAAGCCTGAAATCAAGATCAGATCTAGGAATACTGGAAAATAGATGGATCACTGAAATGAATATCCGGGATATGATTATGTTAAATTGGCAGACAGGGGAAGACATACCAGGAGCAGAAACCTGGTTCTGCAGCCTCAAGAGCACGTGCTTAGGCTATTGTTTTGTCTCCAGAAATACACAAGGGTGGATTAAATCACTGACTGTAAAGAAACAAATTACCAGTGACCACACACTATTAGACACAGAACTATTATGGAGTTCTAAGGTGCAGACCCAACCTAAAAAATGCCCAATGGAAATATCATGGGGATGGAACCGGATCCGAACATTCCGAAATTAGTGAACAAATTGGCTAATAACATCAGAAATAATAAAAATGCGACAGAATACAGATGGATGTTAAAAGAATTTGAAGTGAAGAGAGACATCAATAAAAGCACCACAATTGGAAGAAAACATGCATATAGCAGGGAAGTAGTAAAGAGGAGAAGAGAATATCGTGCCGATTAAAGAAGAAGTCGCCAAAGAAATCTGCCGAATAAATTAACCTGTTAAGACTGAGTAAACAACGATACAAAAATTGGTTAAAATCATCTAAGATCTGGAGAGCACAGGGGGATGCGGAACAAATGTTAGCAGCAATTACGACTGGCAATGCACGATCACTCTGGGAAATCATAAATAAGGTAGAAGATGTTCAACCGGCGTAATCACGATTCAAGTGTCAAAGGAAGCCTAGGTGAACCATTTAAGGCACTCTTCTGAGACGAGTCGGCCTCAAAATCGCCCCAAAAAAGCCATAAATCTGCACCTTTGATAATAAATATCGACAAGAAAGATATAACATCAACACTCAAACAGCTAAGCTCTTCCAGGGCAGCCGGGCCGGATGGTATCTCAAATGGGATTCTAAAAGAAAACGGAAAAGCATGGGCTGATTTTATCTTGGCCTTATTTCAACAGATTAATCAAACCAGAGCAATTCCATCATCCTGGAAGGAAGCCCTGATAGTCCCCATCTTTAAAAAGGGGGATTGTATGAATCCCAAGAACTACAGACCAATAGCCCTCTTGGATTCCATCAGGAAGATATTTTCATAGATCTTGTTTAGAGACCTAAAAAAGTGGGCTATTAAAGCCGGGATCCTGGACAACCGTCAGACGGCTTTCACAACGGGGGTGGGTACCTCCCTGAACCTCTTCTTGCTAAATCTGTTGAAACTAAGAGCCCTAGAATCAAAAGGGACCATGTACCTAGGTTTCATAGACCTTGAACAGGCTTTTGACACTGTTTGCAGAGATCGATTATGGGCAAAATTAAAAACGTGGCATTGCCCTGAGGATTTGCTGCAAGCTATTGAAGAGCTCTACACAGATACAACAATTCAAATAATTGTATCGACGTGAGGAGGAACAAAAGAGAAGATTGCGACCTCCAAAGGTATTAAGCAGGGTTGTGCCTTAGCCCCCTTCTTATTTGTATTATATATGGCGGATATGCAAATATCTCAAGGAAACATAAGAGCTTTCCCACCCAAAGTGGAAGGATCTGAGCTATCTTGGGTCCTATATGCGCATGATGTAGTTTTCATCGATCAAACGGCAATAGGACTACAGAGAAGAATTTTGGAATATAAGAATTATCTGGACGAAAATAAAATGAAAATATAGATAAATCGATGATCATGATAATGCAATCGACCCCAGGTACTAGGAAAATGATCCCCTTTACCTGGTCACTGGAAAATCAGGCCTTAAAAGTAGTGGACAACACAATCTACCTGGGGGTCAAGATAAATAAAAACATCAATGAGCAAGCTCAACTCAGTTTCTTGAAGGAAAGATTAATTAAACTAACCAATCAGGGGAAAGCTCTCCATCAAAAATACGGAGCATACTCCATGATCCCAATTATCACCTTCTTCAATCAAAAGGTAATAGCCATCTTGACACATGGAGCTGAGACTCTCCTAAATCTAACTTGGGAATCTTGGGGGAAACTAGAGGCCCACTTCTGGCGGAAAATTCTTTGACTCCCTGTCTGAAAATAGCAACAATTAGACATGAGTTGAGACTCCAATCAATGGCTTCGATAGTCCTCTGGAAATCACTCTCCCTATATCGCAAATGCCTAATAGACAGCCCTGCAGTTCCTTTTGAGATCTTGAAAACCTCACTGAATGTGAAGGGTGACAAATTTCTAAGTGCACGGAAGCAAAAATGTTCTGATTTACTTCTCCACAATAACATCAAAATAGAAAACTCTTAAAGCAAACCTAGATAAGGCAAAGAAACGATTAAAGAAAAGGGATTGGTTTGAAACAGACACGTTAAAGATACCAGATACTGCCACAATTACATTTGGGAAAGAAAAGCATTGAATTACCGACCCCCTTATATGAAAGGATTTCCCTCACCCTACTACCGTGATCTTTTCATGCGGTGTAGACTCAATTTATTACCATCAAGGGAAGTCCTCACAAATGAACAGGACTCCATATGCCGCTTTTGTAAAAACCCATATATAATCGAGTCAACTAGGCATCTGACTCTCTCAAGCCCGAAACTCCAAAGTGTAAGAAGCCGGTATCTGAGAAATTCATCGGTTCCACTGGATTGTAACATAGAGGAGGAGTGGTGGGAACGATTAATGACAGTTGACAAAATTGGCCAGGCGCTAGACGTCCTGAAACTGGTGGAACAGATTTTTACAGCAATAAGGGAAGGTGGTGAATTCTGCGACTTGGTCTCGAAATTGACAAAGACACAGAGACTAATTCAATATGATGAGCAGCAATAATTTATGTTTGTGTTGTTAAAGGTTGACAATTTGTTTCTGTTTAACCAATAAAAAATGTAATTAAAAACAAAATAATAATATTACTACTGGGCCTCCCTAGATGTAATTTCTGCTTATATTTTCTATTAAAATCAATCACTGCACTCCCGGAGGGTGGGGGGGGGCAGCCCCACAGTTTGAAGAACACTGCCCTATATTATGGGGTGAACACAAATTCCATCCTGCTGCAAAAGTCATGTGGCATGACGGCCTCAGAACCCTTATCCCCCCCGGCCTCCCCCCTGGAATTCCCCCTACCCGAGCTGGCGAGAGACTGCAATGCATCAACAGTTGGGGTGGGTTCAGTAATGAGGGGGCTACTTACCTTTGACAGCTTCCTCCTAAAATGGCATAAACTATATTTGTGAGAGGGGCTAAAGATATTCTCCTGTCGATGCAGCCATGATTTAAAGGAACCTTCATGTAAGGCTGGGGCAAAGAGCTCGGGTGTGTCAAAAATGTAATTATCACCATCTGTGATCTATGTACCAGCCTTACACTGTTGCTCTCCCTCCTTCCCGACTTTTGGGGAGCCCTGCTCATGTCGCTCCTTGACTGGAAAGCTGCAGTCGCAGAATTCCACATCCCCAGGTAGTGGCACGTCCTGTCACAGATATTGCAGCCTAGGTGCTAGTTCCCTGGGTTTCGTGCCAGGCACAAATGTGATGACACTGTGGGTGCCCGGTAGCTGTGGGGGAGCCAGTGCGATACAATAAGGGTACATGGATCAGCAGAAGGTATTATCTTACAGTCTTACATCTGCTGTACCATCTTCCCAAGTTACCAGGACAGAGTAACATCATTACTGGGTTGAAAGACCGGAGATGCCAACAGGCTTGGAGCAAACAGAGTTCTGCTTATCACAGATGTCTGTGATGGACACATGCCTATCAAGAGCTACAGCGCTGCCCTGGATCTGCATGCAAAGTGCATGACGTCACCTGGGAACAGCACCACCATGCAAAGCCGAGGCCTAACAAATACAGCACACAGTCCATCTGGCAGCAGCAGTGCAAAATAGATTCCTACTTCTAGACATACAGAAGGCCCAACCGCCATCTGGAAGTCCTTGCAGCATCAGGTTATGCCAAGCTGCTTCTGCTGGAGAATTGTGCTAAAGCAAGTCCAAGGATTTCCTGGTTCAAATGGAACTCCTACAAATACTTTAAGGATGAATGAAAGAACTGCCCTTAACTCTGAAACTATACGGACAATGGTGTGTGGTTCCATAGAGGATACGGCTTGCAATTCATTCACTCTATTGGCAGTGGTGACCACAACCATAAAGACGGTCTTCCAAGAGGTCATGGTGGAGGGGAGTAAATGCTCAACTGAAATCCCACTGAGGGAAACCTCTGAAAAGGAGATAACAGCTAAAGTGGCCCCATCAAAGAAGCCTTCAATGAGGAAGCAGGTCAACCCAGTGTTCAAATATGCTGGAAAAGTCACCAACAATGCTAACCTAGTGAAAGGGCGCCCGGGGATGTTGGAGCTGGGATGGAAGATATGGCGAAAAGGCATGTCAGGGTATTGAGAACCCAGCCCCATGTTCCCCGCAAGTGCCGCTAGTGGCATTCGCTGCAGGGTCTGAACAATTGAGAATGATCCGAGGGCGATGGGAATCAGTGGGGATTGCAACAGTGGGAGACATATGGCAAGAGGGGAAGATAAAAGAATTCGGGGTGCTGGCAGAGGAGACTGGTCTACAAGTGGGGCAATAGATCACTTATGCCAGAATGGTATGGCAAATCAATAAGACATGGTCAGAAATAATACTAGAAGGACAACCCGATGGAGCCATAGAAATGATGTATGACATGGCAGACGGAGGGCATGAGACTTCTAGAATTTATGAGCTCTTGATATCCAAGATACGGAAAGGAGTGACCCAACTAAGGTTAGGACTGGGAAGAAGAGGGTGGGGAGCCCATGAGTGAGAGCCTATGGGAAAGGGCCCAAGGGTACCATAAAAAGGTGTCCAGAAATGCAAGGCTGCAGCAGATACAGCTGTATGTAACTCACAGAGCATATTTAACCCCCCAACTAATAGCTAGATTTGAGAAAGCGTAACGACAAACATGCCCCAAATGTGGAGAGGTAAATGCAGGAATGACACACATGTTTTGGGCATGTCCAGAAATTGGGAAGTTCTGGGGAGAGATAGCCCATCGGCTAATGGAAAAAGGGGTCAAGATAAATGTAGAATCAGTATAAGCATGCATGGTGGGGGGGGTTCCCTAGGCCGTGACAATTGAAGCATGTAAGCAAGCTGAAGGACCTGGCATACATACTTGCCAAACAGAGAATTGCCATGGGATGGAAGGCAAGCCACAGACCCAAAGAAGAGGTATGGTGGGGGAACCTGCAGAAATGGACTGAAGCCGAAACGGCAGTATGGCAAGAAGCGGGCAACAGAGGGTTGGGGGGAGGAAGCAGGATCCCTGATGGCCTGGAGACATATGGTAGCCACATTATATGAGGCCACCCAGAATGACCTCAGCGAGAATGACTCTGCTGAGGAGGAGGTTACAGAAATGCCTCGAAATAAAGGAGCAGCAGAATGCGAGGTGGAGTAGGCTCGAGTTGGGGGGGAGGTTATTAGTAAACAGCAGAGCCTAAATGTTAAGTATCAGATGTTTTAGACTGATAAAGTACATTGCTGGTTTGATGAATGTTTGTAGTTTGTTGTGAAAATCAATAAAAATTGTTTTTAAAAAAAACAATGCTAACCTGAGCCAATCTTATTAGTGGTGTGTGCTTAAAATAGGGCGCAAATGACAAACTGCGATATCATCTATTGAAGAGGATGAAGGATTGATGTTCTCATACAAAGCGCATTGACCAAAAACACATGCGTTACATTTTGTATTGCTGGGCCCACAAACCCCATCGTGGGCATAAGCTAGCTCCTCGTGAACCAATAACTCAAGGTGAGCGAAGGTCGGAAGTAGGGAACAAACAGAAGTTTTATTCTAAATCAAGCAGGTGGAAAATAACTCTGCTCGAATTGAGAGCCACTTCCACCATAGCTGTGTCCCTGCTGGGGCTGGACATTTGCCAAACTCCCTGTCTAACAGGCATCAGTAAAAAAAAGAATAAAGGAATTTGTGCTGTATTGCTTAAAATTAAAATAGCTGAAGAAACTCTTGCACAAGGGTTTTTTACTACACTCGGATTGGTAAATAGTAGCCATTATTTTGCTGGTATAAAATGGTGGGTTTAAATCACCGTAAGTGTGACATGAATTTAGATCAATAATGGGCACTGGTCAAGCTACTGCATTTAAGTATCACTCCACAAACACCAGAAAAAAAGTGGCTTCCCGCATATACTTGGTCTACCTGTAGCAAGCCCAGCCTCTATTAGCCAAAACTTAAAAAGCTATCTTTCTGTCAACCAGCAATTATGTTTGGGGTGCTCTACAAGTCACCCGACTCCCATCAAATGCTGAAGGGCAAAGTAAAAGACAGCCTTTTCTTTTGCTTTCCACCAACCAGCTTGCACATTTAATAAATCTAATAATCCGGCCGTGGCCAGGCACCGCGGTTGCAATAGCAATGGTGGAGTAACCGATATTAAGGCCAATCTGCAAGCTCCTTATTCCTTTCTCTATTCTCTCCACCATTTGAGTCATTACAACTGCTTTCCTAACTTCAAGCAAGAGAACAGTGAACACATATTCTGCTTGTTCCAAGAACTTGTGCAACTGAGATCCCCCAAGGACAAGGGCAACCACTTAGACTTCAAACACAAGCGCATGATTGATACCAAGAAAGTCTGTGTGCTTTGGGCAGAGGTGTGCTTGGATAGCTAATTCCACAACTAAACCCCAGAGCCGGGCACCCTGGCACATAATAACAATTAGGAAGCTTTTCATACTCACTTGAATTACCATCCATTCAACGTACTTTCATCTAACCTGAAACAAAGGGAAAAACAACACAGAGTTCTTAAATTCATAGATGCATCTGAACTGCTGTCAAAATCTACATTGACTGGTCACTGAGAAAAAATATCACATTTGAGCATTCTTCCTACAGTGCTTCATGTCAGATTGTCCTGACTGCTAGATGCAGCCCTGTGGATGAGACAGTGGTTTTTGTGTATTGTCATTGGTGGGTGAGAGATTCAGGAAGAGTCTACATGGCCAGGCATGAATGAGTGTGAGTAGGGGATGTAAGTGGTGTCTGGCGTTGAGGTGTGCAGTTGAATGGGGTGCTGTGTGCAATGGATGGTGGAGTGTGTGTTGCACTAGCAGAACATGAGACACAAGGCATATGATGTATGGTTATATTGCACCAGTGTAAACAGAAGGTGTCAAGGTGGTATAAACTATAAAGTGTCTGGGTGCTTAAACATACCCATGAAGGAAATCAATAAAAACGCCAAGACAGTGTGTTATATTTAAAGGATTTATGAAATTCAAATACGACTAGTACATAATGGGTGATATTCCAGGACAGACCTTCTACTAGAAAGTCTCAACTGTTTCTTAAACAAAGAAAAGAAATCCAATCCAAACCTTAAACTTCTCAGTATTGGTGAGAACTCCCTGGTCACTTAGTTACTAGTGTTTCTACTGGCATCCTGGGTCCTTAAAAGGACCTTAAAAGTGTTGGTCTGGGTGGCTTCTGCCTTTGCAGAATTAAGGAACCTGCACCCTTAGCTTGTTGGAACTACATTCAGTGTTTTCAGAGATCCTGAAAAACCAAGGACTAGCCCCAGTCGAGTAGCTCTTCCAACAGGTGGGGGAAGTGAAGCAGGCTTCTTGGAGAACTATTAGGAAAGTGAGTGAGAGTACCCTGACATCTCTAATCTATTCCTACGATCAATAGCCTCCTTGTCCTTCTCTAGTACCTTCTCCCACACTGTGCATGGCTGTGCCTGCCTGACCTTCTGGAACCTAACTATGCTGGTTGACCAACCCCTTCTTCAATGTTCCTCTTGTGGGTTCTTTCTCTTTATTAGTTTCTTCTTCCACCTCCAAACCTCTCCCACCTCCTTCTGCAAACTCTTGTACTCTTCCTCGAAGCCAGGGGTCTGTAATTCTTGGCTATTCAGATGTTTTGCTCTACAACTATGTTCAGCACTCTTGCCAGCATAGCCAATGGTGAGGGATCACAGGAACTGTAGTACAAGACAGCTGGAGAGCTAAAGTTTGCAAAACCCTGCTCTAAGCAGTTTTTACCTTTATCGTCTTCTCACTGGGTCTGGGCTTCAGATCCATTTTCCCCAGTCTCCTACTCAATCCACATCTTACCTCTAAATAGCCCAAAACTAGGCTATCCACAGCAACTCCAACTATGGTTTTCATGACTCTTGTACTGTCCTTCCAGGCATTCCTCAAACATCTTCTTAGTGTCTAATTTTCCTTCTCCTGTAACCACTTCCTTTCAGTAGTGGCTTCACTTCGGTCACCTGTTTCAGTGTCCTTCCCTTCAATGACACCATCAGTTCTACCACCCGCTGTTATCACCTCCTTCACATCAATACTGCCGCCACTTCCACCACATATTAACACCATGTGCCCTTAAATACCACTGCTGTTCTCCAAAGTCTTCCCATTAATTATTCATTCACCTGTCTTCTCTTCCCCTCTTCTCCCAGGTCTGTCCAGCTCCCTCTGTCACTCTAGTCTCTTCTTCCTTCTATCTTCTTTCCCTGCCAAATGCCTCTCAACTCCAGTCTTCTCCTTCAATCGCCCGCTCCAGCTTCTCTCTCTTAACACCTTCAGCTACTTCAACTACCTCACTGTGCAAATAGGGCTCAGTGCTTTTGTGCTGTTCTCCCTCTTCCCCAAAGCGATTTTGTTCGGAAACTGTGGTATAGGTGGGATTAATTGTTGTCCTTAGCGTACCTGGGTCTGCTTTAGGAATAGGGGTGTGACCAGGTCTACAGCAGGTCTGTCTGCCATCTTGTCAACCAGTAATTTGCCTGCAGCCCTCCCCTGCGCTGTGCTGCGATCTCTTGCTTTTGCAATGTGTGGTTTCAATATTGGAAAGACTGGGTATGCTTCATACACTAATTAGTCGACTTAATTGCCTGTATGCTCAGAAAGACTAAGATTGTATTCTCAGCATAAAAGTATCGGCCAATAGCGAATGCTTTGGTAACTTTATTTTCTCTATAATCAAATCCTTGGCCATACGGCCATGAGATTTGAACATTGTGTCAGTGGAACTCTCTGGCTTACCAAAATACTGCAATGACTCCCCAGATGTTCCGGACGAAGGGATAACAATGTTAAATTTAACAATGTTGCAATGCACCCCAACAGTATCTAGTGAAAGGCACCTTTGCCTACACTGGAGCTGGAGGTTTGTTTAAAGAGAAGCAGGATCTTTCAATTGCGAGGGGATGCTTTATAATTGCCCTGCAGGGTCTCACTAGGGATTGGTGCAGGGGTAGGGCATCTGGGACAAACCTGCCCTAGTGGACTGGTAGATTTGGAAGACTCTAGACAACTAGGACTTGCCATGACTGAAGGGGGCAGTGTGTATCTGTCAAGTGTCCCTGCTTGAGGAGAGTGTCTGTAGAACACCAAATATAACAGTCCTCTGCCTTCATAACAAGGCAGGGGACTTTGTCATGGTATTTAGACTACTAGGGTTGCAACTCTCCCAGTGGATCCGAAGCCTTTCTCCTGACTACAAGGAATGATTGCAAGTGTGCCTCCCAACCCCTCTACTCCAATTAGGCGGGTGATCAGGAAAAGCACCTATGGGATTGAGGGGTTTATCGTTAACAAAAGGGTGTTCCTATTGTGAGGGGTCAGAAATGTGAGGCAGACACATTTGTGAAGGTTTTTCAAAATATGCCATTTTATTAAATTAAATGGTTGGATAAACACGTCACTATCCCTACCCTGACGAGGATTCCCATCCCTAAATTAAACTAAAGGAACCACTCCACCAAAAGGATATCTGTCCCTCACACTTACACATACAGTAATTCAGTAAGGTAATGCATGGCACTTTAAATGCAACACAAATATAGCAACTGAATCTGAAATATGACAACAGTCTCTCCTAATTTGGGTGAATTCCCCTTTCCCAGATTCAAGCAGGATTCTGTTCCACAGTTGGAAAAGAAACAAGGAAATCCTGGTTTGTAACAAATGTCCAATATAGTTCTTTATAACTCCAACTTGACAAAAGAAAGTTCCAACACTCCAGTGATTCAACAAAGACAATAGAAGGTTCTTTCTCTTCCTTGAGCAAGAGTACGTTTCTGTATTATCCTCTTTACATAAAGAATATTTTCTCAGTTCATTAATAGTAATGCTAATTGTCTTTGTCAGGATGCTTTGCCACAACTGAATATTTCTGGAGAAATAGAACTCTTCTACAGCAGTGTTATACAGTTCTTTCTTCAGCACCATAAGCAACACCAATTGTCTTTGTCATCACCACTTTATAGCACTTCATCAGATTCTACCTGGTTTACTCCCATGCCACACCTAATACCTCCACCACACCTGGTTTACTCCCATGCCAGGCCTACTACCTCCATCACACCTGGTCTACACCCATGCCAGGCCTACTACCTCCTTCCCACCTGGTTTACGCCCATGCCAGGCCTACCTCTTCCATCACACCTGGTTTACTCCCATGCCAGGCCTACTACCTCCATCGCACCTGGTCTACACCCATGCCAGGCCTACTACCTCCATCACACCTGGTTTACGCCCATGCCAGGCCTACTCTTCCAACACACCTGGTTTACTCCCATGCCAGGCTAACTACCTCCATCACACCTGGTTTACGCCCATGCCAGGCCCACTACTTCCGTCACACCTGGTTTACTCCAATACCAGGCCAACTACCTCCATCACACCTGGTTTACTACCATGCCAGGCCTACTACTTCAAAGGTTTGCCACTCGGGCATACAACCCTGTTTGAACAGAGTTTCACAAACAGCAAGTGCTTCTGTAGGGAGGATCAACTTGACAACAACTTCACAATATTCATTATCTTGCAACATTAAAACCTTTAGCAACTCGTGAGGGAAAACAAGATCCATATTGGTGCTCTTTAATACTCCTCTGCAAATGATGCTCCTCTCCTTCTGAATAACCTTTCCCAGAAGGACAGCCTTCTTGCCACTCTTGTTTCCCTACTGCATAAGTAACCAAATACAGACAAGGGCAGGATCTTATTCTACTTCCTCGCTGGCTTTGGCAATGTAAGTTTATACCAGCAGTTGTTATATGCTTCTTAAAACATGGGCAACAAGCTTCACAACCATTGCACCTTTCATTATGCCCCTTCTGTCTTTGGCAATATCTGTTGGATTTGAATTGCCTGGGTTTTAGTTTCTCTTGGCTTAGGCAATGGTTGTATGTAGTAGCTTTTAATAATCTTGCTCCATCGGGTTGCTGGGTACTCAACAAACTCACACGCTTAAATTTATAGCCATTTGGTGTTAACAAATATTGCTTTTGTGGCTTTCTGATAGTTCGGTATTCAAATTCACTTGCAAAATCAATTCCACTCATACGCGAGTGTTTGCCACTAGACACACACCTGTCTTGAGCATGTGACCTGGATCGAAGCGCTCTGGAGTCACTACCAGCTTTAGGAACTCACAGGGTAAGGCGTGCGCGTCCAATTCCCTCGCTGCTTGCAGGCGTTCTGCTTTTGTGGCTCCCTGCGACCCGGCAGAATGCTTATCCTGCTCTGCCGTCACCCACACCACTTGGAAAAAGAGCTTTACTTGCTCCAGAGGATCTCTGGAACACACAAGCCAACAGAGACAACCTCTTGGAAGGAAAGCTTCCCTCCTGCACGCTTACCACATGCAGCCGCTGTACTTCAGGCTTCTGGAGGCACAGACCCTCCCAGGACCTGTTTTCTGCCTAACAGTGGTCCCAGCACCTTCTCCCTCCTCCGCATTATGCATCAGCTGCATCCACGACTCACACTGCTCTTCCTGCTTGTTCTGCTCTCTCCTGGCCTCCGCCTGAGGGGGCCTTCAAAGCCTCTCAGTCTCACTCAGGTGTGGGTCATTTGAATTAACAATCTGACCACTCCTGCAACATTGTTCCTCTTAAGCCCTCTTCTTCGTCCCAGTACTTAGAGAATTATGGACTTGAAGTACTTAATGGCAAAGTTAGTTCTTCTGGCTTGTTTTTCATTCTTAAACCCACTTCTGTCCCCAGTAATATTATTTATAGAAATATCATAAGGATCAGTCACCAGATTTAATTGTAAAGAGGAATAACGTTCTTTGGAATTTAACTCATTATTATTTGCAGATTTTATTTCACTGTAACTTTGAGAGTCAGGAGAGGTTTTGGCTCCATCAGTCTTTAGGTTTTGGATGGGGTTTTATTTCTTCCAGTGCCTAAGGATTTATGATTGCTTTTACCCATATTTAGATGTTTAGGTTGTGGAACAAAAAGATTGTTACTACACCAGCAATCCATTACAGACAGTGGTATGGAGATGTCTTCCTTGGAGGAATACAAATACTGTGTCTCACCCCACGGAGTGCTCTCATTCCGCTTGGCCCTTTCTCCTCCCAGGTGATAGTCCTGCAGAACACCACCCCCAAGGTAAGGCCACCAGGGAGGAGAGTTTAGGCAGGGATTTAGTGAGGAGTCTGTAGCATTCATCACACTATCTAAACATAAGGTGTCAGGAAGGGGCAATCAAAGTGTATGGGCACTTAGCCTACAAGGGTTGTGGCTCTCAGTGGATTTTAGGTCTTCTCCTTGTCCAGGAGAAATGATACCTAGTAGGCATATCAATTCCACTTGGATTAGGAGGGGGTGGGGATCAAAACTAATGAAAACTGGGGGTGTTTATCTACAAGAATAAATGATCTTCCAACAGTCTACACAAAATGTGTCTGGATGGGATAAACTATAATGTTCCAGATTTCCCTCACTAATAGGGTTACTGGCATTCCTCATGATCTCTACTCTAAATAGTGTTTTAGGGACATAGGGCCTCATTACACGGAAGGCGGAGGACCAAGGTGCTATTAGCTATTAGCACCTTGGTCCATGCCGGTAAAATACCGGCACTGCCTTGGTGGAAAGGGGAATTACCGCCCCATTCCAAGGTTGGCGGGGCGGTAATTCCCCCTTCCACCACTGCCCTTCCCCATTCCCATTTTTGCCCCATAGGGCATAATGGGAATGGGGAAGGTGCTAATTATGGCACTGCAATTTTGCGGTGCCGTAATTAGCACCAAGGTCCCTTAGCGGGTTGGTTTTTAACGCCTGCAAAAAGCAGGCGTTAAAGCACCAACCCGCTAAGGGACCTCGTAGTAAGGCAGTAATGGTTAACGGTCACCGTTACCATTAACGGTGACCGTTAACCATTACCACCTTCCGTGTAATGAGGCCCATAGTGTCCAGCCTACATTTTTACTCCAATCACATTCTCATGGACATAGTGACCAGTTCGTTTTTTTCCAGAAATTACAGTCACACGGATATAGGACTCAACTCTCTTCTTTGCCCCAATGAAGGTGGTATAGGGCCCAGCTTCGCTGTTCAAAATCCAACTTGCAGGGTAGTGCCTGGTTCACTTCTTCCTGCTCCAAGGAATATGGTTCCTAGCCCATCTTCAGGGATACTGTGCCCAGCTCAGTGTTCAGCACTCCATTTGTTGGAGGTACAGTAGAGGCATAACCTCCAGCACGAGATTAAGGTATTTCCTTCACTTTACCCCATTCTCTCCCAAACTTTACCGTCACACTGCCAAACTCGTAATGAGGCTCTTTGTATTTTTGAGGTTCTATAAAAGTCCCTCATGCCTCTTCTCTACATCCCCTGCAATACTGGTCCATAAGTTACAGAAAAAGGGTTGAAAGAGGCGTGAAATGTGTCCATACACAACAAAACTATAGAAAACATTACAGAACAATGGTGCAGTGGGGTCATACAGAACACAGGCTAATCATTTCACTTTTCAACTACAGGTTGTCTTTCATCTCTAGGTTCGCAGTGACATCATAGACAATTTGATCTTCGCATCTGCTGTCTACAGATGTCACTTGGAACCCCGGTAAAATATATCTCTGTAGATAATAGGCACCCATCCATAGTTCCATATGTACCACTCTAATAAATGGTTATAGAATTTGCTCCCGAAGGGAAAGGGGAAAGAAAAAGTAGGAGAAATGGTGCAGTCGATCAGAGCAGAACAAAAGAGTTAAATAGCCAGTTTGTTTATTTGTGGTGGATACAATATTCCATGATATTTTATAGAAAACATGTAGATTATTCAAAGATGTGCTTCTTAAAGAGCGTCCCAATGACAGCAGAAAAGCTTGCTCTAGAAAAGCCAAGTTTGCTACACTCAATTCGCCCAAAGACTATAAAAAGGTCAGCGGTACATGATAAATCCCAGGCAGTGTCATCTGAATAAAATGAAACAAATAAAACAAGGAGTAACTAATAGGCTGGTGTCTTCCCCTTGTTGCTGCTGCCTGCACTGCTGTGTTAATGTGCTCAGACCAGAGGCAACAGGGCGGTATTCTACTCTGAAGAGCTTTACTATTGTGTTACTTAATCTGAAAAGGGTCTTACAGCTAAAAAACAATATTTTCATTTATGGTAAAATTACTATTACTGGTGATCTACTTTCTGATGGATTCTCCTCCCACAGATACCTCATTTTAGATATTGATTTTACAGAGGCAGCAATCACTGGAAACCGTTCACAGCAGAGGCATAATGTGGCTCACCATCGATTGCGTCCATCGCCATAGTTCGTGAAGTAATGCCATCGATACTACAAATAGAACACACTACACCGTGTGACATCAATTCTCAATTTTTTCCAGCAGTTGAGGGATACGTGAAAACATCCTGGAAAATTGGACGAGCTCTGTACATTTGGGGTAGGATGGGAGAGCACCTTTGAGTGAAACAAAGGACTAATTTGAAGGGTTGCCATTGCTTTAGAGAACACTTTACCAATAGGCTTTCAAGACAATGCCTGAAGCTTGCTTACCCACTCCGTCTAAGTAATGGCCAACAAGAAAACATTTTCAGAGTCAATCCCAAAGAACAAGAATAGAGGGCCTCAAAAAAAAAATGTAAGAACAATGTTTAGATCCGACGCCAGAACCGCAGACTAGTGTGGAGGAAATATATTGACTAAATCTCTCAAAAACTGTATAACCATCATGATTGTGATGTAGTGACCTGTTGAAGACCGAAATGGCAGCCAATTAAACTTCATCTGTGCCAACCTGAAGGCCCTACTGGGTAAGAGAGCAGAAACCTTACGACGGTAGTTGTGGGGCAAGACAAAATGTCTAGATCACGCTCCCTGCACCATGAAAAGAATTTCCTCCACCAACAGCTATAGATGACCTTGGCGGCACAGCTCCTGGCAGAGATGAGAACCTCCAAGATGTCCTCAGCTAAGTCCCTCTCCCTATATCTCAGTTTCTCAGCAGCACAGAATGGAGTTTAAGCATTCTGAGGTTTGGGTGGACGACTCATCCCGCTGACCGTGAGATGAGATCTCTGCAGCATGATGTCAGTGTGAGCTGGTCGACGCCCCAAGACCACAATTCTTTCAATTGCGCAGGACAATGTTGATGGGTCAACATCAATGTTCTATGCCGCAAGGCTCCATTGGGCCTTCATTGTCATAACAGGGGCCAAGGACTCCAGCATATGGCTGCTAGCTTCGGAAGTGCCTTTGCATGCCGTCGAATAAGTGATGCCCCCTAGCTCTAGAATACGTGCCGAAGACTACACTGCAGCATTTTGCAAAATATTCAACCTCTGCTTTTTAAACAGATCCCACTGTTCTGAAGAAGAAATGTTGGGAAATTGTACCTGGTGTTCTGAAGACTCTGGTTATTCCTTATCTCTATCCTCTCCCCTAGAACCGTTTCACTTCTTGTTATGGAACAAGGAATATGAGGAATGGTGAGATTTGCACTTGGACCCTTCAGTATGTTTTTTTATGCTTCCTTGTAGTTTCCTCTCACACAAGGAAGCTTTTTCACGAGTTGGCTTTGCAGGATCAGCAAATGAGCAAAGTAAAACGCTGCATTTTCTTTTCCTTTCCACCAAGAAGTGGAGTTCTACAGTAATGCTTCCCCACTGCGCACAGCAGGAATAAGGGCAATAACAGGAGTAGTAGAACCTGACTTGACTGTACTACTGGCTGCATTAACTGTAATACTACCAATGGTGATAGTAGTACTCACATCACTACTTGTAGTATCTCTACTGCAAGAAGAAATGCCAGTGTAGAAGACAGTGAAGGCGATTTTTGGAGCCGGTGAGGTGTGGGTTAGTGAGTGCAAATAGTATTGTGGTGTGAGTAAGCATGTAAGATGAACAAGTGTGATTAGGTGAGATTGTGTAAGGGGTGAATGTGAGGTGTTTGGAAGTGAACAAAAGGAGGGTGATTCAGTAGTTTGGCATGTACAGTAGTACTTTGGAGGGTGGAGTAGTAGTAGTGTGCAGAAGGGAATTGTAGCGTGGAGGAGGGGGCAGTAGGGAGTAGTAGTACAGAAGGTAGCAATAGTGTAGTAGTGCAGAGGAGGGAGTAGTGAAGCCTGGAGACCCAAACGTGGCCCTCGTTACACCCATCCCACTCTCAGCCCGGCGACAGAGGAACGAGAGATGTACATCGCTTCTGGGCCCTTCCTCCTCATTACTGATGTATCGCAGGTGTGAGAAGCGCTACGCACTAAGACAATCGTTCAGACCATACCTGGAGACAGTATTGAAGAGAAACAGCTGTCATCAACTGAACAAGTTGACTGAATGCAACCTCGACATTACGACATAGATACGTTACACATGAAGCACAGACATCCCAGTATGATGTTACGCAGACACTTAGGCTGCATTTCTCTTAGACACAAAGAATATGCTTATGACTCAGATAGTTAGAGGACTGACACACGTATAGCTTTTGCTACACGGAAACTGCAAGATGCATGAGAATACATATGAACTGCTTGCTGACGCTTAACCGCAACTGACATGGATGGCTATGCGAATAAAGATTGAAGCCATAGGTATATTGGAGTGAATGGGAAAAACAGGATGAACTCAAGAACACACAGAAAGGCTGTCAGGCTGATCCTGCAGAAGCATGTAGGCAAGACTTCCAGCATGGACACCGTGCACAGCCTAGCCAAGAGACTGAGAGAAGGAAACTTCAAGTTAACAGAAGAGATGGGACACCTGCAGGGAACACAAGCCGAAAATCCCTACAGACGTGATCTGAACCTACAAGACAGAGCCTATTTATTCGAGCCAGACTGAGGTGTCTGTTCCCATCGAACCAAAAGCAGGAGGATACAAAAGTAATACAGGTTCAAAGCCGAATGTTCTGTCTCAGAGCCTATGAGATTGGAGATGGTAACTTATTTGGAACATGCAGCACCTTCGGGGTCGTTCCCACTACCTTCAATAGTTGCACTTGACCTGGTAACTGTCCAAAACCACAAGGCTGAGAAGACCCTTTCTGTCCAATCCCTAACCACCTTCCACGCTAAGCTTACACTATGTTGCACTGGCCAATCACCTTATGCTAACCTGTAACCTTGTATTCGCAATACATAGAGGTGGTTTCAGGAGGAGCCACCAGACATGGCTTGCCGAATAATCGCACTAATCCCTTATTGAATGCATATATAGTTAACCTCATTAACCAATCCCTTTCCCTGGTAGGTTTTTGGAATGTAACCTAATTTTTGTGACCTCCTGGGTTGACAAAACTGGATGACAGGTGCCTGGAGAGCGAGAGCACTTGGAGAATGTTGCAGTGTTCATGTTGCAAGCCCTGTCATTGAATTGTTAATAAAGACAGTGAACTTTGTCCTATGGCTGGGTCTTCCGTTCTTGGGCAGGGGTTTCCAGGGCCCAGTTCCTCTTACATGCAAATGGGGAGACTGATAATAGTTCCCTTACCACTATTACAGTATTACCACATAGCATGGATAGTACTGCAAAGGATAAGCAATGCAGAGGAGGGAGCAGTAGTGTTGTAACATCATAGGGTGGAGGCGAGAGTGTGAGATCGAAGGGACAGGTGAGAAATAGTAGAACGTAGAGTAAGAAGGGGAGGATGACCAAGAGGAATCACTTTGTGCTCGACACACCCCGTCTGGGGTTGTATCGCCCCGGTACAATAGAGACTTTTTAAAGAAGAAGGGACTATGTTGAATGCATCCGTCCTCTTCTGCAGTTACCCTTGTAAAGGCCTCCATCAGCACAGGGTTGTTTCTCTGGGCGTAGGCTAGGTCGGGCAAGGGGGGGCAACCTTTTCTGTTTCTTTGGGAATTGCGTTATCTTTAGGGAGATCTGCTTCCCCAACCCCCTTTGATCCCCTGTCTGTTTAAGTATTGTTTTCTACCTCTTGTGGAATAGGGAACAAGGCTTTTTCAAGAATCCCTGGTGACACCTTTTCTCCTTCCTTAACAGTAAAAGGATTATTCCAGCTATTGTGTAGGAGTACCTTAATATCTCCTCGAAAGTCCATATCTATGATTCCCACCATAACATCCAGCCCATTTCTCCAAGCCAACCCTGACTTTAATATAAGTTTCTTGGGGAAGGGCTAATGTCAACCCGTTGGGAATTGGCAACTTTCACTGGTGGGTATTACAATTTCCCCAATGCTTTGTATATCAAACCCTATGTATTCGGCAGAAGAAAAAAACAACCTTCCAACTTCTCATAGGGGCTTGGGACTTAGCTTAGTGAACAGCATGGGTCCCCAACCTTTCTCAGCTACCTTACATCCCACTTCTGACACCATATGTGACAGGTCAGAAGGAGGACATGGACTCTTTAAGGCCATTTTTCAACAAGATGTATTAAATAACAAGTGTAAATCTAACTATCCCTATAGTTATGGGTTATTCCCTACCTACAGGGATAACTATGGTGCTTGTCAGTCGCCTTTACCAAGATACAAAAAGAATCTGTCCACCGTCCCAAAACGAACACTATCTGACCCTATCACTATTCCAAACAAAATAAAAGGGACAGGAGAATGACTGCCTTCTCCAGCTCAGTGCTTCCAGCACTTGTCTTCTCAATTTGTGCTTTTACAACAGTTCCAAATTGAAAATCCTCACTATGCAAAAGGGTCCAGGGAGGGCAGGAGAAAGTGGTCAGCTGGTGGTAAACCTCTTGAGAAGGTGGATCATTTTCTATGTTTGGGCTTTCCTATTTTTGCGAACGATAGTAAATCCTGACGGTTCAATGTAAAGAAACAAAAGGTTATGGCACTGGCGGCACAGGCAGTTTGGTTAAACAAGAAATACAGGTTTTTCTCAGTAATTTCTGTGTGCAAGTTCTATTGTAAGAAGGTGGTCCTGGTGATGATTTACGGTGCTGAGACGTCATTCTTTTCTCTTAGAGGGCAATGGGCTAAGCTTGAAGGTGTCTTCTGGAGGAGAAGTTTAAAGTTGCCAGCATGTGTGTCAGTACCAGTTCTAAGGTACGAACTGGGTTTGACTTCACTGGAGGCGTTGGTTAAATGGAAAAACCTAGGCTTCTTGCAAAAGATCTACCTGGCGGAAGAGGGGTCAATGTGGGGGATCCTAAAACGCGGTTTAGCGTCTAGGTCTCCAGTCGGTCTCCTAGTATGGCATCAACAGTGCCTAGAAATGTTAAAGGATATTGATTGCTCAGTGGAGTTCCTCCTAACGTACCCTCTAAAAGTTAAAAAGAGAGTCTGGGAATCCGACTGGATCGAGACGATTGACCTTGTTAGCAAGTACCACTTAATTTTGGGTCTATTGCTCGATGCCAGACCCTACAACACGCCCCGCACTATTTGAGGAAATGTCCTGGGCCCTACTGGCGTGGCCAGGCCCTACGCCTTCGGCTGAATTTGTATTTTGGGTGCTTGTGGTGGAATTCATCGCACCCAAAGGTGTTGTAGATTTTGCAAAATGGCAAATTCGGTTGAAACAACATAGCACTTGTTGCTTATTTGTTCTGAACTGATTACGCAACGTCAAACCCATTTTTCACACCTTTTGAAGCACTTTAAGGAGGCTAACCCAGTGCAGGTTTGGCAAGGTATTTTTACTGACAAATCCTTTAAATGGTTGCTGACTGCAATTCGCCTCATAAAGGAAGTTTAATGCTTGGCTAGAAATCTGGTCTGGGTTCGCGATTCTGAAATTAGAGTCTGGAGGTCACTATATGTTGCTCATAATTTAGTTCTTTTTTTTATCATGTATTTAGTATTAACCATGTAATAGAATTTATTCTTGAGAAGTGATCAGCAGGTTTTTATGTATTTGCTTTTAAAAAGAGTCTTAAACAGGGTTGGAAAGTAATGTAATGTGTGATTATCTGAATCGTGTTTAGGTGTTCTTACATGTTATATGTTTTCTTTTTTCTTATATGCCTTCTTTTTTCCTCTACCGTGATGTTTAATTGTGTTTTAATGTGTTTGCTGATTTTATATGTGAAACGTTCCTAGTGAACTAAAAAAAGATGTGCTTTTGCAACAGTTCTTGCTAACACTTTTTATCAGTTCATTCAATTCTTTTCTCATGTTATTACATGTATTCTTCCTTTTAGATGTGGTTTTACTTGGTTCAGATTGATTTTTATCATAAAGAACGTTTTGGTCTTCAGCTTTTCACACTATTTCTTTCTTTCTTAGGTCCCACTCTTCTGCTTGGGACACTGGTTTTATCTTTCTTTCCAGGACAAAGAGTTATTCACTTTATTATTACTTGCTTTGGGTATTGCGACGATTCGCAAGGTTTCGCCACTTCTCCCCAAGGAGGAGCCCTTTCCCATGAGGCTAGGGAGATGCAGCCGCTACCCAATAGCCCCCCTGGGGCAGGTTTAATGCGGAAGGACCTCCCCTTCTGGGGATAAGGACGATTACCTAGAGTATAGCCCAATGACCAATGTCACACCCCAACCTTCCCTACCCCCTTCCAGGTCAAACAACGTCCTTCAGAGTAGACCCAAATATTTCTGTAGTGTAGGAGAAACAACCCCGACAGAAAGTACCAGGACGAAGAAGAGCACAGAAGACATGAAGATTACTAAATGTGGTAGTACTGATACGAGGTTGCCCCCAAGGATGCATGAAGATTCATCCATCAAGAACAACAATGGACTTTGACAGTACGCCAGGGCGGGACTGGACTCATTGTATAGGAAGCGAAGAAGGACTGAAAACTTTGCCAAGCCCAGCCAGGAGAGGCAAAAGGTCTGGAAACCATCCAGAGCGGGAGTTTCAAACCCTGTCAGCTGACCAGGGATCCCAGTGAGCGGAGGACGCTGGTAAAGCACTGAGGGAGTTCTCTGTGGGACCAGCTGGCGCCTACCCAAACACAAAGCAGGAAGAGAGATGCTCTATGACCAGTAGAGCACAGAGCCGCGGCAGTGCTCCAGAAGCCAAGGAGAGTAGCCCGAAGAGCTGGAGATACGCGTCCCAGACCCAGGAAGACCCAGTGGCATATCAAAGTCCCAAAGAAGGTAACGTGAGGTACGAGAGACCAGGAGCGCACAGATGTGTGGAAATGAAGCAGGCTTAAGAGGCTCTCCGCTGGCCCTTTGGGAAGGGTACATTGAGCATCTGAGGAGAAATGCCTCATCTCTGTAGCAGCAATATTTATTTTTGCATTTATAGCAGCGTGCTGAACTCTCAGGTATTTAGGCGCTAGTTACATTAGGGAAAGAGGAAATTTCAATAAAACCACTGACCTCGGGTATCTAGGCGCTAGTTACATTATGGAAATTGGAAATTTCAATAAAACCACTGACCACCAGAGAAGAGTCTGGGACCCCAACATAAGCGCATTGTGCATCCGAGGAGAGCTTCCAAGTTGCAGTGGCAATAATAAGACCACTGCCCACCAGAGAAGGGTCTGAGACCCCAAGATAAGCACATTGAACATCTGAGGAGAACTTCCTCGTCACAGTGGCAGGGAGAAGTCCACTGAGCCCCAGAGAAGGATTTGGGTCTTTGCCAATACCAGGAGAAAGGAGTCATTCTCCTGGTTCTGAAAGTCGAAGAAATTGAAAGCCTTCTTGACCAAGAGATGCCAGGGGAAGGGGGTCATTGCCCCTGGCTTTGATGTGAACTATATTAGAATGTGGGACTTTGCCAATACCAAGGGAAGGGAATCATTCTCCCTGGCTTTGATGTGAACTACATTAGAATGTGGGACTTTGCCAATACCAGGGGAAGGGGGTCATTGCCCCTGGATTTGATGTGAACTATATTAAAGTGTGTGAATTAATACCAGGAGAAGAGAGTCATTCTCCTGGTTCTGAAAGTGACTGGTGCAAAGGTGTGCTGGAACCACAAGACCGTGGAAGGGAGTCATTCACCCTGGCATGCTTTTGCCAAAGAACATTGCATTCTTTTGCTAAAGAACCTTGCTTGCAATACCATCCAAACACCAGGAGAAGGGAAGCAGTCTCCTGGAGAAGAACAAGTTACTTACCAACTGTAACGTTCTTTCGACTGGATGTTCCTCCCACGTATTCCTCATCTTATGGTAAATGGTTATCTCCAGCTTCGCTGCTTTGGAAAAAAATATTCTTGGCAGAGGGCGCTGTGCTCGAGGTCGTGGCGTCGGTTGTCTCTCAACAGACTCCGTACTCTGTTGACGTCACCGATGGTATAAATAGCTCGAGCCGCGCCCGTTGCTTCAGTTCTGTTTTTTCGATGAACATATAGGAGGAACACCCAGGCGTGCCCCATGACAGATACATTCTTCGTGAGAGGAAAGTGTAAGAAAACGTAAACTGTACTGCGGGGTAGGATGGGAGGGTCAATGAGGAATACGTGGGAGGAACATCCAGTCGAAAGAATGTTACAGTTGGTAAGTAACTTGTTCATCGAATGGATTGTGTCCTCCCACGTATTCCTCATCTTATGATAGACTCCCATAGCAGTGGCAATTTTGGAGGTGGGAGTACTAATTACAGTTTTCATGGACAGAATGCAGAACTGCCTTGGCAAATAACCCCTCATTGGAGGAGGCAGTATCCAAGCAGTAATGCTTGATAAAAGTATGCATTGTTTTCCAAGTTGCAGCTGAACAAATACATGCTGCCGGAACTCCCCTCTTTAGAGCCGCAGAAGTAGCCGTTCCCCTTGTAGAATGGGCTCGAAGCCCATCTGGTGGATCTTTTCCCGCCAATCTGTAGCATTCAATTATGGCCAAAATGACCCAGCGGGATATGGTCTGTTTTGTTACTGATAAGCCCAGTTCATGACCAGTATAACCCATAAACAGTTGGTCATCTTGTCGTAATTTAGACATCCTTGAGATGTAAAAACGAAGAGCCCTCTTGGGATCTAGTCTATGCAGTCTCTCCTCTTCCTTGCCCAAATGAGGAGGAGGATAAAATATTGGTAGTATTATTTTTTGCAACAAATGGAAGTCCGAAACTACCTTTGGTAAAAAGGAAGGTTTAACCTTAAGGAGTACCTTATCCTTATAAAAAACAGTATATGGTGGTTTGCATGAGAGAGCCTGAAGTTCACTAACCCTGCGGGCTGATGATAGGGCCACAAGAAGGACAGATTTTAGTGTTAGAAGCCTCAATGGACAGGAGTGCAGAGGCTCAAAAGGTATGCAAGTCAAACATTTTAGTACTAAATTTAAATCCCAAGTTGGGACATGAAAAGGTACTAGAGGGTATACGTTAGTAAGCCCTTTTAAGAATTGAATGATTAATGGTATTTTGAAATATGAAACCTCTTCCGAGGTGCGCTTGAAAATGGACAGCGCAGCAAGGTATCCTTTTATTGTTCCTATCTGGAGCCCCAGATTGGCTAGATGTAATAGAAAAGAGAGCACTACTGGAGTGCCACATTGAAAAGGGTCCACATCCTTATCTTTGCACCAGTTACTAAACCTGTTCCAGCGACATCTGTACAAAGATTTTGTTGCTGGCCTTCTGGCCGAAAGCAAGACTTCCATTACGTCATCGGAAGATCCCAATCCTTGTATCTCAACCTCTCAGAAACCATGCATGAAGGTTGAGTGTCTTGACCTCTGGATGGAGAACCCGACCTTCCTCTTGCGAGAGAAGATCCTCTCTTTGTGGAAGACGTATTGGAGAGCAGATGGACATGTCTAGAAGGTCCAGGTACCATGTGCTACTGGCCCAATCCGGAGCAATTAGGATCATGGTTTTCCTGAACTTTCTCAACCTCCTGATTACTTGAGGAATCACAGGGACTGGGGGAAACGTGTACAGCAGTGGAAACTTCCACTCCACTATGAATGCGTCTCCCAGAGCTCCTCTTTGAGGAAATTCCCTTGAGCAGTACTGATCGCACTTCCTGTTGATCGCGGTGGCGAACAGATCCACTTGAGGGGTTCCCCAAAGGGCGAAGATCTCCAGAAGGACTTCCTGAGCCAGCACCCACTCGTGAGAGACCGTGCTCCGTCTGCTCAGAGCGTCTGCCGCCGTGTTCTTCTCTCCGGGTAGGTCAATTGCTGATAGAGAGATTCCTTCTCTTATTGCCCAGAACCATAGCTGCATTGCCTCTCTGCACAGTGGTAGTGACCCTACTCCTCCTCTTTTGTTGAGGTAGTACATGCCCACCGTGTTGTCCGTCATTATCTGGACATTCTTTCCCTGTACAGCGGGCAGAAAGGCCTTCGGCGGTAGTCTGATTGCCCTCAGCTCCAAAAGGTTGATGTGAAGTTTGGACTCAGATGGAGACCAACGACCGCTGATTGTCAGATCGTTGGTGTGTGCTCCCCACCCCGTGAGTGAGGCGTCCGTCACTACTGTTATCTCCGGCCATGGTTGCCAAAAAGATTCTCCCTTGAGAATGTTGTTGTTGCAAGCCCACCATAGAAGATCCTGAGCAACTGCGCTCGGGACTTGCAGAAGATCTGACATATTCCCTGAGAACTGGGACCACTGAGTTCTGAGTGCCCATTGAAGGGATCTCATTCTCAACCTGGCCTCTGGTACTAGGAAAATGCAGGATGCCATGAGGCCGAGCAACCTGAGAAAATTGAAGGCTGGTAGACGTTGGGCATTCTGGAACTTTGTTACCATCTGCTGGATGTGGAGAGCTCTCACTTTGGGAGGCGAAGCTTTTCCCGAGGAAGTATCCAAGACTGCTCCGATAAACTGGAGCTTTTGGGATGGTATCATATGGGACTTCTTGAAATTGAGGGAGAAGCCCAATTTGTGGAGGAAGTGGCAAGTGATCGAAAGATGTTCCTGAGCTTGTTTTGGAGAACTTGCTCTGATCAACCAGTCGTCCAGGTAGGGGTAGATGTGAATACCCCCTCTCCTGAGACTCGCTGCCACAACTGCCAACAGTTTGGTGAAAACCCTTGGGGCGGAGGTCAACCCGATGGCAGAACCCGAAACTGATAATGAGAGTTGCCAATCGCGAACCTCAGGTACTTTCTGTGCTTTGGATGGATTGGCACATGAACGTAAGCATCCTGAAGGTCCAATGATACCAATGAGTTGGAGAGCCTGAAAGATCTGAGAAAGAGTGACCATCTTGAACTTGTCCTTCCTGAGGAACTTGTTCAAGTTTCTTAAGTCCAAGATGGGTCTCAGTCCTCTGTCCTTTTTTGGGATGAGAAAATATGGGGAGTACCAACCCCTGTTCCTCTCCGCTACAGGTACCTGTTCTATGGCACCTTTCTCTAGCAGGGTTAAAATTTCCTGCAACAGCAGCGGGTCTGGAGTTTTTATGGAGTTGGCTCCCGGTGGATGATTCTGAGGCCTTTTTTGGAATGGGAGAGAGTAACCTTGAGCTACTGTTTCCAGTGCCCAAGCATCTGAGGTAATGCCCCGCCATTCCTTCAGATGCTGAGAGATCCTGCCTCCCACTGGTGTTTTGTGCAACAAGGTCTCAGAGGGATTTGGAGGCGGCTGCAGGAGTGGCTCCTGAGGCTGATTTTGCACCTCTTCCTCGTGCTCCACGAGGGAAGTTTCGTTTGCCCCTTTGAGAAGGCTGTCCTCTTCCTCTAGCAAATGAGGAGTAGTAACGAAAAGAACGACCCCTCCAGGAAGATGAGCCGGAATAGGGTTTTACAGGCTGCCGCATGGAGGCACTAAGCGATTTAGCTGCCGCTTTCGAGGTCTGAAGTTTTTCTAGGCTTTCATCAGCCTTACTGCCAAACAGCCTCGAGCCATCAAAGGGCATGTTGAGGAGTCTGGCTTGCACGTCTGGTGCAAACCCCAACTTCCTCAACCACGCAAATCTGGGTAGCACAATGCTTGCAGCGATGGATCTGCTGATACTATCAGCAGTATCCAGTCCAGACTGGAGACATTCCCCCATTGCCTCCTTCCCGTCTTTGACTATATTCAGGAAGCCTTCCCTTTCCTTGCCTTCCGGAATATGCTCAGCCGTCGCCGAAATACAGTCCCACAGGGTATGGGTAAACCTGGCTAGGGTACAGGTGACATTTGTCGATTTAAGGGCCATACTGCCTGAAGTGAAAACTTTACATGCCCAGGCATCAACTTTTTTATCCTCTCTATCTGGAGGGATAGTGGGATATGCAGTTTGCTTTGGTACGGATGCTGCCTGAATAACTAGACTTTCTGGAGTCGGATGCCTGTTTAAGTATTCAGGATCCGTACCAGCTGGCCTGTATTTCTTGGGGAAATTACTATCTGCAGCAGCAATGCTCTCAGGCTTTTCCCAGTTTTTCTCCACCCTCCTCTGAAGAGCCCTGTGAAAGGGGAGAACTGGATCTTTTTGAGGACCTCTGACAATTATACCCATCATGTCATCTTCTTCAAAAACGGGTGAAGTGTTACTCCAACCCATATACTCAATTACTCTGGTCATAAGACTCCTGTACCCTGAGTCTGCATGTTCTGCAGGATCAGGTCTGGCAAACTAATTCTGGGGAGGTGTCAATTCCACTGGCAGAATGTAGAGTGTCACTCAGGTCTCTCATTTTGGACTCTTGATCAATGAGTTCCTCAGGAACTTGTTTTGTGCCATATGAAACTCCAAAGGGAGTGATTTCCTCTTCCTCCGAGCCAGATTCCTCATAAATTGAGGACATGGACTTAAAAAAGTCTGACCTGGGCAACAGAGTAAATCTTCTTTCTTCCTCTACCACACGTGTCGAAGGAATGGAAAAATCCTTCGAAGTTGTCGAAGGAATCTTCAATGACTTCAAAGATGACTTAGATTCAGGCGTCGAGGTTATTTTTGGTTTTGATGCCGAAACGGTCGCTGCCGATGGCGTCGATTAAGTCGTCGAAGCCTTCGACGACTTATGTTTTTTATATGGCACCAGAGAGGAGCTCGACTCTCGAAAAGTCCTCGATGACTTGTCGAGTCAAGTTTTTCGAGTATCCTCAACACTACCGGTTTTTACCAAGGTAGTCTTAGACTTCCCTTTGTCGTCCAATGGAGCGACCTTAGGGGTATGGCTCTTCCGAGATTCATTTGAGGGGGTTGGGGCCGCATTCTCGAATAACTCCATCATCTTTTTACGAAATTCTTCCCATTTTCTGGGAGAATCCGATTTTGTAGTACATCGAATTTCTTCGGACGACTTGAAGATGATGAGGAGGGAGATCTATGTCTCCTCTTCCATTTTTTGGACGAGGAAGAAGAGTGTCTCGATCTACTCCTAGATCGAGATCTCTTTGAATGCCTATGGCGATCCAATTCCTTCGAATCAGTCGCTTTCTTATGTTTTTTGGACGTAGCCTTCTTAGAGGCTTCCCTCCCCACCGACAGTTTACCTTTCCTCTCACAAAGAGCTTTCTCGATCATGGATTGGCAGGAACCACAGTCGTCGGTCCGGTGACTGGAACCGAGACACCAGAGACAAATCCGGTGAGGATACGTGATCGACATTTTTGATCCACAATCTACACACTTCTTGAACGCAGTCTTGGGTGTCGAAGAAGTTGAAGAAGACAACATTTTGTTCATAGAAAATCTCAAGCGTGCGTTCTCGATAGCGAAGCGATCGGAAAAACGGAACTGAAGCAACGGGCGCGGCTCGAGCTATTTATACCATCGGTGACGTCGACAGAGTACGGAGTCCGTCGAGGGACAACCGACGCCACGACCTCGAGCACAGCGCCCTCTGCCGAGAATTTCTTTTTCCGAAGCAGCAAAGCTGGAGATAACGATTTATCATAAAATGAGGAATACGTGGGAGGACACAATCCATTCAAAGCTACTTTCTGTTGATTTATTCTTTAGGTGTAGTGTTAGGGATAGAAGTAGCTTATGATACAAGACGGTGAAGTTTAATTTTGACGGACATTCTGACAGACCCTTTAGTATTAGTTTGAGGCAGGGAATCCCCTCTTGGAAGATAGGGATGGCAAGGTTTTCTTTTCTTTTTCAATAAAAGTCTTTGCCAATCAAAATACCACCCTTAAGTCAGCATCGTTCTTCAACATCCTTTCAGTATCTCTGTGTCTTCCTGACTTTTATTCAAAACACTGAAGTTAATTGAGGTTGACGTTAAGCTTTTCTCACTCTCCTTCACCTCCATTTTCAGGATCGTTATTATTCCTTTTTGCGTATTTGCACAGTTCGGTTTTAACAAGGATATCACATTTCAATTCTCCTCCCCTTCAGGTATCACTATTGTTCTCTTTCGCTATATGATTCTGGGATTTAAATGCATTTTCTGACATGTTTCTTTTCCTTTTAAGTGCACATAGCATCTTGCCCTTGTTTTGCCACTGTCCCTTTACCAATTTAGTGAGCCCCTATGTATTGTATGCAGGAAACCTATCTCCTCCATGAATGTTTTAGCACACTGTGTGCTTCTGGTTGTATCTAATTTGAATTCTACACTAACGTCATTTTAACTAACTCATTCTTTATGGCAGTTAACATATGCATTGCCCGTTTAAATGTAAGACTGTCACAGTTCACATTCAACAAGAATATTCCACTTCTATTCAATTCTCCTTCAAAGAGTGGTATTGTTCCCCTGGCCTTATCACAGCTCAAATTCAATAGATTTATCTTCAGGTTTTTCTCATTAGTACTAAGAAGAGTTATTCATGTTGTATAATACTTGTCCGGGATTTTCCTGTGCCTCCCCTGTACACCGTTACCTTCGGTCTCAAGAGGAAATGTCTTAGGGGATCTTACGGGTCCGGCGACTATTTTGTTTCTCCAATGCACTATTGAGCAGACTGCCTTGGCATCGATTGCATAAGCTGTTTGCTCCTCCTCTAAGTTATTTGGAGGAGTCTCAACAGAGAGCCGCTCCGTTTGTTGCAACTTCCCTGTGGCGGTATCAGCGTAGTTGTGTGGGCCGGCTACCCACCACGATTCTCTCGCGGTCACACCACCACCAATTCTCAAGCCCCATTCGGCTCGTCACTTCGCAGGCTCTCGGTCATGCTGGATTCTCAGCATTCTCTCTGCTGCTTCCCAGCAGATTTGGATTGATTTTGCACGCTCCGTGTCCTCCTGCGGCTCTGTCTCTTCCCAGGTTCACGTTAACAGGGTACCTCCCCTGCTTGGAGATGCCGCCCTCTCTTGATTCTAGTCTCTCTTTTTGCCTCGTACTCAAGTGTTCCTCTTTCAATCCACTCGTCTCAGAGGATTGGTCACTTTTTCTTAAAGAGATAGTTTTTCTCTTCGGAATAATAGCATTGGTTATCTACTTCTTTGACCCAGTCCTGATAGTTAACATGGTTTGACAGACCCATATATGCCATCATGTTCACTGGTGAAGGCAGTTCCTCACAGAAACTTGAGTCCTTGTTCCCTAAAGGGGAGTCTCTGCCGGTGAGGTCCCACTTGCCTTTACCCCTGGGGAGGTTGTTGTGGAGAGAGCTCCCCTCCTTAGCCTCACGGGGGCGGGACTCTCCCTTGGGGAGAAGGAATGAATTCCCTTGATTTTTCACACAGTGTATGGTATCTTTTCAACAGTGTTCTATTTTTATCAGCAATTGCCACTGGTAGGATTCCCCTCTCCCTGGTTATGTACCTTGTGTAATATCTCAGATAGTACTTCCTTAGATACGGCAACGGATCCCATACATTTCAACAAAGCAACTGATAGCGTATCATTTTATGGGTTGTAAAGAGCCTGTGAAACAAATGACTACAGCTCGGACGTCACCATGCATGCCATGCTCTTCTTGATGTCCGATCTGATTATATCTCATGGATGTGAACAGAAAAGGCTTGTGTAAGACAACAAGGGCACTGTTTAAGTGTTCAGGATTCAGCACACACCACATCATTGCAAATATAAACATGAAGATATGACAGGCTGGTACACTTGACATTAGAGGTAGTTAACTCATATCAACAACTTACAGTCAACATTAATTAAATCAGTGCTGTAACAAGTACATATTTAATCATTTATTAATAATCAATTTCATAGAAAAAACACATTTAAAGCTTAAAAAAGCAGTGGGTAAATCCCATTCACTTAACATGATAAAACATTAGAACACTGTCTAAAAAAGGACAATTTAGTCGTGACACATAGAATTAGAGGCAGTCCAATAACGTCTGTCTGATTGACAATATTAGATTCAATGAACAATGCAGGGAGCATTTGCTGTCTTGCATTGATCGTGGAACCCTATGTTGAGATAACAATTTCATCAATCTTGTGATTGCTTATCTAAATGGAGAAAACTCGACATGTTTCAGTTCTCTGATATTTTTTCGGAACCTTCTTCAGGAGTTGTGTCACTGTATCTAAATAGTGTTACAGTAAAAAGCAACAAGAAGTACTGTAAATGTATTTCCGAAGCATGCATCCTAGGCCCTCTTCTCTTGTAATGAACCCAGGCACAGGGACCCTGGTTATTGGAAATATTGGTATAACTTATGGGGTTATGGTTGTAGACTACCAAAGTCCCATAGGCAGGACCAGGCTTACCCAGATTACATTTAATGATAGCAAACGTGGCTCTTCAGACCTTCTGTAAAACCTATGTTTTTTGCACATTTCTTTATAAAACTGTGCTATACAATGCATAGGTTCTTCTCAGCCAGCTTTGCTTATTAGGTTTATTGGTAGAGGGTGGAAGGAGTCAGGAATGAAACCTCGGACACAGGTGATTCATGGTTTTGGCCATAACATTTATTACACAGGAATGGGTTTGGAAAATGCCTCTCTGTTCCTGCTCTAAGGGGTATTTACCTAAAACAAAACTAATTAGTCGGTCCTTGGATGTCCAAAGCAAACTGTCCTATGTCCAAAGAACTATTCTGACCCTCACATTCTAAAAATCAACTAGAAGGTGCAAAGGGAAATGTCTTTGGCCTTGGAAAGTGTACAAATGTTCCAAATGAAGAATGCTTAACTCCAACACAAAGGTTCCATGCAAATAAAGTTCACAAATCCAAGAGGGAAGCTCCCTTCACCTGGTTTTCTCTTCACTCAGCTTTATACTGGTTCCTTAAGTTCCATTGGCTCAAAATAAACATAATATACAAAGTAGCTTGGCTGACAGTCTGGTTCTTGTTAGGCTACCTGGTGTACTCTCCTGCTATGTTTCTTCTTATTTCTTGATATCTCAATTACACTTGTTGACTATTTTCCTGATGTATCCTTATGAGGTTCAATCTGTTCTTACCCGGTGTACTCTCCTGCCAGGCTTCTCTTATATGTAAATACCCTGATGTATCCATATGAGGTTCAATCTGTTCTTACCCGGTGTACTCTCCTGCCAGGCTTCTCTTATATGTAAATACTTGTTTTCCTCATACACCCATTTTTATGTCTTGCAATGCCTGGTATACTCTCTTGCCAGGGATTTTTTTCGTTACATGCAGACACTTGTCCTCTTGTACAATACACTTGTGACTTGAAATGGCAGGTATATTCTCCTGCCAGGGCTTTCTTATATGCATCTCATGCACACGTCACAAATTTGACAGTCTTTTATGTTTGTTCTGGTCTATTTCTTTAAGAAATATGGCAACTTTACTTCTGAGTGTGGGGGATCTTGTGGATCCATCACCAAAACCCTGCCTAAAGTCTCCTCCAAGGGGGCCAAGAGAATGCAGCCACTTCTGATCCCAATCCTGGGGGTGGTGTACTGCGGGAGGATTGCCTGGGTGGAGAAAGGGCCTAGGGTAGGGAGGAGATTCGATGGGATGAGACATGGTATTTTTCCTCAGAGAGGGATACTCTTAATACTATTCCGAGAGAAGTTAATAAAACATCAAAATCGTTCACAAATCTTTGTTATCCCTAAATGTCCTCCTCAATATCAAAGGTACACTACAGAGAGTGTGAAAGTGTTGCACCTCTTGTCTCTATCCACAATCCCTCTACTAAGAAAAGGGAATTAAAACAACTATTAAAAGTGGAAAATACGTGGGAAAACCTAATGTCCTTAAATTGGACTACATGTCCCAGAATCCCTAGGGACTGTGACGAAGGCGAGGGCTGAGGAGGCATGCAGAATTAAAGGACAGGCAAGCAGGCCTAACAGATTTTGCCAGGGTCAGACAATTAACACGAAGGGCCTGAACCTGATAAAAGGCTGCAGCAGGAAGGAGCAGTAGTAAGAAGCAGGAGCTGGAAGGTCGGCAGTAGTAGCAGAAGAAGAAGAAGCAGAGCACGAGGCTGACAGTTCACAAGGAAGTGCGACCACTGAAGGGGCGCCGGAACGAGAGAGGAGCCGTTATCACCTGCAGGTTTTGCATCGGTCCTGTGCTCACAATCCCTGTTTGGCTATGGCTGCATTGGAAGAGACTGGGAGAAGTTAATAGTCTTTCCAGGTGCACATAATTGCTGTGAATGCAGAGATGAAGTTGTGCAGCTGCCACAGGCAATGTGCAGAAGCAAGCCGAGGGTAGTAGGAGAGGAGACTCTACGTGTTTGAGGCCAGAGACACCCGTACTGCAGTCCCAAGAGTGCCTGAAGCAGTAGTAGCAGTAAGAAAGTTGAGTAGTGGAAGCCGCCCGCAACTGCTGTGATTTTGGAGCCGGTGAGTGAAGCTCTGTACTCCAATTCACAAGAAACTCCTTGCCGGTAACTGTAACCAGCTAAATTAACACTCACCTAGAAGTGGGAGCGAGTAAAAGTTGTTTGTTGCTGTGCGAAGTCTTCACAACAAAGGAAATGTATCCTGCGCATGTTTAGCACAAGTTAACGTCCTTGCGTAGAAGGAAAGCCTTTTAATTTCCATCGTTGTATTAAAAACCAGAGTGGTCGCGTGTCTCCTATTAAGAGGGAGAACGTTGTCGGTAATCACTCGAGAGGTAGCAGCTGACTTTCCCGAATTGTTACAAGCACGCTTACATCAAAGAAAGGTTGCGTTTAAGTGATTGTGATTCCCCATCTACGTTAAAGCAGAACTCTGTACGAATAAAAGGGAAAGCAAGTCTTTAATTTGAAATTCATTGTTAGGGAGAATTCTCTTATAAGGCTAATTTCTCAAACCTAGTGAGTCCCCCAGCAGCTTTGCTGGATTTTTGGGGTTTTTTTTCTCCTGCTAAGAGTGTGACTCTTTTACTCCCACTCTTAGGCATGATTTGAGGTATGTCTTTGAATCTCTGTGTGCTTATGGGCTAGAGGGTATTGTACTCCATAGGGTATCATCTATTTTTTGTGTATGTGTTACACAGCACCCTCAGTGCAGTAACACAGGGGTGTCATAGTGACCCCCAAACATAGACTCCATACCCTGGGACTGACTACTGTCTCCCAGGGCATGTAAAGTCACCATTGACTTCACTAGTCCAAAATTGTGAACAGAACCAGTGCAAACCATCATATTGTGGAAGTACTGGAAGGGGTTAATTCGATTGCCCCTGGGTCTATTTTCAAGGGGGCACTGTCCAGTCCCCCCTTGTCGAGTTTCTGGCTGGTGGCAGTGGTTACCACGCAAAATATTCCACCAGAATATTTCCTATGGGATTTTCCCATTGATTTTAAACGCACTACTTTTTGGTGCAATGTTAAAGATACCGCTGGTTTATTTATTTAATATTAAATCAACGGTTGGGTCTTTTTGCCAGAACTCTTTTCTAAAATGGTGTTCGTGTCCATCCCTGTAACTCTATAGCCAAGGTCGAGTCCTTCGTTCCACTTTTTGGCGGGCTTCTCCACAGAAGCCCTCCAAATGGTGCCACTCTGTCTGAGTTCCACAGGATGTGTGGGAGGGGAATTGGCACCCTGGATTGCGTTGCCTTAGCAACCCAAGTCGCACTCTATTCTGATTGGCCCAGTGGTGAGCCACCCGGCTCACCACTTAGCATGTTTGAGTGACAGCTAGGCTGTTGAATGGGGGGTTTTCTGCATAAAAGCAGGGCCTTTGGGACTGGAACTTCAGAAGTCGCCACAGGACCTGAGAATCCGAAGAGGGAAGAAGCTGAGCCATCTGCAACAACGACACCACCGGTGAAGCCCTGCTGCAACAAACTCACCACTTTCCCAACGACAAGAGAAGATCTTCTGCTGAACGAGTCTTCTTCCTTTGAGCTGGTGGGATCAACCAGTTCGCCCCTTTCGCCTTCCAAAGACGTCTCTTGGTCGAATCGCCCGTGCCAGGAACCCGGGCGGCCGGATAGCCAAGCTTCACCACTTTGTCCGCGAATAAAAGGAACGCACCTCTTACCGATGAACTCAGCGCCTGGTTTCATCCCTGTGCAGTGCATCGACTCCACGTTTCCTCCTCGACGAGATCCTCTCTTCCCCTGGTCGAAACAACGAACTGCAACCACTGCCAGGAACTGCCACTGCTGGAGCTTCCTCTCTCTTAAAGGTACTGTGTTCTGCCTCGCCTCCCTTTCTTCAGTTTGCCCAATGTGACCCTTAAATCCTTGGCTTTCCAACTGGGTTGGCCCCAGACCTTCTAAATTTAACTTCTTGAATCACCCCAACCTCTTTTGAACATTCTACAAAGACCTTTAGTGCATTTTAAACCATGTGATCCTGGGCACATTTTGCTTTGCTCCATTTAAAGTGGGCCTGGCCTATGAACTTTGGCTAAACAGTATACTGCCTATATTCCCTTGCTGAGAACTCCTAAAAGTGGTGGGACCTGTTTTATTTCTATGCTCTGCCTTTTTCTCTCCCTTTAACTTAACTATTGGAGTGCCACCTAGATTACGCGCATTCATCATCAAAGAGTGGTCGTGTGTACCTAATTTCCTTTCTCTAGTGAAACCTGACTCTTGTAACATTCAGAACAAATACTTTGTAATTGTAGAAGTCGCTGAAGTCACGAGAAGAACAAGCATTACCCAAGCCAGTAGACAGATCCTTTCTAAGGTGAAACCAGCCCTATTAAGACCTAAACACTGATGTTGTTGCGAGGTTGTTGAAGCTGTTAAAAACCCCTTGTCCTCTGATACAAGGGTGGCAAGGTTATCCAAGGCTGAAAGAGTGGCAATACAGCTTTGGGGTAACTAATGGAAACCAGAAGGTGTGCATAAAGCTGGGGAAGGGAGCTGGGTGCTTGTTGAAATAACTGATCAACAATCTGTGAAGCTGAGACTGTTGAAGATGAGAGAGAGAAGCAGTCTAGAATCCAAGACAGATTCCAGTGGTAACTGTAAGACAGACAGAAGAGGCAAATAAGCTGCCCTTTCTGATGGCACAGGAAAGAGGAGTGCCTTACCTGCCTGTGGTCTAACTTGCCTGATAAAGTCTTAAAGTATCAAGTTGCAGAAGAACCAACAGATCAGTGGTTGTCTATAATATTGTCAGGACACTTTATATTGAATGTAGTTGAAGCAGCAGGTGTAGACTGTGAAGCAAAGAAGCCTGCTTTCACATTGCCATTGCAGAAGGGAGTTGTCAAGGAGAAAGCAACCCCCTTAGAAGAAGCATCCTGACAAGTCATACCAAAGACGCTGCAGAGGTTACAAAAAGAAGGACAGTTGTTGAAGCAGAAGTGGTACTTATGTTTTGAACCTTGTCAATTGTATCATGGAGGCAGGTTATCCTGGATTACCATTGGTGCTGTTTTCTTTTTGGAAATTGGAAAGGGAACTTTTCAACAAACGAAGGACATGTTAATAGTGGATTTTTGTTTGGTGACCTTTCATTTCTTTGGAACTTTTCAAGAACTGATTTAAGACTTTACTTTTCTTTGGGAGAAATTGGCTTTGGACATTCATGGGGAACGAGATTTACCCAGGAAAAGTGGAAGGTATCCAAGACACTGTTTATTTGGTCATCTTTTTTTAATGTTGTTTATGCTTTGCTTTGAATGTTTTGTTTAGTGTGAGGGACAGTTTTATGTATGCTAGATTTTCCCTTAGATCCTAGACTAGGTAGGGAATTCCCTGGTAGAAAAGGCTTAGTGAGGATTTCTTTGCATTTTCTGTTTAAAATAAAATGTCAAATACTGAGAAAACTACAAGCAGTTGAATGCCTTGTATTACTGACCCCTCACATGACTCATTTGGTTCATTCATCTTCATTTGTTTACGGTTCCATTGCGGAAATGTCCCAGTGTGCTCTTCTCCCTCACGTGGACTCGCCGGTCTGCTGTAGTGGGTATTGCTTCCCCTGCGCTGAACCTGCATTGGCTTGCTGGCATCCTCCTTTTGTTTCGCCACCTCTGCCTGGTGGTTCTGTTCTCTCACACGGCTCTTGTTAGCCTTTTCTGCGCTCCACAGGGGTGCAGCGGTGCAGAGCTGACTCTTCAGTACCACTGTGCGTCAGGAGGGTGTCCTTCCTCCTCTGGCGATCCCGTGGCATACCGACCACTTCAATCTGCCTTCCTTGGTTTCTCCTGTGAGCCGGTGTGTCCACGTACTTTGTGGTCGCTCAATAGTCCCTCGGTCAGCACCGAGAGGATTCAACCTCTCCACCCAGCTCTCCTGTGTCAGCTGGTGCTCCAGTTTACATTTCCCGCCCGCTGATATGCGCTTGTAACAACGAGAGCGCTACTTGCGTTTTCACTCATCATGATCTTCTTTACTCGGCTCAGCTTCCTCGTGGCTGCATTTCTTTCGTGGGAAAAAGGGAAATGAGTTTGCAACAACTTGTAGGCAGAGTCTAAGGAAGTATTATCAGTAGTTTTACATGACAAACTTGATGATGATTTGTATGGCGAGTTTGAAGAAACATTTTTAGACGTTTTAAAGGATAAGTTTGATGATTTGTATGTAGAGTTTGAAGAAGTATTCTCAACAGTTTTAAATGACAAATTAGGTTTCAGATCACTCGAAGGAAATGGATAACAATTTACTGGAGGAGTGACCTTCACTATTCCCTGTCGGTTTCTCATCTCAGTGGTCCGCATATCCTCTCTTGTTGGAATTTGGTGCTTAGATAGACCAACTTTACATAGAGGTGAGGCATGAGGGTAGCAGTATGCCATTAAGGCCTGAGGGCCAGTGGAAGTAAACTTTAAGGAAAAAGGAAGGTATGTGATTTCTTCCACTGTCATCGGGTCTCCCTGAGAGTCAACTCCCCTCAGGTGGTCTTCCCTCATACAGTCCCCCGGCCAGGTGGTGGAAGGCCGCCCCAGAGAAAGGAGTGATGACATCCTTGGAGCGTGTCAGACACCATGATGAGGAGTTGCCGTGAAGCCGTGGGTCTCGGGAGTGAGAAGGGCTCATTAATCGAGCGGCCTGACCAGGGACGCCATCAGCGAGGAAGGGTGTGAGTCCAAGTGAAGCCAGAAGGTGTGCCACACACAGAGAAAGGAACACAGAAGCTGGTGAGTTAAACCAGAGCGCAAGCACTGCTGGTAACAGTATCCAGCTAAATAATCACTTGCATATGCATAGAAGTGATGCAAAGCTGAGTCTTTAACAAAGGAACACTTGAAATGTAGCATTCGGGTGCAATTGGGTATTCTCTCTTCCACTCGCGTGAGATGCAAACGCTACAAAGAGCAACTGTTAAACTTTAAACTTTGTAAAGCACATGAAGAAGTGGTCGCGTGTGCCTAATTATGATTCTAGGTGGAAGAGAGACATCTCAGTCTGTATTCACGCAGTCAACAATTGGTAACAAAGAAAACGTTAAGTGTTTAAACATTGTTATTTGGAGTTGGAGAGAGCAAGCATTGCCCAAGCCAAGAGTGAACAAGGTATTTTGCCAATTGAGACTGGAACTAGCCTTTCCCCAAGCCAGAGAACAGTCTAAACAGTACTGTGAGCCAAATAGCATCTCAGCATTGCCTAAGATACACGTGTGCAAGTATTACCTGAAGCCAAGACAGTGGCAACAAAGCTTCTGGGTAAATATTCTGTCTAACAGTTGGCAGAGGGATAAAGGCAAGGCTGGGGAAGGGAAACTTGATACTTATAAACATTAATTGAAGTTGATACAACCTACATTGTCAAAGACCGTAGGAGAAAGAGGGAAGTGTGTCCAAAGGCAATAACAGGTTGTTGCAGCAGGCAAACAAGAAAGGCAAAGAGGCTTCCCCTCTGAAAAGGAAGGTTCAGAGGAAGAGTGCCTTGTCTACCTGAAGGTGTTGTAGTACCCAAAAGTGAATCTTGTTGTAACCAAAACCTATTTGAAGTTGCAAAGTACTAAAACTAAGGTATTGTCAAAAAGTACTGAAGATGTGGTGGTGTATTTGATTTTCAGTAGATTTGAGACTTCAGTAACACAAAAGAATGTGGAATACTATGAGGCAAAGGGAGTAAGTAGGCCCTCATGGTAAACTCTTATAGAAGTTGCAGCTGTCGACGTGGAAGTATAAGTACTGTGAAGTCATCCTGACAAAGATACCTACTGTGACTCCTAATCTTGTAAAGAGAGACATAGCAAGTGTTAACCAAGAACTGTGTTTCATTAACAATTACAGAAGTTGTATTTCCTTTGAACTGTGGTAATTCTTCTTTGACAACTTGAAGTTGTGATAAAGCATCGTAGCAGGGAATAACATTGATGCTATTTTGAGGAAGTGGACAGTCCTTATTTCACTTAGAAGAAATGCTTTTTTGTTGTCGGAACTTTGGTTAACAAACCTTTACTTTCACATTGAGGACATTAAGAACTTAATTGAGACTGTAATACATACACGGATTTCCTTGTTTCTTTTTGTTGAACTTTGGAGCTGAATTTACCTTGAATGCTGGGGAAGTGGAGTTCGCCCAGATTACTAAGAGGTTATCAAGAAACTGTAAGTATCATTGTTGATGTAAATTGAATTGCCATATATTTTAATTGTGCATTTGATGCTTAAGCGTGAGTGCCAGACATTCTGTGTTAGACTGTTTCCCTTTAGTTTTGATAGGCAGGGAAATCCTTGTTAGAGTAGGGATAGTGAGGCATTTAATAAAATTTATTATTTAACAAAATTGCATATTTTGAACAATCATCCAAAAGTTGTCTGTCTCACATTGCTGACTCCTCACAATGTTTCGATTTCCTGAGGTGCATGTAGAGTATCAGACTGTGGGCAGTGTGGTAGGTTTGAAGAAGGCGATGAACACTCGGAAGGCATGATTTCATATTATTTAGTGAAGTAGAAGGCCTAACTTTCCCTATTACTAGAGGGAATACCCTGTATATCTAAAGACATTTAAGGTGCTCATCAGTAGTCAGAAAGTCAAAGCAAAAACATCCCCCTTCCAAACTACTGCTATCTGACCCTACCACGATATAGACCACTAGGGAATGTCTTGTCTTCCCCAGGTCTCTTCAGTTCTACACAACAGATATTTCTTGCAATAATCTCCTTGAATAGTCTTTGAGATCAATTCATGTAGCTCTTCAAATGTGCCCTTATGCTTCCTATTTTCTGTTGTCCTATATTTAAAATGTCTGCCTCTCAGACATTTCCTCACACTGTGACTATCACTTATATATTCTTCCCAGTCTTTCTTTCCACCCTTTCCTGAGGTGAGCATCTCTTGGCCCCTCTTTAAACATCCATTGTGATAGCTGCTCTGTCTTATAGTGTCTCTTTGGTTAGCTTGCTCATCCGGTTTCTCATTAGGCTTCCTCCAGTCTTGAACCTGACAGGAAGGTGGATTCTTCCCTTCCTCCCAGGGAACTTGTTTCCAGTCTCTGTTAGTTCCCCACCTGGGTCGCTTAGCCCCCTCTTTTCTAGTCTTTTCACTTCTCATCTTACTTGGTTTCCTGCTTGATATATCGTCCTGTGAAATGGGACGAGTTTCTTCCTTCATATAATAGCCCTCCTCCTTGGCCAGGTTATTCGTTATTCTTTCATAACTCCAATGACACAATTTCAGTTCTATTTTATTGTCTTTAGGACTGGGGTGAGTTTCCAATCTGACAGCCTCCTGCTTCTTCCAGTTCCCCCGGTATCTCTCTCTCTGTGCTTGGGAGGGCGTCAGGGCTCGGCTCTTACTCTAGATTGCTTTTTCGCTTCGCTTCTTGGTTCCTCGTCGGGTTTCTGCTGTACACGGGTGCTGGCGATTGGAAGTGGCACACGATTTCTGTACCGGTGATCTCAGTGTTGCTCTTTGGTGTCCTGCCCACCACACTACTCTTGTGGTCACACCACCACTGGGTAGTTTATTCCTCCTTCGTTCCTCGCAATGCTCTCCTTGCATCTGCATACGCCAGGCCTCTGGCGTCTCGTACTAGCATTCTCTGTCTCGTTGAAAGTCACAGGCTCTGCGGCTTGCTTTCACTCCACCTCAACAAGGCATAATGATGTCAGGGGGCCTGCGCTGCGTACACGGCTCTCTTCCTTCTCCCCTACTCGTCACAGTTAAATATGTGTCTCTTGTTAAAGAGACATCCTCATTTTCTTGCATAGTTGGATTTCTTTTTGCATTGCATTCAGCCAAAAGCAAAGCTAACACTTTATTTACTTTCAAAGGCAGTCCCATCTATGCAGCTATTGTTGTAGGGATTTCCTCATAGGAACAGGAGTCCTTGTCCCCAAAGTGGGAGTCTCTCCCAGTGAGGTCCCACTTGCCTCGACCCCTAGACAGGGTTTTGCGGAGCAGGCCCACCTCCATAGTCTGACAGGGGGAGGCTCCCCCTTGGGGAGAAGGGAGGAATCCCTGTGATTTGTCACAGCAGCAAATAGTTGAGATCACTGTAACAACGTCTACAAGGATTTGGTACGTTTTCATGACTGCCCTTCCATACATTCCCCTTTCCCATGTGGGAACAGTTCTTGATTCCAAAATACATCCCATTCTCTGTCCAAATAAAATATTTTAAAAAGTACCATACTTTTAAGCCTCAAAGAAAAATCTTTTTGCGAACATCTAGACTACAATATTTCAGGGAGTTGGGAAAACACTTTACTTTTAGTGATCCTTGAACAGCAGATTTTTCCGATCAAATCTGCATTTACCTCTATCCTTCCCATTCTGCAATTTTTCGTCCTCTTCGTCACCACCTTCATCAGCTTTAAAAGAGAGAAAAAACAGTTAGACAAAATGCCTTTTTCAGGAATGGGTTTTTTATTTGAAACCATCTAAGCACAGAGGCTGGGAAAAGGAGATATAAACAACGCAAAGGCAGCGCAAGCCCTTTAGCTATTTGGCAACATGGGAGCACACTTGTTTTGTCTTTACAAACTTGTGCAATCATCTTTAAGCAAGGAAACACTTAAATGCGTACATCTTAAGTCACATCTGTATTGATTGAAAAAAAAATAACTAAAGTCTTTCTGCATCATTATTTCTCTCTACGGTGTTTTTCTGCAAAGAAAAATCAGATGGGAGATTATTTTATTCAAACGTTAAGACATAACGGCAGGATTGGTTAGGGTGCCTGATGCATGGAGAGAACAACCAATTCCTCAGACCGGTTTGGTGAAGATTAAGATACAGATTACAGCGTCTAAAGTTTGCAATTAGGCATGTTTCCTCCCTTTCCTCTCCTTACTAATCCTTTTTTTGTAACCCTTCTGCATCCTTTAGGACATACGCATAGGTCCCAGTTTCCACTAGAAAGTATTAAAGTCCCGACAGCGAAAGGGTTAATATGGTCATTCATGCTGGTGCTCAGTTTATTTCTCTGCATAGTGACTTTTGTAATAGATCTGTAGACAGAGCGGTTAAATGGCAGGGCTTGGAAGCAATTCATGTTCCTTGTAAGCAGTTACATAGGTGAAGTGTTTCTGCTCCTAAGTGATGACCATGATTATAATCTAGACTTTCTCGTGCCAAGATCAATGGTGAGGAGAGGTGTTGTCTAGAGGCTAATTCAGTTTTGCGTGCAATATCACTCTCTATCCTGATTTCCAGTTTGTTGGTAAATTCACACTAATTTGACAGTCAGGGGTAAAGGGATATATTGCGGTTTGCCCAAGATCCAACTGTTTGGGTTGAATGAGGAATCCGGGATTACAATCTCAATTTTCTGGATCCAAAGTTGGCAACTTTGCTGCTAGGCCGCATATGCTTCCTTCCATTTTGAGATCTTGTAACATGTTAAACAAGTTACATTGGTGCTCAACTGAATTCTAAGCACCCTTATATTTGGCAGATAAGGAGACTGTAACACAGGGAGTCAAACTGATGTGCCCAAGAAAACAGCATTTTTTTGTTAATTGGGGAAGGCGGGATTAGTACCGAAAAGTTCTTGTTCCAAAGTTGCTAATACATTAAACCTTGTAGTTTCCTCCCCTTTTCACATCCTTTCAATTTTTTTCCACTCTGTATTCCCTCTCTGCTCCTCTTGATTTCCTTTCTTCTGCGGTGTCTGTGGGAGGGTATAGAATGTAAGTGTGCAATTGGCACTATATTTGTGCACATAGGTGTGGGTGGATGGAGCAGGGGAATCTGCCAGTAAGGATGTAAGGAGAGGCTGGGAATGTATGTAGCTGTGTGTGTGGGTCTGTTGGTGGGCGCTTGGGTGAGAGGGTTGGAGGGATGGAGGGGAAAGGGGATGAGGATCAAACTAGAATGTGGTGCTATGCCTATGTATGAATGAAGAGCAGGAATCTGCCTGTGGAGCTAAGGGAATGGATTGGGGATAGGTATGCAGGGGTGGGTGGCATGTTGGAATGGATTTGCAGGATGCTTTTCTGGATAGATTGTGGAGATGTGCATATGTGTCTTTTGGTGGAAGAAGGACATGTCCCTGGAAGAGTTAGTGCCACATGGAAGGCGTAGTTGTCTGTTGGGGGGATGGGGGGTGGGAGATGTGTTTGTCGAGGTGGTTGGGTAGATGCAGTTTGAATATGTGCATGTGAGGCTGGCGAAAGAGGGTGTTTGTGGGAAAGGATGGGCTATGTCTGTGCAGGAAAAGGGGTTGGAAATGATTTGGAACCCTGAGCAAGCAATGTCAGAGCTGATAGACTTGTAGTCATTGATAATCCAGCATATAATAAATTATGATTAATCCAGTCAGTTGGTCTTTATTGATAACACTGTGTAAGGTCAATATTGCTATTCCCCTGCCTGCTGACATTATCACGGATGTTACCTGCTGATCAGTACAGAAAATTGAGTTTGATAGCCTTTATCCCTTGTCAAAGCTTGTGACCATTCGTGTTATTCTGTCTCATGTCAGTATTGCTCAGTGGAGGATGGCGGGGGAAGGATGTGGAACCAATTTGAAAAAAAAATCTTAATGAAGGCAATCTCTTAAACTGCCTTCAAAGGGTAAGGCTCAGTGACCCCACAGTTTGTTTCAAAGGGGAAAATAGGGAAACGTTACATACAGTGAATAAAATGATGGAGAAAAATATATCCCTCAAGGTGATATAAAAGGCCTTTCCCAGACCACAAGGTTACTAGGTGAGGCACAAAATGATTCAGCCAGGCTGAAATAAAACACACAAGAATGTATGTTTACATAGACCCTGCATTGCGAAAGCACAGCTGTAGAATAAAAGTGTATCCATATTACATATGAGGGCCCATCAAAAGTAACTCGAGAGACTGATGACTGGGTACGCTACTTGGTGAGGAAGAATGTGCTGAAACATGCCATCTTCAAACATGTCACTGATAAGCATGGATCCCACGTGCCCCTATGGTAAATGATCTTGGGGAAAATCTTCTGGGACTGCAAGGCATATTTTCACAGTCTATTGTTTTCCACCATTACAGCATAGTAATGGTACAGGTTTAAAGATTCGGGAAGACGATGATGGATAAATAGTAGAAGGAATGACATTGTCCACATTACTCAGAGCAAAGGCATAGGGTACTGCACATATGTTCTGTCCATAAGTGAGCCAAACATGGAAACTGCAACAATAAAAACGGTTGTACAAGGAGTTCATCACATGGCCCTGCGTGAGATCATGCAGTCTAACACACCAGCCTCTTTCGCACGTCAAGGCAGCTTGATCAAATAGTACTTCAGAAAAATAAACAACTTACCTACTAAACCCAGTTTTGCAATGGGACCTAGATGTGACCTGAGCATCTAACAGCCCGTGACTAAACTCAGCTTTGGTAGGGGACCTAGAGAGGACCTTACCTGGGCATCTATCAGCCTATGACTAAACTCAGCTTTGCAATGGGACCTAGAGGTGACCTGACCTGGGCATATCTCAGCCCATTACTAAACATAGCATTGCAATGGGATCTAGAGGTGACCTGACCTGGGCATATATCAGCCCATTACTAAACATAGCGTTGCAATGGGATCTAGAGGTGACCTGACCTGGGCATCTATCAGCCCATTACTAAACATAGCATTGCAATGGGACCTAGAGGTAACCTGAAAAGGGCACCAAATCAGCCCACCACTAAACCCAGCTTTTCAATGGGATCTAGAGGTCACCTGAACTGAGCATCTATCAGCCCATGACTAAACTCAGCTTTACAATGGGATCTAGAGGTGACCTGACCTGGGCATATATCAGCCCATGACTAAACACAGCATTGCAATGGGACCTAGAGGTGACCTGACCTGGGCATATATCAGCCCATGACTAAACATAGCATTGCAATGGGATCTAGAGGTGACCTGACCTGGGCATCTATCAGCCCATGGCTAAACTCAGCTTTGCAATGGGATCTAGAGGTGACCTGACCTGGGCATCTATCAGCCCGTGACTAAACTCAGCTTTGCAATGGGATCTAAAGGGGACCTGACCTGGGCATCTATCAGCCCGTGACTAAACTCTCACTTTTGGAATGTGATCTAGAGGTGACCTGACCTGGGCATCTATCAGCCATGACTAAATCCAGCTTTGCAATGGGACCTAGATGTGACCTGAGCATCTGACAGCCCGTGACTAAACTCAGCTTTGCTAGGGGACCTAGAGAGGACCTTACCTGGGCATCTATCAGCCTATGACTAAACTCAGCTTTGCAATGGGATCTAAAGGTGACCTGACCTGGGCATCTATCAGCCCGTGACTAAACTCTCACTTTTAGAATGTGATCTAGAGGTGACATGACCTGGGCATATATCAGCCCATGACTAAACCCAACTTTGCAACGGGACCTAGATGTGACCTGAGCATCTAACAGCCCGTAACTAAACTCAGCTTTGCTAGGGGACCTGGAGAGGACCTTACCTGGGCCGCTATCAGCCTATGACTAAACTCAGCTTTGCAATGGGACCTAGAGGTGACCTGACCTGGGCATATATCAGACCATTACTAAACATAGCATTGCAATGGGATCTAGAGGTGACCTGACCTGGGCATAGATCAGCCCATTACTAAACATAGCATTGCAATGGGATCTAGAGGTGACCTGACCTGGGCATATATCAGCCCATTACTAAACATAGCATTGCAATGGGACCTAGAGGTGACCTGATCAGGGCACCAAATCAGCCCACCACTAAACTCAGCTTTTCAATGGGATCTAGAGGTCACCTGAACTGAGCATCTATCAGCCCATGACTAAACTCAGCTTTGCAATGGGACCTAGAGGTGACCTGACCTGGGCATATATCAGCCCATGACTAAACACAGCATTGCAATGGGACCTAGAGGTGACCTGACCTGGGCATATATCAGCCCATGACTAAACATAGCATTGCAATGGGATCTAGAAGTGACCTGACCTTGGCATCTATCAGCCCATGGCTAAACTCAGCTATGCAATGGGATCTAGAGGTGACCTGAACTGGGCATCTATCAGCCCGTGACTAAACTCAGCTTTGCAATGGGATCTAAAGGTGACCTGACCTGGGCATCTATCAGCCAGTGACTAAACTCTCACTTTTGGAATGTGATCTAGAGGTGACCTGACCTGGGCATCTATCAGCCCATGACTAAACTCAGCTTTGCAATGGGATCTAGAGGTGACCTGACCAGGGCACCAAATCAGCCCACCCCTAAACTCAGCTTTTAATGGGATCTAGAGGTCACCTGAACTGAGCATCTATCAGCCCATGACTAAACTCAGCTTTGCAATGGGACCTAGAGGTGACCTGACCTGAGCATATATCAGCCCATGACTAAACACAGCATTGCAATGGGACCTAGAGGTGACCTGACCTGGGCATATATCAGCCCATGGCTAAACTCAGCTTTGCAATGGGATCTAGAGGTGACCTGACCTGGGCATCTATCAGCCCGTGACTAAACTCAGCTTTGCAATGGGATCTAAAGGTGACCTGACCTGGGCATCTATTAGCCCGTGACTAAACTCTCACTTTTGGAATGTGATCTAGAGGTGACCTGACCTGGGCATCTATCAGCCCATTACTAAACATAGCGTTGCAATGGGATCTAGAGGTGACCTGACCCGGGCATATATCAGCCCATTACTAAACATAGCATTGCAATGGGACCTAGAGGTGACCTGACCTGGGCATATATCAGCCCATTACTAAACATAGCATTGCAATCTAGAGGTGACCTGACCTGGGCCTCTATCAGCCCATGGCTAAACTCCGCTTTGCAATGGGATCTAGAGGTGACCTGACCTGGGCATCTATCAGCCCGTGACTAAACTCAGCTTTGCAATGGGATCTAAAGGTGACCTGACCTGGGCATCTATCAGCCCGTGACTAAACTCAGCTTTGCAATGGGATCTAAAGGTGACCTGACCTGGGCCTCTATCAGCCCATGACTAAACTCAGCTTTGCAATGGGATCTAGAGGTGACCTGACCAGGGCACCAAATCAGCCCACCACTAAACTCATCTTTTCAATGGGATCTAGAGGTCACCTGAACTGAGAATCTATCAGCCCATGACTAAACTCAGCTTTGCAATGGGACCTAGAGGTGACCTGACCTGGGCATATATCAGCCCATGACTAAACACAGCATTGCAATGGGACCTAGAGGTGACCTGACCTGGGCATATATCAGCCCATGACTAAGCATAGCATTGCAATGGGATCTAGAGGTGACCAGACCTGGGCATCTATCAGCCCATGGCTAAACTCAGCTTTGCAATGGGATCTAGAGGTGACCTGACCTGGGCATCTATCAGCCCGTGACTAAACTCAGCTTTGCAATGGGATCTAAAGGTGACCTGACCTGGGCATCTATCAGCCCGTGACTAAACTCTCACTTTTGGAATGTGATCTAGAGGTGACTGACCTGGGCCTCTATCAGCCCATGACTAAACTCAGCTTTGCAATGGGATCTAGAGGTGACCTGGGCATCTATCAGCCCATGACTAAACTCAGCTTTGCAATGGGACCTAGGGATGACCTGACCTGGGTATCTATCAACCAGTTACTAAACTCAGCTTTGCAATGGGCTCTAGAGGTGACCTGACCTGGACATCTATCAGCCCGTGACTAGTTGTCTTATAAAATGCGCCCGGTTACCCCTGGGTCTGGTGCGCAATATAAGTAATACAAACAAACAAACTCAGCTTTGCAATGGGATCCAGAGGTGACCTGAGAGGGCATCTATCAGCCCATGACTAAACTCAGCTTTGCAATGGGATCTAGAGGTGACCTGACCTGGGCATCTATCAGCCCAAGACCACCTTTTCCATTGCATATTGATTCCTGTAAACTCAATTCCTTTCTCCGCCCAGGTACTTTAAATGTTGTCCTTTATTCACCCGAATAAAAACACATTTTTTTAGAAAAATGTGTGCACCCAACTTTTTTTTACACATTCTTATTTATCTTTTTTTGTATAATAAAATAAAACCTGAACTTGGCTGCATACCTGAATGAAGCTCCTTTACCAGAGAAGACATGGTGTTTGTGATGGAATCAGCAGCTATCAGTAAGTCATTACGGAGATTTCTCCTCGTACCTGGGAATACAAAATAGGAGACGTGAATTCAAGGAGCACATTTTGATTTTGCAAAGTAAGTGGTAGATCTGTCATTTCTGGGGCATCATAATAGGAGTTCAATAAAATATGCAAATCCAGTTACTGAACAAGAAACACTGTGGAGGGACGAAGCGTGCAGCGAGATTCCCACACCATGAAAATATGCTAGCTTACACTGGCAAGCTTGGCATCAGCCCTCGAATCATTCTCCACAAGGAAGTGCTTTGTAGACACCCATCTTTAACATTTCAATCAAAACACTGTTCTGCAGAAATGACACAGTGGATGCTTTTGCTCATTCTTTGGCGAACTGGTCCTGATCTAAAAACAGCTCAATGTCGGTTGCTATCTGCGGAGGGCTGTATGTAATCAAAAGTGAAAGATAACCATGGTATTAATAATTGTACTACCAGCCCATAGTCCTCAATGCTTCATACTAAGGGGATGTCTTACCCCTTAAGGGTCTGTGACACAAGCGTGTTGCACAGCAGCATCAAATTCTAAATATGTGCCGCGGATTATGTGCACATTCCCCCATATGGGACCCCACACCACATATGGGCACAAACATCAGTACTTTATCAACGTATCGTCAAGGGAAAGACCCTGATGTGACAAAAATATTGGAAGAAAACAACAGATTCCTAGTACGGTCCATGTAAAAATTGAGGACTCTGCCAGTATGTCCGGACTGGGAAAAAATACTAGAAGGCAGGTTTTCGGGGTAATGTAGAATTCCGTTGGCAATAAAGAATGATGTGTGAGGAGCACCATTTTGTTATTGTAGAAAGAGAGATTGTTCCTATGACCAAAGAGCCTGGATCTCACCAATGCAGCATCCAGATCTCAAATGTACAATCCACCAAAGCCATGGGCTCAGTTAGTTTGTGCATTAACGCTGAGCACACAATATTCAAGTCTCAGGTGGGATGGGGAGTACGAACGTTGGAAAGTCAAAGCTCTTGGGACCAAATTGCTAAGCACATCAAACTGGGGGTGGAGAATTGAGGGACTTGACCTCTTGGTGAGAGAGAGCAGCTCCTGAGACACATGAAATAGGCTGGACAGTTCAAGGGGGCCTGAGAACCAGACTGTTAAGCTGTGGAGGAGTTAACCAACATCATTCGACAGTCCCTGCTGCATCTTAATTGATGAACCACCTTCGAAGTGAGTGGCATGTGAGAGGCTGAAAAGCTCTGGCCATCCCAGGAAAGAAGGATGCATCACTTAGCAGGTCAGACCCAGACTGCTCTGTCAGGCTCAGAAAGGGCTTTTCTTCGTTTACCAGGTCCAAACAAGACCACCTAGGATTTCTAATATTACTGAAGACTCACTCCTATCTCTTGGGGTAAGATCCAACTTGTGGTGGCCCGTGTTTGCCTGCTGAGGGATCCTGATCAGGTATTTAAGTCCTACACTAGGTGAGTGGACCCTGGGGAAATTCTGTGCTGAAGGCTACCAGCGAAAAAGTGAAAGTGCCAATCTTGCCCACCCCCACAACACACAAGTTGATGAAAACGTTATTGGCTTTGTTGTCCATCAAGAGGAGGACTTGGACCTCTGGATAAAGAGGACATAAGCTCATATCTAGGAAAAATAAATGTTCCATCTTCCCAGCTCGACCCTGAGATAAGGTGGCTGAAGAAACCACTGTCCTTGCCGGCAGCTTTTTCCTTGGTTGCAGTGTGAACATTTATATCTAGAAACCTATTCCCCAGCTGGACTGACAGTGGAGAATCATGGATTTTCTTTGCCTCATGTAAAATGTCAGCTGGTAGAGGAATTCCTGATATTTCAGAGTTGGGTAAGAGATCCTCAGCCTGTCTTGAGTGGAGTTCAGGAGTTTTAAGTTTCAGATTTTATGATTTCATTACACCTAGAACCCTCTCATGGAAATCTTTTATTGAGGCGTCCCCTCCTGAGTCACACTTTAGTAGGTGTGGTTCATTAAGTTCTGGGGCAGTGGCCATTGGAACAGGGACCGCTGGGTCCTCTTGTGGGGGAAGACTTTGATGAAGATGGTGGTGGAGTGTAAACCTTTTGTAGAGGCGGCGTGGAGATGGCAGGAGATGTGGTGGCTATTGTAAGGAACTCATGGTAGCAACAGTAAAGTCAGTTCAACAGTGTTTATTAAACACAGTGTTTATTAAACTGTAAATGCGGGTTGGAAAAACTCCTAATCTAAACCGAAATCTAAGATGGGAGCAAGCAACAACGATCATTTAATGAAAAGGCAGTCCTGGTGGCGTCTTGTCAAATAAAAAGGGTCGATACTAAGAAAAACCTACTGCCAATCCTTACACTAAATACAAACAAAGAACGTGGGAGAAAGTTCACAGAAAAGAAAGAGGTGTTCAGAAATAAAAAGTTAGGATGCGGTAGTCAGGGTCTCCCTTCCCCACGTTTTGAGCATGGGACAATAAGGGACTCCAGAGCACAACACATGCTTGAGCTTTCACAGCACGAGCCAACGGTTCCGCTTTCAGCTATCAGAGTCTTCAGTGGTTAAGTCTCTTTTCTACAAAATGTCTCTTGCCTCCGAGGACCTGATGTGTTCCATAAATAATAAACAAAAGTTTGATTCTGCTTGCACGTTGGGTGATGTTGTTTCACCCCTTGATCCCCCTCTTCCGGGCTCAGATCCACAAGAGGTTCTTAGCAATTTTCGGACCTTCGTATATAAGCTTCTCGCTTCTGAGGGTCTGAATGTCTCAAAATAATTTAAAAAAGCTAACAAATGTGCTTATCCGATTGTCTCTGCTTGTACCTGGGTGATAGCTCTTCACCCCTGCGTCCCTCTCTTCCGGGATAAGACCCCTCTCGATTATCAGCCTCCCTCCGTCGGGTTCACTCTGGCATGTATTCAAAAGACTTTCTCTATCGCACTCTTCTCATTTACAGATTGGTGGATGATGGCTTTTCACCCTTGGATCCCCTTCTTCCGGGCTCAGCCCCTTCTCGACTGTTAGCCTCCCTCTGCCGGGTTCACTACGGCTTTCAACAAATGCTCATCTGTGACATTCACAAATCTTAATCTCTTTTTAAACAGTTCACTGTGGACATCACTCAGCCGGATTGAATCTTGTCAACACCCTATTCATTGGGACTTCAGGCTTCACACCGTCTTTATCAGCATCCCTCCATCGGGTTCACTCTTGCCAACTTTGCTAATCATACAATTGCTTGAATAGTTCTTATGATGCAGGATTCACTTCCCTTAGCTTCACAATCATCTGTCGGTCAAAGGCTTTTGACTGTACAGAGGATTTTCCTAGACCCCTATATGACCACTTTGACCCCCTCTTCACCTTTCTCCGAAGGCCTTCTGGCAACAGTAGTTTCAAGAACAGGGTAAATCGCCCAGTGTTTCCTGAGTGAGCACCAACGTGGGGCCTGACTCCTCTATAGCTGGCTTTCCCCTTGCGTATCAACAGTTCTATGTATTTTCTTTAATTAGCTGCTTGCTACTTTCGTTCAACACAGTTCGGTTTCTTATCGGCTCTCCCCTCGACTCAACGGCTGTGATGAACCGCTTGGCTTCTCTTGTCTCTGGAGTCAAGGCTAATACCATGGGGCCCAGCATCTCTCCCGGCTTGGTTGTCAGCGGAGGAGGGCTCTGTGTACCGTTGACATCTGCCGCAACCCACATTGGCTATTGTTTGCGGTCTTACAATTCCTTCTGCAGAGGTTTCACTGGCCTTGGTCGGAAAGGGCAAGGTCGCTTCTCTCCTTGGCACCCTCCCGATTTTGCTCTGTTTTCTCCTCTTGAACTGCCGTTCTGAGTTAGCTCTCTCGTTGTGCGGTCTGTCTTGCTCATATTGTGCTGTCGTACTCCACCTGTTATCCCTATGTGGCTGTCAGGTGTATGTGATTCTGGTCAATTGCCTGACCTTGCCTGCCCCTTGTACTGGGACATGTCAGGTAAACAGCTCTGGTGTTTGTCCGTTGTCTTTCTCGATGTACGAAAGTATTCGTGTCGGAAAAGAGGGGAGGGGGTAGTGTGTTAGAGTATCCTATGGGGTAAGATGGGGAAAAGGTGTTATAAGAAGTCAGTGTCCCACTTTCACAACCTGAATATCCCGCATCCAGGTGATCCTCCCGCACTGATTCACCCGCAGGAACTGGATCCAATAGTGATGGCTGTGTCCTGGCCACCTGGATGACAGTTCCCCAGGAACTAGTAAGTGAGACACCTTTAGGTTTCTCACACTATGCAGGAACCTTCAGTGACTGTGGGACTATTGGCATAACCTGCATTATGAGGTTAATAAAAAGGAAACTCCTGGCAGGAATGATGATAAAATAAACACTATAGTGAAGAGCGATTCCTGCAAGCCAGCCCAAAGGGACATACGTAAGCAATGGGCACTGTCAGAATTGCCTCCTTGTGTTGAGGCAAGGTCAACTCTTTAAAAGGCAATTTATGGGTCTAGTAAATGATAAAGATCCAAAGTCGGGAGCAGATCACCAGACAGTTTGTACAAAAAGACGCCTGGAATCAGGGCAACATTTTTTATTTCTATGCTGAAAAATTCCACTGCACTCAGAGTATGGCTGTTCGCAATCTTGAACCTTTGCTCTCTCATACTGCTCCCACAGTGATCCAATCTGCCTTATTAAATGTATATTTTGGGTTTGGAAAAAACGTAAAAGATACCTGAATTGGCGACTTAGATAGATTCTTGGAGCTGCAAAGAAGCACAGAACTAGACATATTTCATATCTTTAACAATGATTTCAATTCTTGAAACTTAAATAATATATATATATTTTTTTTTATTAAAATGCTTTGTTTGAATTAACAAACTTTCATTTATATTTACATACATTTTTACATAATATTCAGACAATTCTACTCTTATTATTCCTCTAAAAGTCTTTAGTAATCTCGCTCCAGAATTTAATCACAGTAAATATAAGGCGTTGATTCTTGCCTTCAAGGAGTTCTGCCCATCTATCCTCAGCTGTTAGCTGTTTTTCAGCGATTTTAAAAAAGTCTCTATATAAGTCTCTTTTTGCTTTCAAAGCTGGACAAACCATGATCACATGAAATAGAGTTTCTATTCTCGTTTCATCTTTGCAAAATCGACAAGCCGATGATTTGGTGGCTGTTTTATCTATCAAAGCATGGTATTCTCTGGTGGGCAATATGTTAAGACGAAAGCGCAAGAACAGATCATGGGAATTACAACACGGAAACTGTGTCAGGTATGCTGGTAGTTCATTGAGTGCTCTAACTTCAGTTTCCACATTAAGATGACGCTTGTACTTTTTCTGTACTTCTATCGTTCTTATCCAGTTATTCGTTTGCACCTTCCTTTTTGCATACTGCGGTCTGTTAAGCAACATTTCCTCTGTGATATCTTCCGCTCGCATTTTCGATTTAATTTCAGTGGACCATTTCAAGAGAGCTGATGTTTGAAATGTTTCCTTTTTTTCCTTTAGGATTTCTAATGCTGGTATTTTTTCCTCAGAAATGATTTTTCTTAACAAATCCATTTGTTTCCAAAGTATTATGGATTGTACCGATTGTTAAGCTTGTTCAAATCTTATTCTATTGATGGGAAATGTTTTGGGTAATGCAAGTGTTTTCCTCCAAAATAATGCTTTGTAATATGGCCATCTCAATAGTTGTTGATTAATGAGTGTCTCGCTCGCATATGTCAAGATTGGAATTACTTTTTGTTTATAGAGCAGAATTGTGGCTTTTGTTGAATATGTCGCATATTTTAAGTGGAAGAAGCGCCCTTGTTTTGCCAAAGATATCGCCTTTTCCTCAATATGTTCTTTCCATTCTGCTTCATTCGCTGATGGATTAATTAGAGCTCCTAGATATTTAATTATTTTAGTAGGAATGATCACTTTATTTTCTAGTTGAATCTTCATATTATGTTGAATCTTAGTTTTTTGAGTGGTGAGTTTCATTATTCTGGTTTTATTGATGTTAATTTGTAGATTATTCTCTATCATATAAATTTGAGCTTTGTTCACTGATTGTTGAAGTCCTTTCACGTTTTATCTAGAATAATAATGTCATCGGCATAAATTAGCGTTTGAATGGTTTCACTATTGAGTTTTGGTAGATTTGCCATGTTATTTTGAATTTTCACTCCGAAGTCATAAGTAAAGAGATCATAGAGTCCGTTCACAGCTGGATTACCAACATTGTCCAAATAGCGTGGGTTGGTTATGGCCTTCACACTCAATTTCCTGACCGCATCGGCTGAGTAGATCCCAAAGGAGATCGCTTGCAGGCGCCTCCAGGGGATGTCATTGGCGATCACTGAATGTTTACTCCTCGCACTTCCTACTCCTCCAAATGGGGAAATTAAATAATATTTCTGATTGAGATGAGTCAGACCTTATATGTGTGAAGTGTTATGTATGTTACCCTGAGTAATCTATGGAACTAATTTTATGTGGGTCGCCTTTTATTGTTTTTGATAAACTGCATAATTAAACACTTAAACCTCAGAAATAAAAACAGATGAATGTACAGAAATACATGTGATACTTTATTTTTCTTCAGTATATGCTTTATGACCAGTTTGCCCAAAAAGAAATATTGGATAGCATTTATAAATATATATATTGTCCAGCAAATAGAGTGGAATATCATTTACCAATATATCAGATCCCCTTGCATTGTATGTGGCGCCAAATAAAAAAAAATTCAGGTTATGCATTTCATGCATTCCCAAAAGCTGTTCTGTAACCTATTGTCCCACCAATGCATCAACTAGCAAGAACACCCCTTGCCTTTGCCCGTTCCCACTTACCTTGTGAAAACGCCTCCTGCACCTCTCCACCCAGCCCAGCCAGGCACTCTTGAGGTACATGCGTTGGGGTCGAGCCAGCGGATGTGGATCGGACAGGCATGGGTATCGGGCAGCTGGCTCCGTGGCTGGGTGAGGAATGGGGCGATCCAGCCGCCTGGGCCTGGTTTAAAGAAAATGGGCAGTCATCACCATTCACCAATTTGGACAGAAGGCACAGACTTTTCTAAAACAATACAGAACACAGCGCATAATGCCAATTGGCTTGCTGTTTCTCTTCCCTACAATACACACATATGCCACACCATTCCCTCATATGGCCAGCTGGGTAAATTATGGCATCATTTACTGGCTTACTCTAAAGGGTTAATCATAAACCCACAGAAAGCCAAGACCTGAGAAGTTGCAAAATAAATCACTACTTTCTGTCTGGGAAATTCCACAACCACTCAAACTGGAAAAAAGGATGTCACCGGTATGGCTCAAGGTTGTGAGTAGGGAGGGAAGGAAGTGTGTGACCAGTGCGCAGAAAGGCAGATATTAAAGTTGAGTAAGGTGTGTATTTTGATCCCACACACAGCACGGTAGAGTTCGATGTCAGACAATTTTAAATTATCCATGTCCGGCATTAATTGAAAATTAAGAAACACAAAGAAATTAAAGAGACAAATGTAATAAGAAGAAATGTGACGATGACAGACTTCAATTGCAGGTAATAATGCACACAAACAAATGTAACACATTGCTAGTACATTACAATTTAAGTAATTCCTTGGTTGACATTTAAATAAAATATAAACAAACTAAAATGTAGAACAGGATAAGTAAAATGTGGCATTTAATGTGTCACTACAATTTATTAATAAATGTATTTAATGTGCCACTAGCACTGAATGATTTATTATTAAAGAGGGGTTTAAGAAGGGATCCCATGGTTATGTAATTTGCTGATTTTTAAAGACAATTGCGTGTACATTTCTTTTTCTCTTTAAATCCAATGTATTACAACAAAAACTAACTTGTGAGATTAAACGTTTCAGAAAATATTTCCTCTTTACCCCATTTCTGATTATGGGTTCACACAAAAAATGCAGGTTATGATGCATTTTTTTTGACTAACTGGAAATATCTGCCGAGATGGAAAAATTTATGATATGATATGACATTTATAACGCGCCTATGCACAAGTGTTTGAAGGCAACCGCGATAAGGCAAAGTTGGGGAAACAGAGGGAGGACAAAGACAACAATTTTACTAGGCCTAGTAAGATTGAGATTGCTTAGCTTTCGAAGTCCCATAGACGACTTCAGCTGATGGTGCAGAGTGAGTGAAATGACTAGCAAAGGGACTCCCACATTACAGTTCATTGTCAAAGCAAGGAGAGAAAAAGGCATTCTCAATTCAAACATCACTGGTTGAAGGAGTGGCTGCCTTATCCAAAGGACAGTAAAACTCCTGGAAGCAAAGATCAAATAACAATTTTAAACTGAGAGCAGTCCACATTTGTAGCTAAGTTGCATTTTAAGAAAAGGAAACCCTATTTCACATTTAACTGTTAAATGTAATATGTTCTTAAAGTTAGGAACAAGTAGTCAAAGTGGGCCCCAGTAATTTACTAAAATTAGTGCTGTTCTTTTAAAAAAATATTGATGTGAAAGATGTAAAACAACACAATTGTGAAGCAGGGGTGTATTGCTGTTTCCTTGCCCAGGGTACAAAAGTGTGTTGTGCAGCCGCAATGAAGTATCAGGACCATATAGTGGGTTTCAATAAAGCCCCTAGGTTTTGCTGGATGGTATAAAATGTGACTGTGAAGGTGAAGGACCATCCGGCAAGGGTGTAGAAGCCCGAGATTGTTTAATTTCTTTAGATAATACAATTATGCAGGTAATTCCATCTCAGAAAGGGAGGTCTGCTAACCAGATTCCCTTTCATCAAACTATGCCAAAAGCATAGTGTACACCTGTGCCATGCTGCATCAGTATCCTGAACTTCAGCGCATGTACTCCTGTAGCACAGAGCAAGCCACTGCAGTACGAGCTACATTTAAAATCTGCACCTTGGTTCCAAAACTACATAATTATGATGAATTGCCATTGTGGTAGCAGCTTATTCCTTAAACATAAGCCACACCTGAGTTAGTGGTTTAGTGGTTGGTAATTCACATGATGATTAAAGCCACATCTGATCTGTATCATACATATGTCAACACTGAATGCAGATCAGCCATGGGCAGCCTGTGTGCATTCTCCCTAGACTGGATGTCTCTGCTGCAACCAGCAGGACAATAAGCAATGGGAGCTGCTGCTCTTTGATCCTTTGTGAGGTCAGGTAACATCTTTTTCCAGCAGGACACCCCTCAGCAGGATCTGTTTTGGGAAAGAGGAATTAAAGTGTACACACTAAACAAAATTACTAGCCTCAAAGCATGGGTGTTTGTTAAGATGGATTTCTAGAATTTGGCCCGGTGGACAGGTTTTAGGAGGCCACCCTCATCATGACGAACAGGGAGCTTTGAGAGGTTAGCCAAAACCCAATAAAGGTAGCAATGGAAAGCAGTCAATGCTTAGTCTGAGAAGAGTGTAGGGTTATGGGCCCTCAATGAGTCCACGCAATATGATAAACAATAATTCAATTTAGCCGTTATAATAATACAGTTTTTTATTTAGTCCTTTAGAAAACAATGAAAAATGAAACTAGTAGATAGAAACATCACACAATACACTATTATACAAATGTATATAATCACCACTATGTTCACTTAATATACTTCAGCAAATACTTAGCCAAGCAATGCAGGTAAGTAAAGCAGATGCAGTAATGACTGGAACCAGTCACAAGTTCAGTTTCCTAACTTTAGAAGTTCAAAATATAAGATGAATGTGGCCCTGTGCCCAAAAGTGACAGGTAATAGTTCTTCTTGAAAAAAGGATGCAATGGGCTTGTGGTGGTAGTTCGTTTTAAACTATTTAAAATTTCTACACAAATTTACCGGAAGACAGGTAAGATCTTTCCTTTCTTCCAGACCCAAGGCTAGACCAGGGGAAGGATATCCGACTCAGGTTTGATGACCAAAGGTGAGTGACGGGGAGACGGGAGACAAAGGGACTTGTTATCAATGTCATCCAATGGAGGACAGGGACAGGCACAGCGATGCTTACTTACTACCCACCCAACCCCTGCCTCTGATTTTCCCTGATGTCTTTGTGGATCATCTGGGAGCTTGATCTTCCGTCATTTGATCTGAAGAGAGGTGCCCAGGAGTTGCGGGTTCGAGGATTCTTCTGGTCAGTGCAGCTGCAAGTTGCAACCTCGGTCGGTGAAGAAATGAAAAAACACTGATGCAGACCTCTTCAGGACAATTCACAGGATAGAGGATGACGAATTCCAGTAATGATCACGGTTTGCAGGTGACAACAGGCATCTTTCCAGTTGCGGGTACAGAAGCTGCTCCAGGACAGGTTCCTTTGAAGGTAGGAAGCTGAAATCTAGGAGAAGGTGACTTTTGGCACAAGCTGGCAGACTACCAAAGAGCTGGATGTAAGCACAGAACGGTGATGGTCCTGACAAGGTAGCGCACGAGAGAGCTGGTCAGTCCACTGTGCTGTCCAGGGACACTTCTGAAGGCTCTGGATGGCTAGATCCTCGAGAAGGTATCAAGACTAGTTGGTCCCACTAGTCCAAGGGCTGAAGCACCACAGAGGGTCTTCGGGATTAAGCATAGAAGGGCTTCACCAGGTAGGTGTAAGAGTGCAGAAGGAGGAGACTGACAAGCAGGTGTCAAAGCGGTTGCTTTAAACTGTTTGTTTTGGTCCGAAAAGAAAAGGAAAGCCTATCTGTCCCTATTTCTATGATGGGTTTCCCTGCCTCAACTAAAACACTAAAGGCTGTCAGAATGTCAGTGTAAATCAATAAGCCACCGTCCTGTGTCAAAACCCTACTTCTGTTCCTTACACTTAAAACTAAACTAAAGAGAAAGTAGATCTTTTTGGTCCAGAAGGATGACTCCCTTCTTCTGGACTGTGGAAAAAGGTTCACTTCCAGGATTTGACTTCTTCTTAGGAGAATGACTCCCTTCCCTGGGTCAAAATTGGCCAACAACATAAAAGACAAAGTCCCAGCAGTTTTACACAACAAAGGGGAATGACTCCCTTCCCCTGGTCTTGGCTACCAGGAGAATGACTCCCTTCGCCTGATATTTCTTTCACTTCCGTTTCACAGTTCAACAACACCAGACATAGGCTTCCCTGTCTCTAGACTTGGTTCACTCCCCTGCCAAATACTGCCACGAGGAAGATTACTTGTATCCCTCTGTTCTTGCGGGGCCCAGACCTGCATTTCTCTACTGTTGTAACCTGGCAGATCTGGTTCACTCTCCTGCCAGATAATGCCACGAAGAAGATGACTTGTACCTCCCTTCTGTTGTGTGTGCGGGTCCTATACTCGTATTTTGGTATTGCTCTGCTTGGCGTTCTCAATGGCTTCTTTGCCTACAGGGTTTCCTTTCTTACCCCTGTAGTGAGGGTGTGGGGTCTTGATCTGTTCCTCGTTCTCCCACAACCCTGTTATGGCCTCACAACCGTCCCAGTTCCCCTGGTACCTCTAGGGTTTCTGCCGGTGTGTTCTGGTTGGTCCCGGGCTCTGATTCTCCTGTTTTTGGGCTTCCCATGCCTTCCTTCTCTCTCCGGCATACTGCAGTGGGTCCACAACCTTGGGTCACTCACTGTCTCTGTGTCTCTGTTCGCCCGTGCAGATTGATTTCCTTGCTGACCAGGGCTTCTGTTTCTCTCGCTTCCAGTTTGGTCTCTCCACGTTGGACTGATCCGTAACATTTCCACCTCCTCGCCCGCGTCCCAGTCACTCACCTCTTCTGTACTCTGTGCTGAGCCACCTCCACGCTCGCCGCTCCTCCAGGGATGGTTTGACATATTTGTTAGTCCTTCTTTCCTTTTTATGACAAATTGGCAAAAACCACTAGAATGTTTATTCTGGTTCTCACCATGGTTCTTCATTGTTCTGCATTTCCTCGTCATCCAGGTACTTGTCAATGGAGTCTTTCTTAGTTGGTCCCTGCTCTTCCTTGTCTCAGTGGATGTTAAGCTTGTCGCCTTGCAGACATACGTAGGAGTATTGGACGTGGAGGTGGAGATGAGGTTCATGGGATAGGAAAGTGTGTAGGTTGTGGGTGGAGGGTTAGCATACTGCATTCTCTCGAGATGTTCTCCTCTGTTCCCAGAGGGGGCATCCGACTCTATGAGACGCTGCCAATGAGTACCACCACAGGGGGGACTATCTGGTAGCGGAATCACCTCCCTGGCCTCATGGGAAGGTGCTCCCCCTAAGGGCAAAGTAACGACATCTTCTTTTGAACCAAGAAGATCCACTTCCTCTTTAGTTTAATTATAAGTGAGAGGGACAGAAGAAGGGTTTTGACACAGGGCAGTGGTCTCTTTTGTTGCAGCAACATCCTGACAGATCCATTAGCACTTTAGCTGAGTTAGGGAAACCCCTCTTAGAGTTGGGAAAAGTTAGGTTTTCTCTTTATTTTTATTACTAATAAATGTTTATGCCAACAACCATGCCACCTGTGTGTCAGTCTCCTCCTGCACCCTTACCGTACTTTGGTTTGAGGGTAGGTTTCTGTATGCCCATGGATACAACAAACTTCTTCCCCTTTTGTTTTCTTCCAGTCCCAGGGGATCAGTTCCGGTCATAATGCACACCTCTTCCTTCCAATGTCTAATCAGGCCCACACTTTTTTCTCTCGGATGGTAGTGGGTACGCGACAGATAGTTTTGTTTCTCACATAGAGGAAAGTGTTTTTCTTTCCCCTTCTTTTATTTTTATTTTCTTTAGAAAGAGGACGAGATAAACTTGTATTCCCATTGCCTAAACTTAAGGTTGATGTCCTTGCATAAAGGACAGCGGCAAAAGGGGGGGTGGAACTTGCTGTTGAGACTTCCCTGAGCTTTTGGAGACTGGGCTCAATTGATAAACTGGGAGGAGGTTGCAGATTTAGAGTACATTCGTGGGATGACCAACTCCTCTGCATGAATAACATATTTTTCCCTGGCTGGGAGGTATAAAAGGGAATATCTCTTGACCTTCGAGGACATCTCTTTCAGTGATAGAAAGTTCCTTAAATTGAGAAGTCTCATGGGTTTTTACCTCTGCAACCTTATCTACAACAAGGGGTATTTCTTCCTTGTTAGATTCCCTGCAAAGACTGTTTTGGAGGAATGACATGGATCTTTTTAATATATTCCCTAGATGGAGAGTGGGAAGGAGAAATCAAACCTTGGGAATGACATTCCTTAGGATGACCCAATTTCCTGTCTGGATAACATACAGTGGGTGATGACACTGCAGTTGGAACCATAGGATCGCTCTTGTTTTCTCCAATGGGAGGAATAGACAAAGGCTCACTGGCCATTCATAATGTCCTCATATTCTTCTTCTCTCGCATCCATGTACGGCTGTATAAAGCCCACTCTACTCTTGTTCTTTACATAACACATTCTTGAAAAATGCCCCCTTCACCCACAATTGGAGCAATCCTTTTCAAATGCTGGACACAGTCTACTATTTACCAGGTGATCTGGCTAGCCACATCTGAAACAATAATTTCAACCCCCACTTCCGGAGATCCCGAAAGTTCCTTGTGATTCCTTTTTTACTTTTTGTCCTTACTTCTTGGTGACACCAACTGCATATAGTTCATCTTTCTTTTTTTCCTTCCAAAATCTTCATAATCAGCTGAGAGTCCTCAATTCTTTTCGCTGTCTCAATGGTCTTATTCAGGTTAGGATTCGCTCCCGTCCAAAGTGTCTCTTTTATTCTTTTGTTATAAGCATTCATCAAAGTCTAATCTCTCAGCATTTGCTCTGGTGTTATACTTTCAAACTCACAATGTGAGGCCTGACCTCTAAATAAACCTACATTGTCATCAGTGCCTTCTCCTGGCAACTGATTTCTAGAATAAAGGTTGAAACTCCCCAGAACTACCTTCCTCTTTTCAGCAAACTTTTCTCCTAATCTTCCCATCCATACAGCGTATAAGCCTTTGTTGCATTTTTCAGTAGCCATTGCTTCGTTGATGCTTTTAACACTTCACCAGCTTGGGTATCCATGTATGCCTCAAATAATTCCTTCCATAATTCCAGTTTCATACTTGGATTCCCCAGTATGATCAAAAAAGGCAGTGGTGTTGCTACTGTCCAATTCATCATCCTGGTAATTGTCACTACGACTGCACCTTCTTCCTCCATACTCTCTGAGCCTACTTCTCTTGCAGTATCTTCCTCCCTTCTCACTTCAAAGCTCTTTTCCAACATATCATCTAACTTCCTCCTCAGGCTATATCAAACTGTTTGTTTCACTGCACTCGCCCCCTCTCTCCCGACTGTCTCCTTACTGCTGTTTACTCACGTCACACGACCAGACACACAGTCAGTGAATTTCCTTCATATTTCTCCGTTTTGCCACAGCAGATGGACCTTGTTGCTAGTGCGCAGAGCTACGTCTTTTCAGCACTACTCAGTTCTACTGCCTGGTGTCTCGATATACTTGTGCGCTTCCCGCACTCGTTGCCACTTTGTGGGAGGAAGAAGACACAGACTATTACTTTTATCAGTCAATGCAGAGTCGGACGAGTGCCAGCTCTGCAGTACGGATAGGACATGGCCGGCCAACCATCACGTCTCCCCAACATTCCACACGAATATCACGCGCAGATGAGCACGCATGGACATTCATGCATATCACTCATCTACCAAACTGGCATTCTCAGCATTGCACGCAACCAGAGCCCCACCGGCGGCTGCACCCAAGCAGAGAGCGCCTTTAGGCCATCACCGTTAGTCAGAAGGTTAGTAGATAGTAGGGGATACGGATCTTTAGTGACAAGCCTGGGATTGATGGAGGTTTGGGGTTATAGTACGTATTTATGATCACGCAACGATATATGAATAGACCATCTAAAAAAGAATATACTTTGTAAATCGCATTTTTTTTTTTACAAAGGGATGTGAACATTCTAAAAAAGTGGGGAGTAAGCATAGTTGCCACTTTTATGCTATGAAAAGTGGCTTTTTCATGGGGCTGGTGTGATTGCCTGAGACGGGCATTTCTTTATCTTCCCAAATCTTCGGGTAAGATGGAGTGCCAGATGCCAGTGTATCCCCAGCATCCTACACTCATATGACACACACCACTGGGCACTACCTCGCCCTGCCAGAGCTGAAAGGGTTTGTACCCTCCTACCCATACCTGGGGGTCAACAACAATGAGCACAAGTATGCAGCCCTACAGATAAGGGGTGTATCGGCCACTTTTACTCCCTAAAAATAGACAAATACTCCCTAAAATAAAAATAAAAATAGGGAGTAAAAATACTCCCAACAAATGATAGGAAACAGACACGAAGGATCTTGTGCCCCTACTTTCACCCACACATGGATATGTGTGGACCAGTAGTGCAGATAGTGCCACAGGAAACAACTACTATCATAACTGCCTGATTGGAAGAAGTAAACGTGTATCTCTTAATGTGTATGAATAACTAAATGTAAAGTAATTATTTTTGGAAAAAATATTCCGTTTTCCATTGAAAACATATTTTTACTCATTTATAAAATACACCCATTGGGATTTGTACTTACATTTTAAAATACTCATACTTCAAAATCTTATCAGCAGCACTGCAAGTACATATAAAGCAACAGTAATAGGGCATGTACATGTTGTTTTTAATTGTCACAGCCCAGGCTCCCCTGGGGTGCACCTACATGAATCACGTAGGCGGCCTGCGCTTGGGCTCGGACTGGGCAACAGGGCAATGCCCGAACTGCATGCTCAACATGCTAGTGTGGGCCTGTGTTTTTGGGCATATTGGCCCGTTTTTTGCCAAAAGTGGTCCACTTTCAATTGTTAATTCATTAAGGTGATAGGAGTTTTGATCAGTGTTCCTGAATATGTATCCTTTAAAAATGCAGATTTTCAACAGAATTGACCAGAAAACTCCCCCTATGGTGCTACTCAAACAGTTTGTCAGAAAAGGAATGAATTGCCATTTGCAACTGTGGGCCACTTTTCCTTTGGTGCCCGAGACAATTTTATACCCCAGCCCGACTCTGTATTTGCTGCTCATGAGACTTTTCAAAAGTAAACAATGGGCAGTTGCAGCTGTTGGTCCGGACCCGCCTGCCACGCTGCAGGTAAGTCCACTCCGGCGAAAGAGGCCGACCCCAGGCCCTGCTCATTCAGCCCATCCCCTGCCATGTAGGAGCGCTATTAGAGTCCACACGGCTGCCTGGGTTCTTCCAGTCACTAAGCAGTGCCTGAGCCAGAGTCAAATAGGTTGGATAGAGTTTTGAAAGGACTACTCTACACATACGTTTTGTGATTTATCCAATTTTTACGACCAAACCTGATGTACTGAGGGATGCTTTGCCCATATCAATCCGTGGCGAAGCCGGAGCCCATTTACAAAAAGAGCAGTACCCCAAAATGAAAGTAGACCTTGTCATCCTGTGTGTATATATTGCCTTTATAGCATGTTAATAGATCATTTGTCTACATTTAGGGAAGTTGGCACCCTATTTCCTGCACCTTTACCATCCTGCTACACTGCTTTCCAGTACCTACCCTCTAATTCTATTATCACGCAATCCCTAGGCAGTCCCGCGACATCAAGACACGCAGAGTCAAGAGGGACCGGTAAGAGGTGGGGCAACATTGAGAATGGTATATAAGAATTATTATTATTATTATTATTATGGCATTTACTGAGCCTGGACCTAGCTCCGAGAAGCAATGCAGCGCTTTACAGAGGTATACAACAGTACAGAAGCATAACAAAGTGCTTTTCAGAGGTAACCGAACAGATATACAGCGGGTGGTAGGATACAGAGGGGCACATAGGAGGAGTACAGCAGTACCAGGTGGCGGGGAGCAGAGGGGTGGGCGGCGTCTAGCGAGTCAGGAGGCACGAGGAGCAACACGACAGCCTAGCTGTTGAGGAGGAGAGACTCCTTGAAGAGGTGGGTCTTGCGTTCTTTTTTAAATTGTAGGAGCGTGGGCGCGAGTCTGATGCTGACGGGAAGGAGGTTCCATAGTCTTGGGGCGTAGACAGAGGAGGCTTGTTTTCTGGTCCTTTCTTTTTTGCAGTGGCAGGTTTCAAGTCTGCACATGTCCTGGCTTCTGGTGGTGCGCTGTCCGCCGGAGAAGCTGAGTTTCCGCGAGGTAGCTGCGTGACTTGAGGGCGACTGCCTTATAGATGATGCAGCAAGACTTGAAGGTGATTTGTGCGTGCAGTGAGAACCACTGAAGGTTGATGAGGGCCAGGGTGATGTGGTCGTAACTGCATAGACCCTAGATGAGGCGTGCAGCCACGTGCATGACACTTATAAAGGGCACAAGGGAGGACATTGTGGGGCCTTTCAGGAGTGTATTGCTCCCCATCCAGGTGGAAAAGGACCAGTGCTTGAACAGTGGATCTAAAGTTGTCCGGGAAGAGGAAGGGCTTAACTTTCCGCAGGAGAGAGAGCTGATACCAAGCTGTCAGAATTTTCTTATCTATGTGTGTCTTGAAGGAGAGATGTTTGTTGATGTGGAACCTGAGAGACTTGGTGCAGGAGGTGAGCTTGGGTGTGAAGCCCTCAACGTTCATGGTTGATAGCCAGGCCTGCATGTTTGAGTGTTCGGTGTTGTTGGTGAGGAGTAGGGATTCTGTCTTGAAGGGGTTGAGCTTCAAGTATGCACTGGACATCCACGACTGGACCAGCTAGAGGCAGGTTTGAGCCTATGGATGTCTTTGATGTAGTCGATTTTCAGTTATAGCTGTGTATTGTCAGCATATTGGTGAATCTGGATGTTGTGTGTGGCTAGGAGGGCGCCCAAGAATCGCTTAAGTAGTGTATTGCCTTGCCTGCCTAGGCCTAGCTCAGCATGCAGAACCATCTTGCCACTAAACTTTGATTTAACTGTGCATGTCCACTGCCCTTCAGAGACCATGTTGCCGGGGAGCCCAGCTGAATGCACGAATCAAACATCATTGAAGTTCTACAAAAGTGGATGGGCAAAAACCATTGTCACCTGTTCACCCGCTACCCCCCCAAAATTACCCTGATGCTCCTAAGCCATGCCCTGCCATTGAATGGAGTGTTAGCTGTGCCCTTGGGATCCGTGCAGTGGGTTGCATACTGTGTTGATGCGCAGTTGTGTATTTTAGGCAGCAATTGGAAACGCTGCCCAATTTCCATTTCTGAGAAACAGTTTTGCAAATCTGACGCCATCACACAATTCAGACTATCTGTAGGGAGCTGTAGCACACCTAACTGTAAGCATGCAATCAGTAATTCAGAGATGTAATTTGAGATGTAAGTTTAAATTGTCCTTCTAACAGAACAAGTTAACCTTACATAAAACGCTTGCGGTAAGAAATGCACCGACTGTGATCCATGGTCCTGAACACAATTATTCTTGTACAAAAAACAGCATCACAGACTCAAGAAGACAAAGGCCCTCATTACGAGTTCGGCGGTAACCATGCCGCTATTGGCGGCATGGCTGCCGCCGAAATCGCGTCAGGGTCCGGGTCCTCGGAATGAGGACTTACCAGGCCATTCCGAGTTTGGAAGGCCCGGTAATTCCTCCCTCCGAGGACCCGGACACGGTCCTTTCCCATTTCAGCCCCCATAGGCTGAATGGGAATGGGAGAGGGAGCAAACAACGGGCCATTACGAGATGGCCCGTTGTTTGCTCCCTCTTCCCCTCGTGGGACCAGGTAAGCACGCCTGGTTTTCCCAGGCGTGCTTACCGTGTCCCGCGAGGGGAACTCGTAATGCGGAGGTACGGAGTGAACGGCGCCGGCACCTTTTACGGCATCGTTCACTCCGTACCGCCAGGGTCGTAATGAGGCCCAAAGTCTACAAGAGATGAACTGGCCTCGCTACTCGGCCTTGCCCGGCTCTCTGTATCCTCGTAGGAGTGCTCTGTGAACTTATGCAAAGTGGTCGCTTTTCAGATCTCTGATAGGGGAAGCCTCCATAATGAATGCAATGCTGCCTGAATCCATATCTTCACACAGTATAATTTATGGTGCAGTTCCAAGTCCGTTTGCAGTGCTGCTTCTAGGCATGCATCAGAGCTGTTGACAACAGTACATGCCGGGTCGGTCCTCCCGATATTCGGCAGGGTGGGTTTGCCGCTACAGGTGTGGCTGCTGCCTAAGAGCAGATGTATACCCCCCTCACCCTACCCACTGCAAGTGGATTTATGATGTTTCCCCGCATGGCCGATTTCACTGAAGCCTGGTTTTGATGCTGCTTTGTAACATAATTTCCTCTGAGTGCCCCCTTACCTGCCCTCTTCGAAAGCGGGAGACACCTCTGCCACCCCCATTCTCTCCCATGCCCTCCTCCCCTCAGGCCAACGCATAAATTGGTTTTGCAAAATTGATTAGCCGAGACAGGTAAATAAAAATATTTTGATTAGCAATTCAACATATATGATTAGCAAATTTGTATATCCTTAATTTAAATCAGGGCAAATGCAAGACATGTGCCCCCTGTACGGCAGCAAAGGCCTAGGGATCTCGCAGGCTTGTTTCGCCACTGGTGCTATAATGAGGAGGCCTTTTGTTAGTCATGTGACCGGACACTGCTACCCTTGCAAATTCAACAGGGCTTCCCACTAATGCCTCACAAATAGTTAACACACAATTATATATCGGCAGAGCATTTAAATGACAAGCTCATTATTAGTGATGAACCATTGTTTCTGACAAGTGTTCACTTATCATACAATAGCTTTTAGTGTGTCTAATGCCTCCCCTGCATCAAAAGCCCTCTTCTCCTCCCTCGCCAAAGACAACAGAAGGAGAATCCACACTGCCAAAGCCAGCAGCTACAACTCCACAATCAGCAATGCCAAATCCAACTCCTGGGAACTTTTCACAATCCACCGGGAGCTAGAGACCCCCACCCCCCAGCCAGACTTGACAGTGGACAGCGCTTGGTGCAACAAAATCCAAGACGCCCTCACTGGAAAAGTCATCTCCCTCAAAGTAATAATCCACTCCAAACAACTTGCCATGCTAGCCAAACCACCACCTCCCACAGCATCCAGCCCCTTACTGACCCACACCTGCGCCCTATTCAACTTCCACCTTGTCTCAGCCCTGGATGTCTCCAAGATCATCAAGAGTCTCAAACCTTTTGCGCTGAAAAGGCAACACTTGTCCAGCTCCAATTGAATATGCCGAGTGTAATGCTGGAAATGCATCAGAGGAACAGGCCCTATGTATCCTTGTCCTTTACTGCTTTATATCGTGTGTTCTGTCGTGTTTTCCATGCAGGAGTTCATGTGGGACTCCTGGCGGTGCAGCTCTCTCTTTTGGTTTGGTGTACAGACCCATGGGATACCCTTATGGCACCCATGGGTGGGGGTACAACCCTGTGCCCCTAGTGTATGTTTTTGGGCACTTGTGTGTGGCCCACAGAGCAGGGTACGGGCTGGTGGCAGCTCCATGCTGAATTTGACAGGTCCTCCGAGTATCCTCCATTTTGGAATACCCATGCCCTGCCATTGGAATTAGTTGATTCCTGATAGGAAACAAGATGGCCCCTGTGGCCTCTTGCTTTCTATTGCCTGTTACCTTGTTTTCCCAAAGACATGGGAAGCCCTGACTCTGTCCTTTCCCCCTGACTGGCTGTTGGGTGGAAGTTCCAAATATGGTATTGTAGTGAAGTCCAGGCCTACTGGCTGGAGCCTTCACAGTTGACTGTATGTTGTGGGTACACCTTGTGGGTGGGACCTGGGTGAATGTAGTGTGTGACGAATATACGCATTCTGTGTTGTGGATGTCTAGTATCTGGTATTTGACACAACGACTGAGACAGCCCTGCCCGAAACTGGTATGAATGCAGTGTATAGTGTTGAATGGCTGAGCACTTGTCCCAATACACATTCCTTGTTGTGAGTGTCTGGATGGAGAAGAATGGCCTGAATGCACCGTGCGCATGATTGGCCGACTGACTGCCTGAATGCCCTTCTGAGTGATTGGTTGCCTGAGTGTGACCTAGCAGAATGAATGGAAGATCAACAGTATATCTGGGGGCCTCTCACTGCTAGAAATCGTTCAGAAGCTGTAGTCGAAACTGATGCTTGATCTCAAAGCCGAGCCCGAAGAAGAAGGTTAACTGCTGTTACCTTCAATGCAATCTGAAAACCGCCGTGATGTCGAGACTGATCCGAGAGAGGACTTGGTTAGGCGCCCTCTTCCCGAGCTCCGAGGTACCATCGAGCACTGCTAACCTTCGCCGAAGCTCCCTGGAAGTCAGACCCTCAACAGGCTGCCGACCGGAGATGGGCACCGTTGAGGAGAACGAAGCGAAGCACCAGAGATTCCATCCACCGTCGTCGACCAGGGTTCGCAGGTTTGCTATAACCGCTGGAGACCCGCCAAAGCCATGTTGCCCAGAAGTGGGGACCGCTTGATGCCGTACCATCAATGACAGGAGCCGCAACGCTCCATTAATTAAGACATTCGAATCTAAGAAATCTCTCGTCCGCACCGCCGACCGCCTTATCCCGCCAGACAAGGCCAGGCCGTCGACGCGCCGAGGAGCTTCCGCCGGTGGGTTTCCTGCCACCCAATGACCATAGAGATGCCGGACGACTCAACGCCCTTGCTGGGCCAAAGTTCTTCACAAACTCGTTGTGGTCCTGAACTATCGACATTGAGACCCCGTCAACCAGGCCAGTTCATTGTTTAGTTTTCTTGCTGATATGTTCAAGGGCCTCGCAGAGCCTGGCACTCCCCACCTTGTCCTTGGGATGATTTGTGACCCGGAAATCTCAACACGCAGGCAAAAGATGCCACTCGTAGCACTTTTTGCTCCATTGGCACCCGGTAACTTCCCCCTATGTGGAGGATCACTGAATCCGGTCCAGGTAGCCGATACGCCGCCCTGTGCCTGGTCATGACGTCGCGCACCTCTTTTGTCCGCATTCCCTCTCTCCCGATCCAGTGCACTGTCACATTCGGGCACACAAGCACCCTAGGGCATTCCCTCACTCTTTTCTCCTTCCACTTTATGAAGGAAGGACTGATCACTCAGACCACTTGCACCTGTGGCATCCTCTACAGAGAACAGAAGAGAGCGACATGTTAAGCAAGGAACAGGCATATGCCATAAATTAACCGTACCCAACTGGTGGCCCATTCTTCCCCTCAATCTGCATATCCCTCCTAGCGCCTCACCAGACATTCCAACTTTACAGGGGTCGGGGGCTCCCTAGTGTCGCCCTTGCTTTCCCTCAGTCTTTGCCATGCTGCCAGCTTCTTCTTAACCGCAAAGTCGTTGGGAGGGCTCATCACTCCTCGGAGGCCTGTTATAAACCTAACAGCTGCTACCTTCCCCTTAGTCATCCCTGCTGATACCCATGTGTCATACAAGTGTCCCAAGAATGAGATCAGTGTGTCCCGATGAAATAGGACGCCCAGCCCCTTAACTCGGCAAAATTTCCTGTATTCCTTGAATGCTCTTTCATATGTTGCCTTTGTCTTCTTGGACAGTGAACCAGCAATCAGGGGTGCTATAGCAATGCACCAAAACTCCAGAGAGTGTCAGGAAACAGGCTCATCTTTTTCTCTGCCTGAGGCAACCACCTCCGAAATTCCTGCATCCCAAAACGAGACAATGCATCAGCAGTCTTATTGGGTACCCCTGTGACGTGCTTTGCCTGAAAATGCACTCCCATTTTTAAACATACCAATGATGAGAGGGCCCCTGGAAGGCCCCTCATGAACCCTATAAGCATGACAGCCTGAATAAAAGATGCCAAACACTGTTTGGCCAACCCCCAGGAGGGCCAGTGAGATTTACATATGCAAACAGATTCTCTCCGACAACCATTAAAACCTTATCCAGCTGACGTCTTCATGGATACAGGTGCCTCAACACGGATCATGGATACAGGTGCCACACTAGACCTGAATGACTAATGATAAATATACAGCTCTGCTGACATCATTAGAGACACCACGACATAGTGGGGTCATTATGAGTTGGGCGGTAAGGGATACTGGGCACTGGTAAGGATACCGGTGCTGGTAATCCCTTACCGCCCAATTCCGAGGTCCCTTAGCGGGAACCGCAAAGGACGTGTGGTGTGACCACACGTCCTTTACGGGTCCCGCTAAGGGACCAGGGCGCTAATAACGGGCCTGCTATTCGCGGGCCCGTTATTATCGCCTTCCCCATTCCCATTGAGCCCTATGGGGGCTCAAATGGGAATGGTTGGTTGATGGGGACTTACCGGGTCCGCACAGGTCGGAATGCTCCGGTAAGTCCCCATTCCACCAGACCGGTCCTGGTATTGGAGGCAGCCATGGCACAAATAGCGCCATGGCTACCTCCAATCTCGGAATGAGGCCCAGAAACTTTGGCCACAAAGTAAACTCGCATCCATGAACGAAGTTACATGGACACAGACGTACACACATGAAGAACATGCTTACACAGTTCTGTAGATAGAGAACAGATACATATACATACTGTCGAAAGCCATTCTCATTTTCTCTCATTGGGCAAACGCAGAAATGCAAGAAAGTAAGAGATGCAGAGTAAGCTTGCAGCCGCTTATTGCAACTAACTATATGAAACTACAGGGTCGTATAGGGAACCTGGAAGAGTCAAGTACCACTAACCCATAAGGAAAATAATACAATATAGAAGCATAGAACTCATAGAATAACTATTGTAGAATTACATGAAGCCACGGGCCTCAGAATATGGGACAAAGGAAAACAGATTTCGGTGCTCGCAGCCAAGGTCAGAGATGAGCAGAACATCCCTGGCTCCAGGGAGAGGGAGCCACCTGCAAAATAACAAAATAAATCTTCACTAATTCCAGACCAAAAAGCTCAGTTTTGCAGTCCTCACCCACATGGTGAGGCAGAGCCGAACAATAGCCGTTTACAAACAGTGGAAAGAGGAGCGGTTCCCAGAGAAATGTTATCAACATATGGAAGACCCTGTGAATTTTCCTCTGACAGAATCGGATTATATCAGGAAGGAGGATCTGCAGGTGTTGATGAAGTTTTCCAAAATGTTCTGAATCCAAGATGGTTTGTTGGTACGGAGATCCATATCTGGATGTGACCAGTGGGTGGTATCTACCTCATTCCGAAGCCTGATGTTAAGTCACGGCCATGACGCGGACACTGCCGGGCAAAGGGGGTTTCAGACAACATTAGAAATCTTGCGTGAGGTTGCATATTGGCCACATATGGGACAGGACCTCGACATCTACTTAAAGGGGTGTCTCGTGTGTGCCCAGGGTCAGCCAAGTTCTCTCACACACAGAGCTCCCCTACAGAAAAGGGGAAAGGCACTGCCTTTGTCAGATTTGCAAGTCGATTTCATCAGGCCAGTTATTTGCTCTTCTAGAGGAAGCAAGTACATGTTGACCATGACCTGCTTGCTTACCAAGTGGGTAGAATGTCTTCTGGCCCCAAATTGTAAGGCAGAGACAGCGGCCGCACTAATAATCAACCACATCTCCTCTCAAGAGGATTGAGTCGGACAGAGGAAATCATTTTACCAGCGAGGTGATGACCAAGATTTGGGCGATATTAGGAGTAAAGATAAAACTCCACATTGCCTACTGCCCAGCCTCGAACAGGGGAGTTGTGATGTACAATGAAACAATTGTGGGCATCTTGAAGAAGTTTGTGGCTGACTCTAGACCAAGTTGGGACCTCCGAATACCGTTTGTCCTAATGGCCATTAGGTTCAGACTGTCTTCTGCAAACAACATGTCTCCATTTGAGCTCATGACTGGACAGAAAATGGTGCTACCTCAGCATCTGCTTTACAGAACTCAAGAGCAGACCCTGATCAACGTGTCCACTACCCATGAGTACATTGAGAGTTCACGGAAACACCTTCAGCGCGCTTTTGCTTATGTTCGGTGCAATTTAGAATAGTCAGCAGAAGGAATGAAAGCCTACTACGACTGAAAAACTACCACGAAGGAGTATCAAGTAGGAGACAGGGTCTAACTGTACAATTTCCAAAGGAACCAGACCAAGGAGCGGAAGTTCCTCCCCTCTTGATGGTGTGCCTTTGAAACTGTCGATAAAATCTCAGTTGTCGTCTATAAGATCTGCATCCATAAAGGAGAACATGTGGAAAAGAAATGGGTTCATGTCAATCAGTTGAAGAGCTGTCACCTCAGACAGACTTTACAACTGATTAAAGAGCCCAGTGAAGGCAGAGCCCAGGAACCATCTGAAGAATGAAAGGAAAGGATGGAAACCCGGATGGAGAATATCGCAAATTTGCAGGGAGTTATGAAATTTATACTCACAGAGAACGTATAAAAATCAACAACAACAAAAAGCAATTTAAGATTATAGAAATGTTCATGTAAGAGAAATAAATGTCAATGTGCTATGTTTTGTGTTTCAAGTTGTATGCCCATTAACCGAAGAAAAAAGTACTGTATAATATACTTATCGTCTCTTTTACTCTCTGCAGACTCAATAACTCCTTACCATCACAGCCTGTGGGTAGGAGCTTCCAAAAGGGGAGGGCTTCCAGGACCAAACCCCAACATCCGAAAAGAGTAGAGAGCAGACCAGAGCTCAACTGCCTCAGGACAGGAAAAGAGCAGACATGCTCCAACGAGGAAATTCATGGAATGAGCCAAAGCAAAAAGATTACAAAAACCCCACTCTCCTTTGCTCTTTTCTACGGGTCCACTGAGTCAAAGACCTGGGGGTTAGGGTGGGGGACTTGTGGGGTAGAAAATACAGCTCCAGAGTGACAGAGATGGAGAGGCCATGCTAGGCCCCTATTGTGAGAGTGAAGCTGGCAAATGTAGAGTTCCATTGAAATATAAAAGCCAGTACAAAACCGTGATTTTCGATATAAGGCCTAGTGAAACAGGTGCGCAAGTGCTAGTGAATCTGACTGAGAGCCTAGAACTGATGGATATGCCCAATGAATAAGAAATAACATGTGGTGCTGCATATGCTGACTTTGTGCAAACTGGGAAAAGTAACCTTTTGACAGATTCAAAACTGCGGCAGTACACATGGGAAAATATACATTGAAATGACAGGCATGTAAAAAATACCAAGCCAAGTGACATAATTAGAATAAAGACACTAAGGGGCCGATTCATGGAACAAACGTGCGCCGAAAATCTACGCGCAAGTAGGCGCAAGCAGGCGCAAGCGGAAAAAAACAGGCGCACGCGCACGCGCGCGATTCATGGAAGTCCCTGCGCGTGTTCACCGCGCGATGTGCGCCAAACCCGTGCATGGCGCACAAGTCACTGCAACATCGCGAAAGGCGTGCGCGACGGTGCGCGACGCGCACAGTGAAAGCGCACAACCTCAGCGCACACAGCAGAAAGTGGGCGGGACATGGGGCGTAACGCGCGGAATGGGGAACAACACGCGAAAATAAGGGCGTAACTGGGGATGCACTGCACGGAAGCAGAGGTAACGCCCACACGCACACGAACCACACGTATTCATGGAATGGAATAGGGCAAACCCACGCACAGCCAAAGCCGCGCACAAGCTGAAACACGTCCGCCACACGAAGGCAGGCGGTAGAGTCCCAGCGCATCAAAAAAGTGGCGCCGCGGGAAGTAAAATACGCGATTGAGCGGGGTACGTGTATTCCGGGGGTGCGCGGGAAGTTACACACGCGAATGAGCGGGCTACGTGTATTCCGGGGGTGCGCGGGAAGTGACACACGCGATTGAGCGGGGTACGTGTATTTCGGGGGTGTGCGGGAAGTTCCACACGCGATTTGGCCGGGTACGTGGATATCAGGGGTGCGCGGGAAGTTCCACACGCGATTTGGCCGGGTACGTGGATTTCGGGGGTGCGCGGGAAGTTCCACACGCGATTTGGCCGGGTACGTGTATTTCGGGGGTGCGTGGGAAGTTCCACACGCGATTTGGCCGGGTACGTGGATATCAGGGGTGCGCGGGAAGTTCCACACGCGATTTGGCCGGGTACGTGGATTTCATGGGTGCGCAGGAAGTTCCACACGCGATTGAGCGGGGTACGTGTATTTCGGGGGTGCGCGGGAAGTTCCACACGCGATTTGGCCGGGTACGTGGATTTCAGGGGTGCGCGGGAAGTTCCACACGCGATTTGGCCGGGTACGTGGATATCAGGGGTGCGCGGGAAGTTCCACACGCGATTTGGCCGGGTACGTGGATTTCAGGGGTGCGCGGGAAGTTCCACACGCGATTGAGCGGGGTACGTGTATTTCGGGGGTGCGCGGGAAGTTCCACACGCGATTTGGCCGGGTACGTGGATATCAGGGGTGCGCGGGAAGTTCCACACGCGATTGAGCGGGGTACGTGTATTTCGGGGGTGCGCGGGAAGTTCCACACGCGATTTGGCCGGGTACGTGGATATCAGGGTGCGCGGGAAGTTCCACACGCGATTTGGCCGGGTACGTGGATTTCAGGGGTGCGCGGGAAGTTCCACACGCGATTGAGCGGGGTACGTGTATTTCGGGGGTGCGCGGGAAGTTCCACACGCGATTTGGCCGGGTACGTGGATTTCAGGGGTGCGCGGGAAGTTCCACACGCGATTGAGCGGGGTACGTGTATTTCGGGGGTGCGCGGGAAGTGACACACGCGATTTGGCCGGGTACGTGGATTTCAGGGGTGCGCGGGAAGTTCCACACGCGATTGAGCGGGGTACGTGTATTTCGGGGGTGCGCGGGAAGTTCCACACGCGATTTGGCCGGGTACGTGGATTTCAGGGGTGCGCGGGAAGTTCCACACGCGATTGAGCGGGGTACGTGTATTTCGGGGGTGCGCGGTAAGTGACACACGCGATTTGGCCGGGTACGTGGATTTCAGGGGTGCGCGGGAAGTTCCACACGCGATTGAGCGGGGTACGTGTATTTCGGGGGTGCGCGGGAAGTTCCACACGCGATTCGGCCTGGTACGTGGATATCAGGGGTGCGCGGGAAGTTCCACACGCGATTTGGCCGGGTACGTGGATTTCAGGGGTGCGCGGGAAGTTCCACACGCGATTTGGCCGGGTACGTGGATTTCAGGGGTGCGCGGGAAGTTCCACACGCGATTGAGCGGGGTACGTGTATTTCGGGGGTGCGCGGGAAGTGACACACGCGATTTGGCCGGGTACGTGGATATCAGGGGTGCGCGGGAAGTTCCACACGCGATTGAGCGGGGTACGTGTATTTCGGGGGTGCGCGGGGAGCAGCACACCCTCTACAGTGTACCCTCTACACCCTCCACGGCCCCTGCAGGTGGCTCACACCACAGGGGCCTACCCAGCACATGTCCTGCAGGCACCCCATCCACCATGGCCATGCCCACCAGCCAACCCACATATCAACTAGCACTACTGCCCACCAACGCATGTCCCCCTGCACCCCCAGCCACCAGGGGCAGCCTCCAGCAGGCCCCCACCCATGTCTCCCCCCACCCCCCACCCCCCAGCAGTGCAGGGGCAGCCTCAAACAGGCCCCCACTCATGTCCCCCTGCACCCCCACCCCCTAGCATCCAGGGGCACCCTCCACCAGGCCCCCACTCATGTCTCCCACCCCCCAGCACTGTGGGGCACCTGCCAGCAGGCCCCCACCCATGTCTCCCACCACCCCCACCCCCCCAGCATCCAGGGGCACCCTCCACCAGGCCCCCACACATGTCTCCCAGCACCCCCACCCCCTAGCATCCAGGGGCACCCTCCACCAGGCCCCCACTCATGTCTCCCACCACCCCCACCCCCCAGCCACCAGGGGCACCCTCCACCAGGCCCCCACTCATGTCTCCCCGCACCCCCACCCCCCAGCAGTGCAGGGGCAGCCTCAAACAGGCCCCCACTCATGTCCCCCTGCACCCCCACCCCCTAGCATCCAGGGGCACCCTCCACCTGGCACCCACTCATGTCTCCCATCACCCCCACTCCCCAGCAGTGCAGGGCACCCTCCACCAGGCCCCCACTCATGTCTCCCACCACCCCCACCCCCCCAGCATCCAGGGGCACCCTCCACCAGGCCCCCACACATGTCTCCCAGCACACCCACCCCCCCAGCATCCAGGGGCACCCTCCACCAGGCCCCCACACATGTCTCCCAGCACACCCACCCCCCAGCATCCAGGGGCACCCTCCACCAGGCCCCCACTCATGTCTCCCACCACCCCCACCCCCCCAGCATCCAGGGGCACCCTCCACCAGGCCCCCACTCATGTCTCCCACCACCCCCACCCCCCCAGCATCCAGGGGCACCCTCCACCAGGCCCCCACACATGTCTCCCAGCACCCCCACCCCCTAGCATCCAGGGGCACCCTCCACCAGGCCCCCACTCATGTCTCCCACCACCCCCACCCCCCAGCCACCAGGGGCACCCTCCACCAGGCCCCCACTCATGTCTCCCCCCACCCCCACCCCCCAGCAGTGCAGGGGCAGCCTCAAACAGGCCCCCACTCATGTCCCCCTGCACCCCCACCCCCTAGCATCCAGGGGCACCCTCCACCAGGCCCCCACTCATGTCTCCCACCCCCCAGCACTGTGGGGCACCTGCCAGCAGGCCCCCACCCATGTCTCCCACCACCCCCACCCCCCCAGCATCCAGGGGCACCCTCCACCTGGCACCCACTCATGTCTCCCATCACCCCCACTCCCCAGCAGTGCAGGGGCACCCTCCACCAGGCCCCCACTCATGTCTCCCACCACCCCCACCCCCCAGCCACCAGGGGCACCCTCCACCAGGCCCCCACTCATGTCTCCCCCCACCCCCACCCCCCAGCAGTGCAGGGGCAGCCTCAAACAGGCCCCCACTCATGTCCCCCTGCACCCCCACCCCCTAGCATCCAGGGGCACCCTCCACCAGGCCCCCACTCATGTCTCCCACCCCCCAGCACTGTGGGGCACCTGCCAGCAGGCCCCCACCCATGTCCAACTCATGTTCCCCACCCAACATGTCATCACAGTCCAGATCCCTGGTCTCTATGGTCAGCCCCCAAATGCAAAACACCCACCCGAGTATTGCATCCACCCACTCATAATCTGCAATTACATCACAGAACACCAATTGCAAGTTCCAAAACAAACACATGTCCCTCACATACACCCAATGGGTGTCAGTGAATCTCAAAACACATAACATGAAATGCATGAAAACAATGAGACACCACACATTGAAGTGCAACAAATAAATAATGTATTAAAGGAAAGATGAATAGAAACAAAAATGAAGAAACTGAAATGTGAATGGAAAAAAATGAAAAGAAGCATGTCCGTCCAAAAAAAAGAAAAAATCAAAGAATATAGAAATCCAAAGTAATGTACTACAAAGTCAATGTCCACCAAACAAAATCCAATGTGAAAAAAAAACATAAGCCATTGATCCATGGATGATTCAAAAAGAAAAATATGTACAAGTCCACAACTATGTACAAAGCAAGAAGCCAGGGTCCATCATCCCAACAAAATAAAGGAAACCTAACTAACTACACTAACTAATAAAAAAAACTATATACAAAAATGTGGCCAATGTCCAAAAGGTCCAAATGAAATAAAAACAAAAATGAAACTTAACACTACCTACATAACTATGTACAAGGGCAGCGGGCTAGTTCCACGGCTCACTTCTGGATGTGCCGGGCCAGGGCATCATCGAACTCCTCCTCTATGTCCCGGAGGCGGTCCACCTCCATGGCCCCGAGGGTCCGCAGGGCCGTCGACGTGTCCACCTCCAAAGCCCTGCGGATTGCCTCGAGGCACTCGACCCGCCTCAGGGCCCTCTGCATGGAGTTCTCCGCCCTGACCATTGAGAGCCGTGCCTCTTCCGCCCGCTGCCGCTCCGCATCTATGGCGTGGCCCAACCGCTGCCACACGGAAGACACTTTTTGTCCTGGGTCCTCCTGCCCTCCGGCCGATGCCTGCCCCTCCGATGTCGAAGGCCCCGAGCCTTCATGGCTCCCACCATGGAGCTGCTGCTGCTGTGCCTCTGCCCCTGCACTGCCTCCTGCTGCCTGCACATCCTCCGCCGGCTGGGGTGCAGTCGTTGACGTGGCCACCCCTGCTGGACGTCCGACTCCCGACTGTGGCAGGGATGCCTCCTCCACCAGCCTGGCCGCACCGTCAGAGGCAGCTCCACAGGGCACCCAGGTGACTGATGGGTGGGAAGATGGCACAGAGGACGACTGGCGCGTAGGGGGTCCAGCTGAGGAGGGGGTCGTGGCAAGCCCCATCAGACGGAGGAATCCGGCCTGGGTGACCTGTCCCAGCAGGCTGACGTGGTCAACGAGCCATTCGAGATGACCTGCAGTCTCTTCATGAAAAGACTGCAGGTCGCCTCGCATGGCCCGTTGACGCAACGCCACTCCAGCCAGGACAGGCTCAACCCGGGCCTGGATAGCCACGTCCGCAGGCAGGGGAAGGCCAGTTGACGTCAGCTCATCCCCTGCCTGAAAACTGGTCTGGACATGGGCATCCCTGCTGGTGCAAGATGATGCAGGGACAGGATCAGAGACAGGATTGCACACAGGCACCTCCGCGGCGGCCTGTGCTGCCTCCTGTCCCTGGTCCTGCACTGCACCACTAGCACCAGTGGGATCCCCACCCCCAGACCCCGTCTCCGGTGCTTGCACGGCCTCCTCCTCCACCAAACCCCCCACCAACCTGGATGACTCTGTGCCATCTTCCCCCGTTGGGCCCTGTGGGGTCCCAGCTGCCCCTTCTGCTGCCGAGGAGTCCAACTGCAACCTCCGCCTCTTGGACCTCCCCCCGGCAGCTGCGGCCTGGGACGCGGCACCGGACTCCTCACTCCCCGACGAGATGACAACCTGGGAGGGGAGCCGGGCCTTGCGTCTCCGGCTGGCGGTCGGATCCCCGCCGCTGTGCTCCACAGCACCTTCTCCGCCCTCTTCATCAGTTGACGCTGCAGACAGGGAGAAACAAAACACAGGCATCAGGGCACTGTACAATGTACACATACACACATGACAGTTGTACATGAGTGGCATTGGCAAACCTCTGACATGTCATCACAATCCCCAACACACATGTCATTACAACTTGCACACACGAGCCATACCACAGCCATGTTGCAACTGCCAACACCATCCATACACATACAACAGCATCAGCAGGCAAAGGTGAGCCAGACATCACATGCAACACAGGAAGTGCACCACACATGTACACACACCACCACACTTGCATGCATGTGTACACCTCTGCTAAGTGTCGCAGTGTTCAGACGGGCATCCATGTCACATCTGCCAATCAGGCTTCCACATACCGCTGTCACATGCATCCATGTTGCATCACTGTTGCACCCTTGTCAAATACACACACATGCACATGTACACACGCTGATACAATCAGCTGAAAACAACATACATGCGTGACATCACGGACATGTCTACTCACATACACATTCATACAGACTTGTGTGCCCACACAACTGCATTTGGCATGCAAGCCCACACACACAGGCACCATCCATGTCTCACACATTACAGCCCTCGCATGTGTCAGCCCCACGGCCCTGTACACCCGCACCCATATTCGACCCCATACAAACAGATGTGCAACCTGCACACTACTGAACAATCACCACACGCACTGCTCACAATCAGGATGCATGTACACTCACCGCTCGACTCCAGACGGGTCTGCCTCTCAAGGACCTGGACGTGGAGCGCTGGGGATATGTGTTCCAGGACCCTCATCTGTTCTTCCGACAAGTGGCCCCGGCGCCCCTTGGCATCCGCTGCCTTCAAGAGGCGCCGGGCCTTGGTCAGGGTCCTGGACCTGAAGTCCTCCCAGCGCTTCTTGACATGTTGGAAGTCGCGGACTGCCACCCCCTCCGCGTTGATGGCAGTCACGATGTCAGTCCAGATCCGAGTCCGTCCTTCCTTGTCGGCGCGGCAACTTCCGAAGAGGGCATCATACTGGCCCAGGACTTGCTCCACCAGGACACCAACTTCGGTGGCACTGAAGCTGGTGCCCCTCTGCCTCTCTGGCCGGGGGTTGTCAGTGGTCACAGATGGAGTTGGCCCCGACATGACAACCCCAGAGGCAGGAGTGGGTGGGCAACTGGGTCCTGGGGCTGGGCTGTGGAGCGATGGAATCCCAGTCGGGAGTCTTTGGTTCCAGCAGGGGTGGTCACACCAACAGCACCCCTGGCTGATGTGCAGGCAGCAAATGGCAGGGCACGTGGGCAGCAGGCAGTCAGGCAGCAGCAGATGGCAGGTGGGAGCGTGCTCGGGGCTCTGGGGGGCAGTAGTTCGGCCTTCTGGGCAGGAGCGTGGTCTTCCGTGTGCTTACGCGTGGCCAGCTTGATACGGAGTGATTAGGCACGTGAAAATTCTGCACGTCAGCGTGTAATTCGAGGAAAGGCCCTTAGCGCGTAAGCGCGTCTGCACGCATACGCATTTTCATTGGACCAAAGGCCCTCAGCGCGTGAGCGCGTCTGTGACGTGACGTGCGAGGGAGTATCCCTCATTGCACGTGATGACAGTACACACGTGGATCGCAACCAATCGCGTGTGAAAGTTCACGGGACCCCGAAACACACGTACCCCGGCCAATCGCGTGTGGAACTTCCCGCGCACCCCGAAACACGTACCCCGGCCAATCGCGTGTGGAACTTCCCGCGCACCCCGAAACACGTACCCAGGCCAATCGCGTGTGGAAATACCCGCGCACCCCGAAACACACGTACCCAGGCCAATCGCGTGTGGAACTTCCCGCGCACCCCGAAACACACGTACCTAGGCCAATCGCGTGTGGAACTACCCGCGCACCCCGAAACACACGTACCCATGCCAATCGCGTGTACGCCCGCTCCCCTCCGATCACACGCGATGACACCAGAATACGGGAAACCAACGATTCCGCCCACACGGAGGCGTCCCGCGCACAGCATAAAAGTGCGCGCAAACAACAAACGCGTAAATACAGCGACGATGAATGCCCCATTTGTTGCTGCAGTGATTGTGGGACACCGCAGGAGGAGGAGAATAGCCAGGCCACGCATTTTTGCACCACGGACAGGCCTTTTTGGGATGCCTGACGACCAGGTCTACGGCAGGTATAGGTTTCCACCCCATATCATCCTAGACCTGGTCAGGGAGTGGGAAGATGACCTCACATCCCCCACCCTTTGCTCCCAAGCATTGAGCCCCTTGGAGAAGCTGCTCAATGTCTTGCATTTCTTGGCCACTGGGTCGTTTCAGCGGACCACTGCCATAGTGGGGGGGGTCTCACAGGCCACGCAGTCACGCTGCCTACACCAGGTACTGGCAATCATGACAGCGCGCCCCTCAGTCCGCAGGCACATATACATGCCCAGAACACCCGCAGAAAGGCAGGCCGTTGTCCTGGATTTTTTCAGGGTGGCACACTTCCCCAAAGTGCTCGGTGCCATAGATTGCACCCATGTGGCCCTACGTCCACCTAGGGCCACTGAGCACATATACCGAAACCGCAAGCACTGGCATTCCATCAATGTACAGGTGGTATGCGATGCAAAGGGAATCATCACCTCTGTCTATGCAAACTACCCTGGCTCCACCCATGACAGTTTCATATACAGAATGTCCGCCCTGAGCCGGGCCCTGGAAGCTGGGCAGCATGGCGACACATGGCTCCTAGGTGAGTACAAATGCCCTTGCACATGCATGCAAGTCACACACAGACAAATATACCAACCCCAATAATCTGAACAATTATCACCTCCCCAGGGGACAGTGCCTACCCTCTGAGCAACCACATGATGACGCCAATCCGGAACCCCACCACACCACCCCAGGTAAGATACAACGCTGCCCATATTGCAACCAGGGGCATAGTGGAGCGCACATTCGGAGTGCTCAAGTCACGTTTCCGCTCCCTTGACCGCTCTGGTGGGCAACTACTCTATGCACCAGCAGTTGTGTGCAGGATCATTGTGGCAGCATGTGTCCTGCACAATGTTGCAACACGGCAGGGCGTCCCGGTGGACATGGTGGTGCCCCCACATCCCCAACCACAGGCACAGGCGCTGGCCATGGGAGGGGACAGGGCACGTGGCGAGGTAGCCCGGACCCAGCTTGTGGCCACATTTTTCACCTAAACTCCCACCCCTGCGGAGTGCACACAGGCCTGGCACATACCAGGTGACAATCGATGATGACAAAGTGACAGTCAACTGTCACAACCCTACCACCCTGAGATAGTTGCCATGGAAGTGCCACATCGTCTGCATCCCTAGCTACTTAAACACAAGCTATCCTGTGCAACCAAAATGCACACATATGACATGTGACATGACATGAGCCATACACAAGTATTACAAGGCACAATGAGGCAGGGGGGGGGGGAACAAGGGAACACAGAGAATGGTACTACTAGGCCAGGTGTCATTGTGATTGTGCAAGTGCAGGGGTAGGGGGAAGGGAAAAGTGCAAGGGTGGGGGGGAGTCCAGTACAGGGGAAGTAGGCCAAACAATTATACATAGGTCGCCTGGTGGCAACTGCTAAGGTAAGTGCAGACGAGTGCTGGGAAGGGAGGGCTGTAGGGATAGAGAGACAGTACTGCAGTGCAGGGGTTGCCAGGGTGGCAGTGCAAGTGGACAGTGGCTGGCCCAGGGACCGAGGTTGGTGAGAGTGGCCCAGTTGCAGCTCATGTGCAGTTCCAGTGAATAATTCTGCAAGGGAGAGGCAGAGAGTAAGCAGAAGCAAAGAGGAAGGTCTTGAGGTGCTTCCTGAACTGGAGATGGTTCCCCTCAAGTTCAAGTCAGGAAGTCTGTTTGAGGGGGAGGGCCCTGCTGCGGAGAGAAACCTACCCCCAGCTAGTTGCTCTGAGAAGCGGATGACCTGGACATGCAAGGTGTGCATCACACACACCTGCAAAACAGGCCATGGCCATCACTGTCATGACAGTCAAACCCTCCCAAACATCAACATGACATGGCAAGCAATACCCATACACCCACCCAGTAACGATAAGGTACACATTTCCATGTCCTAAATGTACAGTGGCATCGGACAATGATGCCTGACCCGGAATCCGATGAAATGACAGACCAACAAAATGTCCCACCAAAAATTAGTCGATTCCAAATGCATTACAACAGTCGTAGACGTAACATCACAATGAATGCCTGGCTATATGCACATGATGCATTGCAAAATGAACACCGCAGCTCATGTGTGCAATGTCCTACTCCTGCATCACACTGCTCAGCGCACAGCACAGTGAACAGCCATTGTGTGTGATGCACACCCTGAGCATCACATCTAAGTGACAGACTACATCAAACATCAAATTAGGCATGTACTCGAACCATAATCGGTCACAGAACATGTGCTGGCGGGACACAGTGGCCACCAGAAGGCAAACAGTGTACACGTGGATATGCAAGGGTGGGAGTACATGGAGTGCATCCGAGTGCAAGTGTGTGGTTCTGCAAGGACATGCACTCCACATATGCATGTGCACTCAAGTGACCATCAGTGTTCCCTACACATCACATGTGAACATCCACCATGTGTACACCCCAGCATGTCAAACCACTACTATCCCCTCGCACCTGAAAGGAAAACACAACACATGAACAGGCATTGATCAGCAGAACACAACATGTACATAGGACAACAACATTACAATGTCAGAGTTCCCATCACACTGCAGGGCAACGCAACTATCAACAACAACCCCCCCCCCTCGCAAATGACCATGACCCACTGAACAACTGCACCTGGGTCATGGAGCCTCCAACCCTCATTCCCACCTGGCCACAGGATCACCTTTACCCTTCGTGTCCATCTCCCACCTTGTGTGTAAAGAGATGCCTGAACCCTCAGAATCCACACTCATTTCCAAATTCACATAATCCAAGGCATGAAAAGGAACCCAAACACCCTCCAGTAGATGACTTGACATAGCAGTACGTCTCAAAGGCCAAGTACTACCACAATGATGCAACAACCAAGGTAGCACAGCAAAACAATGTCACGACTGGATGTGAGACATGTGTGGTACATGACATAGGATGATGCACCATGAATGGATGTGTACTGTCACAGATCCCCTGTACAGGCGCTGGAGTCTCATGAAACAACCACCCACACCATGTCCCGGGTGCCTGCAAGGTCAAACTCACACAGGCCCCTGAGATCCTGGTGGGGAAAGAGGTTCAGGGATATGCAGTCTGGACAGGTGTAGACACACTGGATGACTGGAATGCGTGGCAGGTGAGGGGAGCAGGAATGACACATGAAACCAGGGAATGCACGAAAATGTACAACCTGCATGAACACATGCACAATACAAACAAACTTGGACATCATTGTCATGGCCTTCTGTAGTCCAGGCTCAGGAGTGGTACGAACCAACCAACCCCTCTAGGGTTTTGGCGCCTGCAAGTTCGGGGCTTACACAGGCATCCGCAACCCCAGTGGGGAAAGAGGGTCAGGGAACATTGCTTGGATAGGCATGGGAAGCAGGAACACCGGGTAGAGGGTACAGGTTTCGAAATTGCATAGGATCAAGGGTGATTAGGGTAAAAAACATACCAAATAGGACCACACATACATCCATGCATCAGTACACTCCCCAGCAAGCCTATGCAGGGCAGTTTGTAAGAAAATACAACAAGACACTTAGCTCTGGTTTTGAGTGCTGGCCTCCTGCCTGCGCACTCTCAGGTCCAGTTACAGGAGCACTGCAATGCTGCAAAGAGAGACACAGTCAGCAACCAGTACATGCCAATTGCACAAAAACACAACACAAAACATGCCCCATAACAACATACACCTCTACAAACAGAAAATCTGTGCTCCATGCTTCGTACCCATATATAATATCAACCCTGTGACGGGTCATTCACAGTCAATGCAGTAAGTCAGCCGCTGGTGGGTGCGTGGCAAATGGAACACCAATGTGTCACAATGCACACAACATGCAATGTTCCCTGGGTAAGCAGACAGACCCATATGGCAAGCCATGACTACAGATCAAGTTGCGTACCACCATGACCAAAAGAAAGTTGCCAGTGCATTTATCATGAAGTACGTGGAATAGACATGCACTGCACCCGAGTATGTCCCTTGCTGTATGTCCCTGTGAGCTGCCCCTTTCCATGTCTTGGAAGGCTACATGGTTGATACAAGTGCCTCAATGAACCCTGGTGTACCGCAGGGTATGTGCCACTGCCCCCGCATGTGTCCCAGACAACCCTACTATCAACAGCCATCAGTCCACAAACACATCTGAGCTGCATTCTGTGCTTCAACACCAATATTTGTCTAAGCTCACCCTCAGTGCTGTGACTAAGCCTGCACGTGCAACTCGCCTGGTGCAAGCTTTGCTGTCTCGTGGCCCCCCTGTGATGCTCACCTTGCCTGGAGTTGCTTGGAACATGTCAGCAGTTCTAGGATGTGGGTCTGCAATCACTGTGGCTCTGCTTGTGCACACATGTGCATGTGGGCACCAACAAACGGGTCAGGAATTAGGTCGTCCAATGGGCCATGTCTGCTGGCAAAGGTGCTCTGATGCCTCATCCCCCTGCAGAAAGTGCATGAAACACATGATTAATGCATCAAAGTGATCTGTGTGTGTCTCATCAGGCATCTCATTACTTGACCATGTCAGAGAGTCACATCACAAATCACACCATCAGTCCGTCTTTCACCTCCAAAGTGTGGAACACTAACTACAGCATGATTTGCAACAAGCACGTGTACAGGAAAGATATGAAACATAATACACAATGCATAGCAATCAATGTCCACATTAATCATGACACGCCCCATCTAGCAAAAGCTGAACAGTGGACAATTACACCTAAATCATCCCCACTAGGGGTGTCAACACAAGTCAAAAAGCACCAGACATGCCACAGATATGACAGTCCAAAGCCCTTGTGTAAAATTCTGTTACACCGAACCATCCTTGCGAGCCCATGGATAAGGGAGGCAGGAGTGGCATATGTGAGTCAAGGAACCCAAGCAGCAAACACATACACAAGACAACCATGAAGGGCCCAGCTGGAACAGACAGTGGATGCCTTCAAAAACCACAAGGCACCGCACTGTCACATGTAAGCACAATAGACTACAAATTTTAAACTAACTCAACTATTAACTAATTACACTAACTAAGGAAAACCTACATTACCTATTTAAACTAACTATCAAACAGAAACTTAACTAACTAAACTAAAAGAAAAATCAAAAATGGCCACATACGACCCGGGGGGGAGGGGAGGCACCCAGGAGGGGGGAGGTACAGGGTGCTGCTCAACATCCACATGCGATGATGCTGAGCCAAAAAAAAATACCTCCATGGGCTCAACGCCTTCACAGCACGACCTATGTGGGAGATAGATGGTCGTCCGAGTCTGGCTCATCCTGGAAAGGAGGACGTGGCACAGTAGCCTGGCCACGCCTAGCCGCAGCTTGCCCCTCGTCGGCAGCAAGTCTGCCGGACAGGTGAGCCTGGTTCTGTGTGGCGATGTTACATAGGTCTGCATGCAGGACCTCACGTGATACACGTGCTTCCTCTTGCAAGGTAGCACGTGTAACACGGAGTTCCTCCTGCAAGGCCTGGCTGGACAACCGCTGCACCTCCCGGCAAGCCTGTAGCTCAGCCGAGATGGTGCGCTCAAGCTGTGCAAACCTCTCCTCTGCCCGCTGCCTCTGGGACATCATAAGGACACCCAGAGTGGATCTGAGGGAGGCATACTCCTCCCTCAGGGCATCCATGTGCGCCTCTGCGTGAGCAGCAATTGCTTGACGCAGAGACGACATTTCAGCCTGGCGTGCCCTGTCTGAGGCCGCCATGCCCAGCCTGAGTGAGCGGGCCGTGGACCGTGCCGCCTGCTGCTGGAGTAGCACCTGCCGAGCAGGGGGGAGCACAGATCGGGCCACACGCTCCATGCTGTCAGCGATGTTCTCCATTGCTGCCCCCTGACGTTCTGAATTGGCAGTCATGTCTTGCTCCCACTCAGTATACAGCGGTTGCGCGCGGCGACCGCGTTGCCGGGCTTGACCCCTGCGGGACCCAAGGACCGGGGGTCCTCGCTGTGTTGGCACCGCCTGCGGCTGCACGACTACATGCCCCCGTCGACGTGATGTCCCAGGCACATCAGTGACTGGTGTGGAGGGTGACCCTGCGTCCCGATCCACCACGGGCGGAGGAACCAAGACTGTCTGATCCCTCAGTGCAGGGGTCGCAGACAGAGGAGTGTCCACATCAGAATCACTCACCCCTGACACATGGACTTGATGGTCATCCAACTCAACATGGACGTCAGAGTCGTCATCAAGGCTGGACTCATAGACAGCCAGAGACAGGATGGACTGCAGCACTTGGGGGTTTTCGTGGCCTACCACCCCACGACCCCCACTAGTGCCGGGTTGATGTGGTCTTACCAACCCTGTGTCTGGCATGACAACACCATCCTCTGCATCCATTGCGTCATCACCTGAAAAATAGAGAGGAAAGGGTCAGTACACATGTCAGAAGCACACAACACACACACACACACCGACAGCAAAGGCATCTGGCAGACATGTGACACACAACATATGACCATGCATGCATGCTGGGTCTACTTAGAATAGCTTCTGTGATCAGACCTGTTGAAAGGTGGCAGTTTGCATGGAAGTGGGTCTATGCAGTGCAGAAAATGTGTACGCCACTCACTACCTACATGTACAAGCACTCCATGGTGTGTGCCAGGAAATGTGAAGGCAGTGCAATGTCAAAATCAGACATCACGTGCATTGTGTATTCAATGTGTACCATGTCTAGAAGGCAAGCACCCCTCCACCCCAGTACCAAAGCAGGGATGCCTAGCATGGTATCAAAAGGCTGAGCATACACCTGTGTATTGACAAGCAGTGTTGACTGGCATCAACAGCTTAATGTGATTTCAATTACAACACTGCAAATGATGCTGGGACAGTGGGCAGGACACATGATGGAAGATCCGGAGGCCGGCCACGTGTGTAGAAGACACGACAGGAGTTGGACAGAGTCATTGGCCATTGAACAGGCTGAGGCCTGTGAGCCACACAGATTGTCAGAGCCTAAACATGTGTGCAACGCAGGACTGAGCCACAGTTGACATGGGGAGGCCGATAATATGGCAGGCAATGTATGTAACCAAGGACTCATATTACAGTGATCATCCAGTCAAGGACACATAGGGGCATGTGTGCAATGCACATGGAGCATTAATGGGCACTCATGTCCCTGCGGGACATCTGAGCCATGCACAGTACAAGTGGGATGCCCTGCATCGAGTACTAAGGCTGTACCACACGGCATATGTCTGGCAGTTTCTAAGCTGGAAGTTAGCATCTACACAGGACACATGAACATGAAACTACACATTGGCAAGAATGTAGCAGACCAGTGCAAAGGTGGAACTGGGGTGCAGAGTGGCGGTGGAGGGGCAAGGGGGCATGGCCACATGGAGTCCCGCATGCAGGCAGAGGAGACATGCATGACGGTGGCATTGCATTACTTACACATCAGAACCATGTACAGGTCACATGTAGCAGCAATCATGCACAACACATCCCACATGTGAAACACACACGTCCTCAACAACTACGCATCAACACTCACTGGACTGGGCATCAAAGTCCAGCATCTCTCCCACACCTTCGACCAATTCTGGTGGTATGAACTCCGCAACGAGAGCCTCATGCGGAGTGAGTTCTTCCTCCTCTGGTGCAGGCCCACCGCCAGTCACCAGAGTCAAGTTGTAATTTGAGGCACGCTTGGCCTTAGTGCTGCGCTTGATGTCATTCCAGCGCTTTTTGCACTCCTGCGCCGTGCGCACCTCATGGCCGAATGAACTGACATGTTCCGCCACATGCTTCCAGTGGGTGTCACGTTGGGCAGCCGTAGTCTGACTATTGGCACCCACTAGCATGTCACGGCTGTGTCCCCGCACGTAGTCCACGAGGAAGTCCAGTTCCTGCTTACAGAAAGGCTTCTTCCTCGACGTGCAGGAGGTCGTGGCTGTGTGTGGGGTCCCAGCCTGTGCTGCAGATGCAACCTTCCTCCTCTTGGACTGTGGCGCAGACCCTGGCTGGCTAATGCCGCCCTGACCAGTATGGCCAGTGGGTTGGGTGGATTGAGCCGAGGGAGTGGCAGGTGGAGGGATGACCAAAGGCCTGACTTGTGTCAGTGGCAGCTGGGTGCCCACTAATGGACCCTGCGCAGCAACATCAGCTGTGGCAGGGTCATTGACCGCAACGGTCCTGGTTGGCAGACTCACAACCGGGGTGCTGTTGGGTGCATCTGCCCCTGCACTTGCCAACACCCGGCTGTTCGGGGCAGCAGATGACATGACTGCCCCAGGGACACGTGTCTTGGTCTGAGCAGCCCGGCCTGCCCCAATGGTTTCCCCCCTGGCCTGTTGGAGATCTACCAAGGGCTCTTCAAGTGCCAACGCAGCCTGCGCTGGCAGACCCTGAGCCTGGGTGGCGGTGTCCACAACTGCACCTGCAGCTACCGCTACCCTTGGGCCCGTGGCAGTCGATGTAACGGACTGCCGGGTCATACGGGTGCCAGTGCCAGATGCAGGAGCTGCATCCCCCTGAACCACAGGGGGTGGTGGCATGGCTGCACCGACACATGGCACAACATTGTGCTCAAGTGGCGCACCCCTGCCTCTTCCCCCTCTGTGGCTGCCCTGGACACCCTGGAGTCCCCCTACTCCCTGGTCACCACGGCCACGTCCCCGACCACGCCCGCCACGAGGAGGACGCCCAGCTGAGGCGCCCCTCACCTTTGGTAGCCTCCCTACCATGGCACAGATGTTATAGTGCTGGCACAGATGGAGTGGTGCCAATGGGAGGTGTACAGCACAATTGACCTGGGCAATTGGGGTGAAGGGGGTGGGAAGCAAGATGTTAACAGCCCCCCTGCACCTGCAAGGCTGTATGTGACCCCGGTGATGTGTTGACGGGTCACGCAACGCTCAGGCACCCCAAAACTGCAGTAAAACCGTGCACGCAACCCTGCAGCCTACGTGCGTGGATTAAACCTCCCGCAGTACGCGGTGGCACCCAGTAACACGTATAACGCGTACGCGTGGGACACGCAGGCTACGATGACATCGAAAATGGGTGCGATACACAGGGGCACCCGCAGTGGGAAAAGGAGCGTTTGCGACTCACCGTCTGACTAGCGCGATGCAGAAAAACACGCGTAGCCAATACCCCCGCCAAAAGAAGAGATACGTCCTTGAGAGCTGTGAAGTAGATGGCGCGCGAAACAACTGGAAGCAGCAACACACGTCGGTCTCCACGATAGGCACGTACAGCGAACTGCTGGGCCCGCTCACCTTTAACCCGTGCTGAGGGAAAACGCACGCGCGCGTCAAGTCACATGCGGACGTGCACTTTTTCACGTTTGATTACGCGCATTACACGCGGACGTGCAGTTTTTCACGCGCGCACGCTTATGCATGGGCCCTTTCCTCCTATTACACGCGGACGTGCAGTTTTTCACGCGCGCTTACGCGCATTACACGCAGCGTGCAGATTTTTCACGTGCCTACTCACTCCGTATGAAGCTGGCCACGCGAAAACGCACGGAAGACCACGCTCCTGCCCAGAAGGACACTTCACTGGCCCCCAGTGCCCCAAGCAGCCTCCCACATGCCATCTGCTGCTGCCTGCCTGCCTGCCTGCTGCCACCGTGCCCTGCCATTTGGTGCCTGCACATCAGCCATCTGCAGGGGTCCAGTTGCTGTGTCCACCCCTGCTGGTACAGAAGAGTCCCGACTCAAATGACATCGCTCCACAGCCCAGCCCCAGGACCCAGTTGGTCACCCACTCCTGCCCCTGGGGTTGCCATGTGGAGCACAACCACATCTGACACCAGTTGCAACCCCCGGCCAGAGGGGCAGAGGGGCAGAGGGGCACCAGCTTCACTGCCACCGAAGTTGGTGTCCTGGTGGAGCAAGTCCTGGGGCAGTATGATGCCCTCTTCGGATCGTCCCGCGCCAAGAGGGAAGGACGGGAGAGGACGCGGAGGGGGTGGCAACCCGCACCATCCAGAAGGTCAAGAAGCGCTGGGAGGACTTGAGGTCAAGGACCCTCATGAAGGCCCGGCGCCTTGTGGAGGGGGGCCGGGGCCGCATGAGTTCCATCCAGTTGAGGGTCCTGGAACGCATACACCCAGCGCTCCACGCCCAGGTCCTTGAGAGGGAGACCCGTCTGGAGTTGAGCGGTAAGTGGCCAAGCATTGCTGTGTGAGACAGGGCATGTTGCAGTGTGCTGGTTGTCTGATACCTGCCTGTATGTGTGACATAGGCCATGTACGCATGTATGTGTGCAGGGACATCATGGTAATGCATGTGCGACCTGTAATGTGTGAACCGCATGGTTGTTACATGTGTTTGAATGTGACATGGGGAGCCCTGTGCAGATTGCACACATGACAGCATGGAAGTCTCTGTTCCTGGACATGGGTGGGGGCCTGGTGGAGGCTGCCCCTGGTGGCTGGGGGGTGGGTGTGCTGGGAGACATGGGTGGGGGCCTGGTGGAGGGTGCCCCTGGTGGCTGGGGGGGTGGGGGTGGTGGGAGACATGAGTCGGACATGGGTGGGGGCCTGGTGGAGGCTGCCCCTGGTGGCTGGGGGGTGGGTGTGCTGGGAGACATGGGTGGGGGCCTGGTGGAGGGTGCCCCTGGATGCTAGGGGGTGGGGGTGCAGGGGGACATATGTGTGGGGGCCTGGTGGAGGCTGCCCCTGGTGGCTGGGGGGTGGGTGTGCTGGGAGACATGGGTGGGGGCCTGGTGGAGGCTGCCCCTGGTGGCTGGGGGGTGGGGGTGCTGGGAGACATGGGTGGGTGCCAGGTGGAGGGTGCCCCTGGATGCTAGGGGGTGGGGGTGCAGGGGGACATATGTGTGGGGGCCTGGTGGAGGCTGCCCCTGGTGGCTGGGGGGTGGGGGTGCTGGGAGACATGGGTGGGGGCCTGGTGGAGGATGCCCCTGGTGGCTGGGGGGTGGTGGTGCTGGGAGACATGGGTGGGGGCCTGGTGGAGGCTGCCCCTGGTGGCTGGGGGGTGGGGGTGCTGGGAGACATGGGTGGGGGCCTGGTGGAGGATGCCCCTGGTGGCTGGGGGGGTGGGGGTGCTGGGAGACATGAGTCGGACATGGGTGGGGGCCTGGTGGAGGCTGCCCCTGGTGGCTGGGGGGTGGGTGTGCTGGGAGACATGGGTGGGGGCCTGGTGGAGGCTGCCCCTGGTGGCTGGGGGGTGGGGGTGCTGGGAGACATGGGTGGGTGCCAGGTGGAGGGTGCCCCTGGATGCTAGGGGGTGGGGGTGCAGGGGGACATATGTGTGGGGGCCTGGTGGAGGCTGCCCCTGGTGGCTGGGGGGTGGGGGTGGTGGGAGACATGTGTGGGGGCCTGGTGGAGGCTGCCCCTGGTGGCTGGGGGGTGGTGGTGCTGGGAGACATGGGTGGGGGCCTGGTGGAGGATGCCCCTGGTGGCTGGGGGGTGGTGGTGCTGGGAGACATGGGTGGGGGCCTGGTGGAGGCTGCCCCTGGTGGCTGGGGGGTGGGGGTGCTGGGAGACATGGGTGGGGGCCTGGTGGAGGATGCCCCTGGTGGCTGGGGGGTGGTGGTGCTGGGAGACATGGGTGGGGGCCTGGTGGAGGCTGCCCCTGGTGGCTGGGGGGTGGGGGTGCTGGGAGACATGGGTGGGGGCCTGGTGGAGGCTGCCCCTGGTGGCTGGGGGGTGGTGGTGCTGGGAGACATGGGTGGGGGCCTGGTGGAGGATGCCCCTGGTGGCTGGGGGGGGGTGGTGCTGGGAGACATGGGTGGGGGCCTGGTGGAGGCTGCCCCTGGTGGCTGGGGGGTGGGGGTGCTGGGAGACATGGGTGGGGGCCTGGTGGAGGATGCCCCTGGTGGCTGGGGGGTGGTGGTGCTGGGAGACATGGGTGGGGGCCTGGTGGAGGCTGCCCCTGGTGGCTGGGGGGTGGGGGTGCTGGGAGACATGGGTGGGGGCCTGGTGGAGGATGCCCCTGGTGGCTGGGGGGGTGGGGGTGCTGGGAGACATGAGTCGGACATGGGTGGGGGCCTGGTGGAGGCTGCCCCTGGTGGCTGGGGGGTGGGTGTGCTGGGAGACATGGGTGGGGGCCTGGTGGAGGCTGCCCCTGGTGGCTGGGGGGTGGGGGTGCTGGGAGACATGGGTGGGTGCCAGGTGGAGGGTGCCCCTGGTGGCTGGGGGGGTGGGGGTGCTGGGAGACATGAGTCGGACATGGGTGGGGGCCTGGTGGAGGCTGCCCCTGGTGGCTGGGGGGTGGGTGTGCTGGGAGACATGGGTGGGGGCCTGGTGGAGGGTGCCCCTGGTGGCTGGGGGGGTGGGGGTGGTGGGAGACATGAGTCAGACATGGGTGGGGGCCTGGTGGAGGCTGCCCCTGGTGGCTGGGGGGTGGTGGTGCTGTGAGATGTGTGGGGGCCTGGTGGAGGCTGGCCCTGGTGGCTGGGGGGTGGGGGTGCTGGGAGACATGAGTCGGACATGGGTGGGGGCCTGGTGGAGGCTGCCCCTGGTGGCTGGGGGGTGGGGGTGCTGGGAGACATGAGTCGGACATGGGTGGGGGCCTGGTGGAGGCTGCCCCTGGTGGCTGGTGACTGGGGGTGGTGGGAGACATGGGTGGGGGCCTGGTGGAGGCTGCCCCTGCACTGCTGGGGGGTGGGGGTGCAGGGGGACATGAGTGGGGGCCTGCTGGGGGGTGGGGGTGCAAGGGGACATGTGGCTTGGCTGGGGGGCATGCCCATGGTGGATGGGCTGCCTGCGGGACATGACCAGGGGTGCAGGGTAGTCCCCTGTGGTGTGGGCTGCCTGCAGAGGTCGTGGAGGGGGTAGAGGGGAGACCTGGGAGGACCCACACTGGCAATTCACCTCTTCAACTTCCCGCACACCTACGTAATACACTGCCCCACTCGCACAGGCCCAATCGCGTGTAGAATTTCTCGCGCACCCCTGAAATCCACGTACCCAGGCCAATCGCGTGTAGATTTTCTCGCGCACCCCTGTAATACACGTACCCAGGCTAATCGCGTGTAGAATTTCTCGCGCACCCCTGAAATCCACGTACCCAGGCCAATCGCGTGTAGAATTTCTCGCGCACCCCTGAAATCCACGTACCCAGGCCAATCGCGTGTAGAATTTCTCGCGCACCCCTGAAATCCACGTACCCAGGCCAATCGCGTGTAGATTTTCTCGCGCACCCCTGAAATCCACGTACCCAGGCCAATCGCGTGTAGAATTTCTCGCGCACCCCTGAAATCCACGTAGCCAGGCCAATCGCGTGTAGAATTTCTCGCGCACCCCTGAAATCCACGTACCCAGGCCAATCGCGTGTAGAATTTCTCGCGCACCCCTGTAATACACGTACCCAGGCCAATCGCGTGTAGATTTTCTCGCGCACCCCTGTAATACACGTACCCAGGCTAATCGCGTGTAGAATTTCTCGCGCACCCCTGAAATCCACGTACCCAGGCCAATCGCGTGTAGATTTTCTCGCGCACCCCTGAAATCCACGTACCCAGGCCAATCGCGTGTAGATTTTCTCGCGCACCCCTGTAATACACGTACCCAGGCTAATCGCGTGTAGAATTTCTCGCGCACCCCTGTAATACACGTACCCAGGCCAATCGCGTGTAGAATTTCTCGCGCACCCCTGAAATCCACGTACCCAGGCCAATCGCGTGTAGATTTTCTCGCGCACCCCTGTAATACACGTACCCAGGCTAATCGCGTGTAGAATTTCTAGCGCACCCCTGAAATCCACGTACCCAGGCCAATCGCGTGTAGATTTTCTCGCACACCCCTGTAATACACGTACCCAGGCTAATCGCGTGTAGAATTTCTCGCGCACCCCTGAAATCCACGTACCCAGGCCAATCGCGTGTAGAATTTCTCGCGCACCCCTGAAATCCACGTACCCAGGCCAATCGCGTGTAGATTTTCTCGCGCACCCCTGAAATCCACGTACCCAGGCCAATCGCGTGTAGATTTTCTCGCGCACCCCTGTAATACACGTACCCAGGCTAATCGCGTGTAGAATTTCTCGCGCACCCCTGAAATCCACGTACCCAGGCCAATCGCGTGTAGATTTTCTCGCGCACCCCTGTAATACACGTACCCAGGCCTATCGCGTGTGGGGACTCCCGCACACCCCTGAAATACACGCTCCCCGCACTGCGTTTGCTGCTGCCCTTTGCGCTGGATTGGGGATTTTGATGGCTTTTTCCTGCGCAAGGGGCGTTCTTGGGGGCGTAACTGACGCTGCTGCAGGGTCGCTGCGCCACTCTGCGCCACGGCTGGTTGTGGATGTTGGAATCCATGAATACGCTGTGCGCCTGAATGTGTTTCGGCGCACGCGGCTGGCGCAGCCTACCGCACGCGCACACTGTGCGCCAGTCGCGTGCGCCACTTGTGCGCCGAATTCTATGAATTGGCCCCTTAATTTTCACAAATAAACTGATATTCAAATAGAAAGGCCCACTTGTCGGATTTTCTATGGAACAGTGGCCTATGTGTGAATAATACCCAAAGTGAACTTATATCTGTCCACAGCGTATGTCAAGAAAGATTGTAGTTTAAACAACATGCCCAAATATAATGCTAAAATAATACATGTAAGCAAATCTTGTCGATTTAAAGCTGTATTTTCTGAAGTATGGTTGCAGCTGGTGTTTTCTCCCCTGAACTGAAAGGTCTGTGCCTTTGAAAATTTGAACTCAAGACCTGGGCTGGGCCCACCAGGAAAAGAAGGCCTGGTTCAGTTAGAAATAAAAATAAATAATAGAGAATTGTATCCAAATTGTGGGAGTTGTAGATAATGCAGCCAGCAGAAATGACCTTTAAGGTTAGGTCTCCCCATTAACTGTGCATTAGGGGCCAACAGAAATGACCTTTTCATGGCTGACTCAACCTCAAGAAATGGCTTCAGAGCCACTAATGGATGATCATACATGGTGTATGAAACAGATAAGCAGATGTTCATGTCAGGTGACGATGGAGAAATTAAACTTAGGAATAGGTGGGGGCTATGTGAAACTGAGGGACACGTGATACCTTGCCACATGAATAACATTGGGCCATCTTTTCTTTAATTAAAAGAGACTAATATGTCCCAGTGAGCTCATCCCGGGCTCATATTAAAGGGAATAAGAAGTTCATCGGTATCATGTAAATATGAATCTTGTGTGATGCATATAAGTTGGCTTACAAAGACAATAATGATTCCGGTCTTCTCATAATTCAGAGGGAATGGAATGTTGGTGTGATGATAGGTTATGGAAGTAAGGATTGAATAAAGAAGGGGCAGATTTGTGACTATTTCGGCTCAAGAGTAAATCGATAAAAACGGTAGCTCCTCCCAGGAAGGACGTGGCAAGATATGATTAGTATTTTCTGACTCGTCATAAAATATAGAACTCAAATATATACATGTGCCTGTAGTTATCTGAAAATTAGGGTAGCTGCCATGTTGTTAGATTTTAAGGACACTGAAGAAGTTAAACCCACTTGTCATTTTGGGATGATGAATATTTCTCCTCCCTCAGCCTCATCATTCACACCTCCCAACTCCTCGTTCTATTACCAGGCATGGGCGTATTGGGGGAGGGAGAGAGTTGGCCAATCCATAGCATGGGAATTATGATAATAATGGAGTGTCACCAGCCCCAGTTTTTAATCTGAGAGGGATCTTTCTTTGACTTTTTGATTCTTGAGACCTTTGTTTGGACTTTTGATTTTTCCCTTAACTTTCCCACTCTATTGCTGGAGATAGTCTACTTCTCGACTCTTGCAAGGAACAACTAGCAGAGAGACAGTGAGCTACCAAGCCCTTAAACATTGCACTGGAGATGGAGACTGGGAAATCTAGAAGCTAGCTAGGCTTACATTTGAGGAGCCAGAGGAAGTCTGGATGCTGGGGACCACCCTTGACCAATGCCTTTGACCAGATCTGTGCTGTCCTCAGAGGAGCCCTGCTGTTTCTGTGGATGCCCCATAACCAAGGCCTCCCATGTAAATAGATTAATCCAAATGCCACCATATGTGTGGGGGAGGATCTATCAGCCTTAATCTCCATCTCGCATAGCGGGTGTGGGGGTGGAACTGGGGAGAAACTTGGAACATTTTATTAAATCTAACTCAAATTAATTCCACTACAGAAAATCACCATATCCATTTAAATTGAATAGTGTTGGTGATTGCCTGTCTTAATCCTCTCCATTAAATTGTGGAGAGGGGGGAAGCTGTGTAGATCTTTAGCACATTGAATTGAAGTTAGATCAATTAATTCTCATATCGAAAGTCATGGATGAGCGAGGTTAGAGTTTGAAACTAACTAAGTTCATGCTCAGTGTGTTATAGCTGATAGAGACAATAAAATACTTGGGTGACTCTACCTTTCTGAAACCCCTGTCTTCTGTACAGAAGGGGGTTGTCCATAATCGCACAATAAGTAACCCTAAAACGCTGCCATTCAAGTGAATGTAGAGTGTGCAAAACGAAATTTCCCTTTTATTTACTTGCATCCTGAAACAATTTTCTCAAGGCCCTGCATGTTCTGCAAATAAAAAGCCCAAAATGATTTTCCCATTGAGTTCCTTCCCTAAACTTTGCCTTTCAAATAAAGGGCACAAAACGATTTCTTTTCACTGTGTCTATTTTTCAAGCCCAGCCTTTCAAATATAAAGCCCAAAACGATTTATTTTCATTGTGTCCATTTTTCAAGGCCTGGCTTTTTAATACAAAAACAAGACGATGTTGCTACTGCATGTCCACTCCCTGTACCCTGCCTTCAAATTAAGGAGTCATATATAACAGATACCTGGGAGTGGGGGTTGCTGGGATAGAAGAGCATTGTGATAACCCCAAGCAATCACTGGGGGTTGTTTCGAATTTCATAATTGTTAAGGTGCAAGAAATCATCTTTGTGTGTTTTGATGTAAAGTCTCAAAATGTTACCTGTGCGTTGTAGTATCTGTAAGTTCATTAGAAATACAAGTCAGTCAATTGGTGCAAGTAATTTGAAATTGTGATATTGTGTTGTGCCACGGCGTTGGTGGCTGATGTTTTGGTTGTTTTATGGTTCTTTGCCAAACCTCAAATAAATATATATTCTTACTATACACCGGCCTGGTTCCTAGCTCGCTGGTGGTACAGAGGGTATTTGCTGGGTGATGCGAGATAGGTTGGAGGCCTCACTAAAGTTGAATCTGTATAAGTCCTTTGGGTGCCCGCCACCTTCATTGGGGGGAAAGTAACTCTAAGTTGAGAGTGACTGCCTAATAAATTGTGCCAATTTGCCCCCCTCTTGCATCAGTACGCGCACAAAGAATTAAACTCGGGACCTAGCCCATGTCTGTACAAAAATGCACTAAATAAGGCTTTTAATTTGCTCTTGCTCCTGTGTTACATGCCCACATTCACAATTTCGAGCGCTTTTTGCGTGATAGTTAGACAAACTACTGCGCGACTCATCTAATGCACTAAATAAGGCTTTCACTTTCCGCTTGCTCATGTGTTACAATCGCAATTGCCACATAACGTGAGTCCACACAGCACACTGCAACAATGCTTTCGTGAAAAATTGCTTTTGGGCTTTGTGTCACAACTAACAGTTATTACTATGATGTTTGGCATATACAATTGTTTGTGAACTGAAGTGCGGCACACACGTTACTCCCCAGCCCGCCTTTCCTCTCCCACTGCCACTGAGCCAAGCACTTAATCTCGCACTCCGGTAGACCGCTCCCACCCCCAATACCAGACCACTGGAGATTTCTTTTAAAATACCTACACACCCACACAGGCACTCCCTTATCTGCCCCCCCTGCACCCGCACCACCCAGAGAGCTCAGACACAACGTACATCACCGCTCCCCTTCTCCTTACCTCTCCGGAGTGTCCCTCGAACTCGGCCTCTGAAATAAAAAATGATGTACCACCCACGGCCTGCTGGAAACCCAGAGCGGCCGAGGAAAAACGAGATCCCTCTGGTAGCAAAGGCCTAGGCAACGGTCAGGAAAAGAAACTGGTTGAGAGTGCGCCAGTGTCCCATGGCAGCAGGAGTGGCGGCAGTCGGTCTCGGCAGTCCATGGAGTCAGCAGGTTGTTCCAAGGAGAGGATGAGCTGCTGGTCTCTCCACCTCTTCCAAACTCTTTTAAGCACAGATTTTGGCACCACCTCTACTCCCCTTCGGTGGGCCCTCATTGTTGTGTTGGGTGCGTGTCTCCACGCGCCCGTCAGTTCCAAGCAGCTGCTTCCTGCAGCCGACCCGTTTCTCCCGCTGTTCCTCCGCTCCGCCTCCCACTCTGCCCACCCAGTGACTTCTCCACTGAGGGAGGGTACCCGCCTCCCAAATGCACAGCCTGTAGCTTGGGCAGCAGTTGCACGTAAGTTGAAGTGCCGGCGATGTCCGAGGGCAGTGTGGGAAACCCGAAGGTGTCTCATTTACTATTCCCCAGGAAGCTGTTATCCAGGTGGCCAGGACACGGCCACCGCTATTGGATCCAGTTCCTCGGGGTGGACCAGTGGGGGAGGATCACCTGGATGGGGGGTCTTCGGGGAGTGGAGGTGGGACACAGATGGGTGAGCCACGGTACCCCATTCCCTGTAACACCTTTTCCCCAAACAACCCAGCATTCTCCTGTTTGAGGTTCTGTACCTCTGCAGTCAACGACTGTACTGCTGCTATTAACTGTTGAATCTGTTGATCCATGGTAAATAACAACTTGTAAACCGATACTCAGTTCTAGGCCAATTAGACGTTGCTTACTGTAATGTCTTTTTTCGGAACTTGTCTTTTTCATCAAACTCAAGTATCAATTACACAAGTTGTTACCCACCTCAAGACTTGCTTGGTAACTGGATCCGAAAATGTTGAAGAGAAGACAATGAGGTTCCTCCTAGGGACCCCTATACCTCCGACTCCAAGAGTCAGGACGCACAGAAACCCCCAGGGAAAACCCCCAATGGGGGAAAAAACCCTGTGTCGGGCTGCTAGGGTTCGTAGAGTCCTGAAACCAGCCGGAATAAACTTCCTCTGTTCAGGCAAGGAGATGATCGTCAAGGGACCCGTAGAAATGAAACAACCGTGTAGAATAATACACAAAAATGAGAGGCTGGTGAGTACAAGGAGTGAAAGTAAGAAAGATAAAAGTAAACAGAAAACACGGGTTACCTGAATCTTATCCGGTCTATCTTAAGGTAAGAACAAGACGAAGCCGGAATTCTGTCCTGATTCTATAGGACTAAAGAAGGATAAGTTGGTTAACCTTCCAATAGTATGTTACAAACTGTCTTACTAAAAAGTGCCTCCCTTACCGTCTTTGCGATTGCAACAAAGAGAAATCCCTGTCCTGTACTTCCGGGTAGAATATCCTACTGATTCCGTGGCTATGGCTAGGGTCGGAACTGCTATTGTAAAGATAACAAAAGAAAGCAAAGCAAAGAATAACTAATAAAAGTATTCATCGGAGATAATAAGTAAATGGAAAGAAACAGACCACTAAGCGTAGTGTACCTGTGGAAATCACAAAAGGAACAAGGAAGATTCGAACTGAAGAAAAAACCTTTGCCTGCAAGCCAGGTGGGGTTTTCTAGCGTAAAATAAGAAAACACCAATAATTAAGAGAACAGCGTTAAGAGGGTAGTAGTAAGGAGTAGGAAATAGTGGTTAAGGCAGATGGAGATCTACGCGAAACTTACGGAGCGTACAGCTTGTCGTAAAGAGAGAAGCAACGCATCTTGCGACGGGTTGGGTGTCTGGATATACTATGCGGAAGTTAGGGGCGTGGTCAACCTTCGATTGAGATCTGGAGAGAACGCTAGAGCGTTACAGCCCGTTCCGTTAATACCCGGAAGTGTTAGAGCCGTGTTCGAGAGTCGGCAAAACACTGTGGAGACCAAATTAGGTGTAACAGATATTTAAAAACTCTACCCATCCTCCCCTTTCTGACACAAACACTTTCTTACACAGAGAAAGACAACAGACTAACACCAGAGCCGTTTACCTGACATGTTTCAATACAAAGGTCAGGCAGAGTCAGGCAATTGACATTAACCATGCATACCTGATGGCTCTTTACCGTCCCCACAGGGATAAAAGGCAGAGCACGAAAGCACACTACGAGCAAGGCCAAATGCACGAGGAAACAGCTACACCGAACCGGCAGTTCAAACAGAGGAGAAAGGCGTTGAGACCTGGAAGGAGGACGAAGGGCGAACAGCCCTGGCCCTTTTCAACTCAGACCTGCAAAGCCTCCGAAAGGGAAATCATAAGACCAAGAGTTACAGCTGGAGTGTGGAGGAACAAATGTCAATGGTGCACGGGGGCCTCCCGCATTGATCGTACAGGCTGGTAGGCATGCTGGCTACCGTGGTACCGTCCTTGAATCCGGAAGCAAGACAAGTCAATGGGTTCAATACAGACAGTGAGTCGGAGGAAGCTGATAGCAAACCAAACTGTGTTGAGCAAGGTTGCAAGTGGCAACGTTATATGAACACAAGGAACTTGAGAACAAAGAACTTGTGTGTGTTTTAACTTTTGAGAAAGCCCAGACAAGGGCCAGCTGCAGAGTGCTCAGGCACTGCAGGAGTGCTCATCCGAAGGATTCTCGCTGGCCCCCTTGGTTTTGTGGTGAAAACTGCAAGTGCCAGAAGGCCCTAACAAAGGATGGAGTGAGATGTCAGAGTTGTCCTACAAAGGTCACGTAAAAAATCCTTTGTACAATCAAAAGTCTGACGAATGGCCAAGAGAAAGCTAGGGGAAGTGAACCCTGCTTGCTGATAAGATTGTGGACCGTGGAAAAAGGCAAGTGTGAACCCGACAGAGGGATGCCGAAAGAAAGCTAGAAGAAGGGAACCAATGCTTTCTGATGAAAAAGAGCAAATCATGAATTGTGTAGAAATTCATGAACTGTGTGAAAGATGGCTATGTGACCCCGACGGAGGGATGCCAAGGGGAAAGCTACTGAGAGTGAATCCTGCATTGAGATAAAGCAAAGTAAACTGTATATTTGGCAAACGTGAACCCAGCTGAGGGATGCCTGCGAGTTGTGGTGTAGAGTAATACACCCGGCAACGTTGTGTCGATGAGTGATCCTGGTTGAAGGTTGTCCACAGTATTGTTTGTTTAAAAGGACGTTAAGGCTTCTGAATGTTATGAGCTGTATTTGAAAGGCTGTAGTGAACCTGACAGAGGGAGGCCCATTGCAAGTAGGATCCGAGCCCGGCGGAGGGAGGTCCTAGGGGCCAAGAGCAATCGCCCAAGTTAAAAGTCCACTGAAGGAACTTTTGTTTGTTTATGTGTTGTTTTGATCCAGCAGGCCTTCTAAGGCAAGAGACTTAGAGGAAAGAGACTTAGCCCTTGAAGGTTATGGTATCGTTGAAATGGAATTGTGAGCCTCGTGCTGGAGAGGCCCAGGAGTGTGCTGTGCTCAGGAGTTTCGCCTTGTCCCGTGCATTAAACGTGGGGAAGGGAGACCCAGCCATACCATACTGACATCATTTTGAGAACACTTATTTCTTTTCTGGTGAACATTATCCCACACTCTTTTTTTGTAACTTAGTTGTAAGGATTGGCAATAGGTTTTTTTAGTATACGCCCTTTTTATTTGACAAGAAGCTACTAGGACTGCTGTAGAGGCTACACTGCCTTATTATTATTTGATGGTCGTAGCTTGCTTCCATCTTAGCTTTAGGTTTAGATTAGGTGTTTTTCTCAACCCTGCATGCAGTTTAATGAACACCCTTGAACTGTGATCACTTGTGTCCGTCTTTACTATTGCTATCATGAGTTCCTTACAGCAGACAGGGGCATTTTATTGGTGGTCGGCACCTATTTTCCCCCAACAAGTTTCTAGCAGACGCCTGTGTCCATTCAGAGATTTCTCCTTTCCCCCGAGGAAAACCATGGTGAATATGCAGAAGCCAAAGTCACCCAGGGAGACGCCACGGATAAGAGTTGCTCAGTGAGAATATACTCTGGGTTTGTGAAATAGGTTTGCTTTGGTGTTAAGGCACCAAGATGCATATGTGTGTAAAGGGGTTGGAATGTCTTTGTATGGTTACATGTGATTATAACGAATGAAATAATAACTAATGAAAAATTAACAAATACAAAATAACTAACTCCAAAATAACGGATTCATTTTTTATTGTTTTTAAGGGGATATCCCCAAAGCCCCCTATCCCCTTTGTTTTTAATAATACTTTTCCTCACCCCCAGAACCACTATTCATTTGTTATTGTTTCATTAGTTGTTTTGTATTCAATATAATCATTGCATACCCTTTGCATCGGTGTGCTGTGTGAAGGGGTCAGAATGGCCTTGTACCTGTGTGAAGGGGTCAAAATTTATTTTTATCTCTGTGAAGGAGTCAAAATGTTGTTGCATATGTGTGATGGGGTTGAAATGTCTTTGTATCTGTGTGCTGTGTGAAGGGGTAGAAATGTGTTTGTATATGTGTGAAGGATGGAAATGTCTTGGCATTGGTGTAAAGGCGTCGGAATGTCTTTGCATTCATTTAATGGTTTAAAGGCATCAGCATGTCATGGTGATCATGCAAAGGTATTGGAATGTCTTTCCCTCAGTATAAAAGCATCAGCATGTCATTCCGTCCATGTTAAGGAATCACAATATATTTGCAACTGCATGAAGGTACTGGAATGTCTTTCGATCAGTGTTAAGGAATTGGCATGCCCTTATATTCGTCTAAAGGCATTGGAATGACCTTGTATCCGTGTAAAGGTATTGGAATACCCTCACATTCGTGTCAAGGCATTGGAATGTCTTCCCATCTTTGTGAAAGCAATGGAATGTCCTTGCATCCATGTGAAGGCATTGGATTGCCCGTGCATCCGTGCAAAGGCATTGGAATGCCTTTGCATCCATGTAAAGGCATTGGAATACCCTTGCATGCATGTAAAGGCATGGGATTGCCTGTGCATCCGTGTAAAGATATTGGAATGTCTTTGCATTCGTGTAAAGGCATTGGAATGCCCTTGCACCCATGTAAAGGCATTGGATTGCCCGTGCATCCATGTAAAGGCCTTGGAATGTCTTTGTAGATGTATAAAGGCATTGGAATGCACTTGCAGCCATACAGCAACCATACTGCTGGTGAAAGTCAGCCGCTTTTTTCTACTCGACGACGGCATTGCGACTTAATGCACTATTATTGCTGGCATACCTATTGATGCCTCTGAGAATTAGTAGTGAGGTCCATATATTCTTCGTTTGGCTGGATGCTAACCTCAGCCTGTGCCTACTCCATTGCCTGCCATGAGGCATACTGCACACCCCAAGATGGCCGACTTCGTCTCAGTTGTGTTTGGGCTTGCCTGAACACCACCATTCCACCTCCCCAATTGGCTGCTGCCCTCCTCTTGTGGGCCAATCCACAGATGGTAGGCGATCAGCCGGCCCAGAAGCACCAAGGCCAGAACACAAAGGCTGACTCCTGTCTTCAGCCTGTCCGCAGCCTCCGCTGCCTATTGCCTGGATTCCCTGCTCAGCCGGACGCATCGTACACATTGCACATTACCAGCTCCACATGCGGCTCCTCTGACCTGATGCCCAGTCATTCACTGTGTAAAACCTTTCTATTCATTTGTATCCCCAAAAGGAAGCATATACTGCCGCACCTGTCCCCTCATAAGTGTCTGTATTATACGTGCGGCTGTACCACTTGGCGACCGCTTGTACGGTACATTTTCATGCACCTTCTGTTCCACTCGAGGCCTTAGCCTCTCCTCACAGCCGGCCTCTCACATTCAGGCAGTTCTAACCCGCGACACTTGAGGCACCTTTGTCTTTATTTTGCTACCATCTTGCACTACGCTGAACTACATCCCGTTTGCCTGACTGTGTCGCAGTTGATGTGTAGCCGGATATCGGGCATGTCTGCGTGTTGCCTTTACCCCACTGCAATACGTACCGCCTCTTGCACTCTTATGGTAATGCCTGCAATCAGCATGCTGCATTTATACTTATATCTGCCTGACTGTGTTAAAACTCGCTGTGTTCCCTGTTACTCCACCAGATTGCGTGCTGCTCAGGTCGCGGCATGCTGGTCCGCATCCCCACTCTGACTGATTGTGCTAAGTTGATGCACACTCTGACCCTTTGCATGATTGGGCGCTGCCTATATTGCACTGCAATACTTCTAGGTTTTCACTTGCTATCTGCATGTTATACTTTTACCTGTGATTTGTGCTGTGATGTGTTGACTGCGTACCACTAGCCATTCTGTGCCCACGTTCTTACGCTGTGCTGTGACCATCTACTGACACATGCCACTCTGGGGTTACCTCTGCCCTGCCTCTGCACATAGTGGCCCCAGTGTTGCCTGTGCTAATATATATTGTATGCTCAAATTACCCTGTGCCTCCGCCCATAGCGGCCCCAGTGTTGCCTGTGCTAATATACATTGTATGTTCAAATTGCCCTGTGCCTCCGCCCATAGCGGCCCCAGTGTTGCCTGTTCCAATATATATTGTATGCTCAAAGTGCCCTGCGCCTCTGCCCATAGCGGCCCCAGTGTTTCCTGTGCTAATATATATTGAATGTGCAAACTGCTTCGTGTCTCGGCCCATTGTGGCCCTAGTGTTGCCTATGATAATATACTTTGTGTGCATATATTGACTGCTTAAACTGCCTGCCTTGCCCTGCTGAGACTGCCCTGCCTTATCTAACGCTCCACAGTGCTGACCTTATGATCGCACATACTACCCATTGACAAATGCTGCTCCAATGTAGACTCTATGACTATGTCTACTGCATGTATTACCGCCTAAATTCACTTGCCACCCTGCAAACTGCCAACCCGCAAAACCGTTGACTACATCCTCTGCCACTACTACTGGGAGCCTAACCTTCCATGATGGCCACCCTAAGAGGTGCCACCTTGACCATGGCAACGCTCCTCGCCTTACTCCACAATATCGCACCTCAGAATTGTGCCAGCACGACCACTTCACTTTACCCAGAACCACTATCCCCTATGGAATGGATAAACAAATTCGCTCACCCACCCACACCCTGCACACCATGCCCTACACTTCTTAGAACCACACGACTAGGCTCTCGCCTCTCCCTACCCACTACCACCATCCTGAATGCAGTTCCATCCATCACGTTTAGAAACGCTAGACTTAGCCTACGCACTGGCTTTAGCCACAAATCCATTACAACGATGACCAACCTGACTAAGAAACATATGCAGCAGACTTTGCATATCGTCTCCACAGCGAGCCAAAATATCACAACACCTCACATTCCGCTACCCTCGAAAGTCAACCCTACTTCCATTCCCATAAAGGGTGCTCTCATTACTGCCCGCTCCTTGGTAGCCCACGCCACCGATGTTGCAGACATTATCTCTGCTAACCACCTCGACTTCATCGCTATCACTGAGACGTGGCTCCACTTAGCAGCTGGTCCTACCTTAGCTTTACCCATCCCTGATAACTACAACATCTTCCGTGCTGACAGAAAAAACTGAATAGGAGGAGGTGTGGCTATTATTGCTAAAACTAACCTAAACATCAGAGAAGCAACTAACACAACCTTACCCTTCAGCCAAACTCCTTTCCATCAAACTTCCATTATCGGACACCCAAACCATCCTCCTGCACATTATATATAGACCCCCAGGCGCCCTATCCACCTTTGAAGAGGATATCTCTCTCCTACTCACCACGAACACTAAACCCAAATCACAAATCATCATCATGGGTGACTTTAACCTAGGACTCAATGACCCTAACGACAATCACGCCACCTCTCTCAATGACACCATTATTCACTTAGGCCTCACACAACACATTAATAAACCTACACATATAAAAGGCAGATCCTTAGACTGGCTGGCAGATGCCAACTGAAACCTCTCACTGACAGAAATCACACCTTGTGCTTGGACCGACCATCACCTTATCACCTTTCTCTCTACACAGAAATGCACCCAAAACGACACCGCCTCCCAGGACACCACAAATAATCTCTAGAAACAATTGCAACATCACCATGGAAAACCTTAGACCACTTCTCATGCCCATTACTAAAGCCAACCTTCCCAAGCAGAATGACAACCCGTCCACCCTGGTAGATCTCGACAACAACATGTTGGAACTAGCCCTCAACCAGATAGCTCCACTCAAACAACGTAAAGCCAAACCCATTGCCCATACCAACAAATGGTTCTCAGCAGAATTAAAGGCTCTTTGCAACATCAAAAGAGCTGCGGAAACTAGCTGGAGAAAAGCCACATCTCTCTCCACTAAAGACAAATTCGCTACAGCTGCCTCCACCTACAAATCCGCTATCTTAAACGCCAAAAAAGAGATTTATAACACAAGAATTCACAACGACAAATCTGGTACGAAAGAATTATTCTCTATACTAAGAGAACTTGAATCTCCACTGCCACCGACAGAGGACTGCACAAAGGATAAGGCCTGGTGCAATAATATCCAACTAGCCCTCTCCAACAAAATTGCCCTTCTACAAGCAAAGATAGAAGCCAAAAAAGCCAACCTTGCTGCGAAAGATATTCTCAACAGCAAAAAAGACCCCACCATTCCCAACTGCCCACCTTTCCACTTTTCCCCAGTCACTGAAGAGGAAGTAGTTAAGATAATCTCTAGCCTTAAACCATTCAACTGTAAAGGTGACCTATGCCCCGCCTCTGTCATCAAAGATGGAGCCAAAGATCTAGCTCCTCATCACCTCACTGATCAATTCTTCTTTCAAGAATTCAGTAGTCCCTAACAAACTCAAAGAAGCGTGGGTCCTCCCCCTTCTCAAAAAACCCAACCTAGACCCTAACATCCCCACAAATTATAGACCCATCACCACGGTCCCTTTCCTCCTCAAAATATTAGACAGAGTAGCCTACCTCCAAATACAACAACATTTGGAAGAAAATAACCTCTTAGGCCTGCGACAATCCGGCTTTAGACCAAGGCATGGGACCGAAACCGCCCTCCTGGATCTAAAAATCCAAATGGATGAAGCCAAAGACGGGCAATTTGGCCATCTTGCTCCTGTTGGATCTCTCTGCGGCCTTCAACCTGGTTGACCACCAGATCCTTACACAACACCTCTCATCGGCTGCCGCATTCGCACAGAATGCCACCAATTGGATTCAGTCATTTTTTTCTGACAGGTCGACTACGGTCTTCGCCCCCTCAGCGGCTGCTGACCCTATCCCAACCCAATGTGGAGTCACCCAAGGTTCCTGCATCTCTCCCACACTTTACAATATATTCACTAAGCTTCTCTTCGACCATCTTGACGATCTGGGTGTCACACTAATTACGCAGACGACACCCAGGTCCTCATTACACTCACTGGTTGCTATGAAGAAGATGTTGCAAAGCTTAACGAAATCTACCTAGAAATCCAAGCCTGGATGGCTACACACAGTCTCTGCCTCAATGACGATAAGACTGAACTGCTAATCGTAAGCTCCCAGGCCCGCCTCAATAAATTGGACTCTAGGTACCAATCTTTCACCATTGATGGCAACATCATAAAAGTCTCCAAAGAGGTCAAAACTTTAGGTGTGTACCTCGACTCCACCCTATCGCTGAAAAAACTAATAAATACTACCATCTCATCGACCAACTACACCAACAAACTTATCAATGCCTGTAGACCTTTTCTATCCTCCTCCAGCTGCCTCACCTTAGCCAGAGCGCAGATATTGTCTAAATTAGACTATTGTAACACACTCTTCCTAGGCACCACCACAAAAAATCTGAACAGACTCCAGATTCTTCAAAATAATGCCTTAAGATGCGCTCTTAACCTCCCGCGCAAGGCTCACATCTCCACGGCCAGCAAAGATGTCCACTGGCTCCCAAATCGAGACAGAATCAAGCTAAGAACTCTTGTCATTACACACAAGTGCCTGTACCTATCTGACAAGTTTTCTAGACACAGCACTATCAGACCCACCAGAACACCCTACTTGCACCAACTCAAGGTCCGCAATTTCAATCTAAAAACAGCAGGAGGTTCCAGCTTCCCAGTTCTTGCAGCTCAATGTTGGAACACACTCCCTCTTGCACTCAGATCGGAAGCTTCCTTCTGGCCATTCAGAGCCATGGTGAAATCCTGGCTCTCTGCCTAACACTCTGCTACTTACTCACCCCCAGGTCGCTTCACTCTACCAATTACTACCGTATGTCTTAACTTTACCTTGAAACGGACCACCATGTAACCAGGTCCTCTATTATCTATTGTATTTATCTCATGCCACATACTGTACCCCGCTTTTTGTACCATTGAATGTATGTACTCTTTCTTTTTGCTGCGCGCAACGATATGTAACTATGTTGTCCACATGATTATGCGCCCAGCTACCCGAGGGTTCGGACGCGCTCTATAAATAAACAAACTAAACTAAAGGCATTGGCATGCCCTTGCATTCGTGTAAAGGCATTGGCATGCCCTTGCATTCATGTAAAGGCATTGGAATGCCCTTGCATTCGTGTAAAGGCATTGGAATGCCCTTGCATCCGTGTAAAGGCATGGGAAATGTCCTTGCATCCGTGTAAAGGCATTGGAATGTCTGTGCATCCGTGTAAAGACATTGGAATGTCCGTGCATCCGTGTAGAGGTATTGGAATGCCCTTGCATCCGTGTTAAGGCATTGGAATGCCCATGCATCCGTGTAAAGGCATGAGAAATGTCCTTGCATCCGTGTAAAGGCATTGGAATGTCCTTGCATCAGTGTAAAGGCTTTGGAATGTCTTTGCTGATGTATAAAGGTATTGGAATGTCTTTATATATGAGTAAAGACATATTTTTTCGATGTACTTTATTTTTAATTTGAAGCCCAAAAAACAAATACAATGAAAAAAAGTTGGTATAAAAAAATGAAGATATTGAGTGTGATAGGTGGGGTGACGTCTGCCCCGCCCCGTATTTTTAAAACGGTGTCTTTACACTGATGCAAAGGCCGCCGACAGTCTTAGCACTGATGTGAAGACATTGAGCCACAGGCTCGGCTTGTGAAGCTCGGTGCTCATGGCCTCGCCGCAAGACCTGTTTTGAATCCCTCTTTATGGAAGCACTTCATCGCCCGTCAGTACCTCACTGTCAAAACAGCGGGGGTCAGATCAACAGGAACAGCAAAAACCAGCCAGAACCATCGACTAGAGAACACATCCTCTGTTCCAAGAAAAAAGTCGTCCCCTCATGGAGGAAACGTGTGTTGGCATCAGGGCCTATTCACACGAATGCCGTTAGGATAACAGGTCAGGCACAGACAGCTGGCCAGCAGTGTGTAATGAAACTTGGAGGTGAAGGAAAGTACAAGGAGGGGCGAATCGCAGAGGTGGACTGGCCTATAGGGTACCCTAAACATTTCCCGGTAGACCTCTGCATCCTGGGCCTCTGTTGTGTGGTAGCCTATTTTATTTCTACTTTTTCCCATAGGAAAAGGGTTGGATTTGCTGAAAATGTGTAACTTGGCTCCCCTTTGAAAATTATTTCCAGGTCCTCTTTTGGCTCCCAGTCCATCCCCAGGGGCATGATTAATGCTGGGAGAGAAGGAAAGCGTCCGCTCATGGCGAAGGGCTCAAACAGAGGGCCACCCTTAAAACCTAGGAGGAGGAAAGCGCAGGCTTGCACGATTGCAGCCCAATCCCATTCAACACTGTAAAATGGGAAGGGACTTTGCTCTAGTTCAGGAGGTCACCAGATGTGGTCTTGAAGAGCCAGGTCTACTCTAGGGTGAGAAGGGCCACTCCCCCCGTAGTGTGGAAGTTCATACTCGACGGCATCGTAACTTCGTACCGGGGTATTTAAAGAGCTTCTGTGCAGAAGTAAGATCTTTTGATGGTAGTGAGGCAACTGCCTGCAAGGTGCCTGAATATACTGCATCTGCTTAGGGTATTGGCTTACACTGTTCAACGAAGAACATTGCATTCACGGCAGGGTTTATGGAAGGGTGCAAGAATGACACTGCTGATGCTGCGTAACTGACCAAAGCGGGAAGAGCAGCAACCGCCGAGGTAGCGTCCTTCACTCTAAGAACAAAGTAGCGCCAAAGAGTTCAAAAATGCCAGTGAGTTGGGGAGACCGATGCAAGACCGGTCTGTGTTGAAGTCAAGTTTACAAGTGGCAACATTGTATAACGAGCGCAGGAATTAACATTGTTAAACGCGTGTGTTGAAAGACCCAAGTAAAGCTAAACTGCTGATGAATGTTTGAACTTGAGAAGGAAAGATACGATACCGTTGACAGAGTGATCCGGCATGCGAATTTGCTCAATTGAAGGTCTCTGTAAGGTATGAAATTAAAGTAGAAGATTGATAAGAACATTGTGTGAAGTCAATCCAAGTGGTCCTGAGCTGGTTTTAGCAAAACCCATTGCACATTCAAAGTCTTTGATTTTGATATCAAGAGGAAAACGTACAAAGTGAGTTTGCATGGTCCGAACCCGAACAAGGGAGACCAAATGTGAATATTGTGATAAAAGGATCTGAGCCTGAACGAGGGAGATCCATGGTCCGAGCCCGAACGAGGGAGACCAGTTGTGAACATTGTGGTAAAAAGGGGTCCATGCCTGAAGGAGAGAGACCCATTATGAATACTGGAAGCGAGAACTTGTACATGTGAAATTCCTGATAAGAAAGGAACGTTGGTGCTTATTTGTTACAAAAAGCCCCTCTGCAGTATGAGACTGTTATTGGAAAGGAGGCTTTGGCAAAAGGCCCTGGTACTTATGCTTTCAACTGTATGCTCGTGGCAGAGAAGTCAGAGTGTGTGTAAAACTAGAATGCGCTACCTTGCCCTGACAACGTGGGAAAGGGAAGCCAAGTGCCCAACTATCCTGACCTATTATTTCTTGAACACTTTTCTTTTTGCATACACTATTATCCCACACCATGTTGTATTTAGAATGATTGGCAATAGGTTTCTTGGTATGGGTCCTTTTATTTTGACAGACTCGACAAGAGCTGCGTAATTTTTTAATGGTCGTAGCTTGCTCCCATCCTTAGATTTAGGTTTAAATAGGCGTTCAACCCACTGAAGGTCAATAAACACCAGTGAACTGTGATCACTTATGTCTGTCTTTGCTGTTTGATACCATGCCGTCCTTACATGAAACTATATGGCTCAGTATGGAATCCACAGGACACCAAGTGTTGACGGTCGTAAACTAATTACATTTCAAATACCAGAAGCCCATGGAATTTTGCCACTGCTTTGCCACTGCTCTCTAATATAGAACTATGTGTCCCCTCCAGCCCTGTAAAGGGTAGCCTTACTGCACGTGGGCCTGAACGTTGCTGATTATATAAGAGCTCATATGTTCCAAGGAATTTGCTCCAAGCAGCGCAAGATCACGTCCAAGGTTTAGTGGCTATACATAAGTGTCTTCCCAGTCTATTCCCAGCCTAGCACTGACAAACTGAGATCAAGGTGGTCAGTCAGTCACCGATCTGTCCTTTTATCTGTGGAGAGCCTCATGTCCTCATTCCTAAAATCAATCTGCACCCATCACGTCCCACTCGGGTAGCCTTCCATCGTATGGTTTAAACACTGCCTTTTGTAAACGTACCTATTAATGGTTGGCCAAAGCACTTAGCAGGTGCATTCAAATCGATAAAGGTCCCCGTGCAAGGGCTGTCAGGCACTTGAACACAGAACACACAATGTGATCCAGTCTGTCTGGCTTGTGAACTGCAAAGACGCCCAGACAGCTTTGAAATCCTGTGGGGGATCCCCCCTCCCCCACGCCGGCACCGGGGCGACCTCGTTTCTGAACCGCGGTGAACAGGTCCTCTTTTGGAGCGCATGCACAGGTGTGTGGGTAAATGCTTCCGCCAGCCAATGACTTGGACCGGATTTCCTCTCAAAGAAACACCCTACAAAGCGCTAAATTCAGAGAGTGGGCCGTGGCCATGGCAACGGAATGAAAGGGGGCCCTCATCCGCGCGGTTGGTGCATGGGCGCCATGGAGGGCAGCCAGGTAGCAGATGGCGCGCGCGGACAATCCTGAAAACACACCCCATCCTCTTCAAACCCAGATTGTCAGCCCCCAACCCCCAAATCGCCCACTATTGCGAGGAAGGTGGGTTTTGTGTGAAGACAAAAGACTGCGCTGTACTTCGTAGTTCTGGCAAACGGACAGCAGGCAAATAAAACCTGTTTCATATTTGGCCTTTGTTGGCACTTGCTGCTTTAGAAAAAGAGCAGCTGTCTAATTACACCGGCGTAAAGAACAGCGCCGAGGCAGGACAAACCCCCGGGGCATGATTACACCCCCGTGAAGTGTTACTGAATCGACTGATACACAATGCCGGTTGTGTATATTCAAACACTGCGAAAGCTTGGATTCTCTTCTTTCTGCTGCCTCGCTCCATGTTTTTATGCATGAGCCGTGTGCACCCAGTTTTATAGAGCACGGGGGCGCTGTGCCGCGCGCTCTGGAGCTGCAGAAGGGCCCGTTTCCAAGGCCTCTGCCTGCCCCGTGCACTAGGCGCCCCCACCGCCACCGGCAGCGTTGGTCAGACGTGTGCCCCCGCACCAGAAGGCAAAGCCTGGCCCTGTGCTGCTGACTCCGGGTGCTAGTGGACTAGGCCAGAGGTATTTTTAGGTCATACATAGATTGCGTCACAACATTACACGTTCCCAGCCAGGTCTAGCTTGCTTGTAGTCCGTTTGTTGAAATGCTGTCCTGCTCCGTTCATTTCATCTCTGTCATGTTGCCGTTTATGGAAGTCAGTCCTCGGCCCTCTGCCCTTTGCAGCTGGTGCACGTCAAGCAGGGGGCTCGGTAGTCTTTTGGATTGAATTTTGGGCTGGTCTAGATTACAAGTTCCCCCTTTAGGACTTCTTTTCCCAGCTTCCTTTACAACGCTTAGTTCTTGCCTCATTTTAGAACTGATACGAGATGTAAAAGGCTAGGCTCACTGGAGTTGTTAGCGTGTGCCTGTGAAGTGTTAAACGCGTTGTGGTGCCATCTTGGATTTCCCCATGATGTGGAGGGCAGCTTCTGGGTGCTTCTATGCTCCAGCTCTGCTCCGCTATGAGTCTGCCTGCGTCGGTCGTTTCAGCGGCGAACACCCAACCCCGTATATGAGGCAATGTTCGCTCGCTTTCCTGATAAGTTCCTTGGTTAGTTTTTCCAGAGTTTTCAACCTCCACAAACTCACAGTTCTTTACTAACACATGAAGACTTCTCTAAATTTTGGTCTTTGACAGCGTTTTGCGTGGCACGCTGGCAGATGTAGTTTTGCAGACCTGCACGCCACAGTGGGGACACCTGTTATGTCTTTATCCAGTGTCTCAGGTGGCAGCGAGCTGGTGGGATCCCATCTCACCCAGCCTCTGGGAGGCACATCTTGTACAGGCCGGATCAGCCCAGTCCCTGGTGTCTCGCTTTCCCGATATGACGGATGGGGAGGTCGGACAATTCACCACACGCGTTAAGATCTAAGTGCAACGCAGTACCCTGCAGAGAAAAACGAGGCTCCCTCCTGTCTTCCGTCCTCTTCAGTCTCTACACTGAACCTCTGGAGAAACCTCTTGCCAACACGGATTTCAACTGCGTATTGCAGAATCTTGAGATGAAGCTTTCCCTAAAGGTCAATTGCATCAACGATATACATCGTCTCAACCACTGCCCCTCAGACATAAATTCATTCTTCTAGGAAATCGCACCAAGAATGCCCAAGTCCAGAATATTCAATCATGAAGCATGACAAATTCTCGCCTCAACTCTCCCAGAGCAACGTTTTTCATCCCCTGTGAAATCTCTCCAGTTTGCTGCAGCAAACTCATCAGAGGAAAAATAAAATTGGTCCATATTACACCATCATCAAAGTGCTGCACTGGTTATTCCTTCAAGCATGCATCATGTTCAGTCTGCACCATCTACAAAGCAGTCACAACCAAAACACTACTTTACCTGGCCAAGAAACTCACCAACTCTCGAGGCCAATACACAGACAGCAGCCACACCATTGCCAGACTGGAAACAAAGAACAGCGAGGGGTAAGAAACTCGGAAACAGGCCTTTTCGTAGATGGACCCTGTCTCTGGAACATTTTACTGATGCAGACGAGACTGGCTCCATATATCCTACAATTTAGGAAGGACCTAAACACCCTTACTCTTCAGAGAACATCTGGTGAATCGCGGATTGCTCACTCACCCCTACTTCTCCCAATCCGAAGTTCACCCGTCCTTTGCTCCTCCTGCTCATTCCTGCTAGTTTTGCTACCTCGACACCCGACTATAAGCACCTGGGTACACCCCTCTGTACAGCGCTCACTTGCTTCCCAGTTAGGCTTATGCTTTAAAAATCCGATACATACAACAATTAGTCTCCCTTTAAACCCTATAGACCTGGCTAATTTCTTCCTGGGACGAAGGCGTTAGCCACCTACTATACTGATAACTGGTAGACTGCGCTTTTGCCAGGTTCTCACTAAGCTGTTTGAGAATCTCAAACAAGTCTTGTGAATAGCCTTGCTAACATTAAAAACATTTTCATCAAATAAATGTTCAGAAACGCACACAAAAAAAACTCTTCAAGGACAAGGCAAGGGGTTGATGGATAGTGGGCAGAGCTAAGCTGACACCAAGATAGACTCATTTTGGTGAGCTGTGCTTGGGGCTTCCACATCTGTACCTGGCAGCTGGCGCTGAAGGTTCTGTGTCAGCACCTGAGGTGCTGGGAAATAGCAGGGCACACCAAGGAGGGTAAAGGCACACCCTTCATTGAGTTGCTGAAGTTCCCATCTGTGGAGGTGGCAATGATAGTCCCTCCCAATAGCGCAGGGCACACATGCTCAATAAATAAAATGCTTTCAAGATCCAGGGCCCAGCCTATGGACCTAACCTCGAGATGCTTAATCTTAATGGCCGTCAACATGAGGTGAGCAATGCACAGCAGAGATGGGGGGAGGGCCGTGGGGGAGCCGATGGATGCTCACAGGGAAGATTGGAGGCACATGTCATTCAACTGGTGATGCAGGTTTTGTACCCTCAAGTCAGGCAACTGGGAGGGATGGAGGCATGATGGTTGGTAATGTCCTGGCAGGATAGAGTCGCTTCGGCCCAATAGGATGATCATTGTCTGGAAGTTAACATGTAAGTAGCACGTGAAAACCTGCAGAGGAGATAGGATCGGTCTTCAGGGGAATCAAGAGGCACAACAGGGCCCCTATTGGGACAGGGACCATCTAATAAAAAGTAATACAGAAGAGAAAATGTGTCACAGTGGAGGCAACATGTGTCAAAGGACCAGTACACAAGACAGGGTCTTTGTCAGAAGTCAGTAAATCAAAGAAGAAACATGAACCATACTCTGGAAAAGCTGACCCCTTGGTTGTGACGCCAGCTGTTGGTAAGTGGCCTGAGAGGTAGGCAATTCCTCTACTTCAGCGCCTTCCTCAGCTTTGATGGCCTTACAACGAACAGCCCCAATTTCTATTCCATCTAACTTAAAATCCCCAGTGGCACTGGAGGACCCTCACACTTTCGTACTTTAGAAGATAGGAGGAGGCACGTACTTCGGCCTCCGCATTCCAGCTGCCTGATATCTAATCAACATCGTTCCCCCAAAGGCCCGAACAAGGCCACTACGTTTAAATTGCCTCCGAAGGAAGAGGCCAAGGAGCCAGATCAATTGGCTGCTTGCCTGAGTCTGGGGCGCAGACAGGGGATCATTTAATTTATTTGAGCCTGATGCGCACTTTTAAGATTAAGGAGTTTTATCCTCACAATCGCCAATATATCTTAGCTTTGTTTAGAGAAAATCCTACTCTGCATTCATTAACATCCAAAGATATTGCCAGAATTGTCTTCCTCGATTTTAGACGGGTGGACATGGTAAAAGTGGGCTTCTAGTCCGGCTAATTAAAAACCTAGTGGTGGCAGAATTGTCAAGTTTGTTACACCTGGGATATCAGTTGACTGAAGACTGGGGGGATACCTCACCGCTCGTAGCAGCTGCAGGTAGAGGTGGTGGGCAGGACTGTAATCCCTGTGCACCCCTGATTTTTTTCTTTCTTGTGCTAGAGCATCACCCTCAGCTGAGCCACCTTATACTACAGTCACGCATCGGGGAACCCAAATCCCCCCACCCCTTATCCTAGGGAGTGTCAGAGTCACCATTATCACCCTCAGGTTTCTTATTACCCCAGATAAATCTGCAGAGTTCTCCTTTTGCTTCTAGAAAGAACCTCTCCGGGAGCTGTCTCTGGATATCTGTAAATACATATAGCAATTGTGGGAGTACATTCATCTTAATAGATGTCATCCGTCCATACCAGGTTAGTATAAGGGGGGGTCCCACCTTTTAAGATCCGCTATCAGCCGGGCATGAAAGGGGTCATAATTAGCTGGCACCATCTGCTCTAGGTCCCTAGTCACCTGAATACCCAGGTACTGTATGCCCTTATCGTCAACTCTCATGCCCTGGTATGGTCTCATGGAATCGAGAAGAGGACTATGCAATACATATGCTTAACTGTCGGCATAATGCATGATTTCCCGACATTAATCTTAAGCCCCGAGAGGCTGCCATATTCCGCGATCTGTGTCATGAGCACTGGGGGTGAGTGCTGGATGTCGGCAAGGTATCCCAGTATGTCGTTTGCAAAAAGCAAAAGCTTGCACTCGATTTCCCCACCAACTATTCCCTTGATTTTACCATTTGAATGAATCACAATCGCTAGTCGTTCCATCGTTAAGGCATAAAGTAATGGAGAGAGGGGGCACCCTTGTCTTGTTCCTCTGGTTATCGTGAAAACCTCCTGAAAGTCCCCCATTGACACAGACTCTAGCCCTGGGCTTATTGTAAAGCTCTGCTACCCATCTCAGGAAGTTCGACCCGAACCCCATCCCCATCTTCTTCAGTCATCATGAAGGGCCATTCCACCCTGTCGAAGGCCTTCTCGGAGTCCAGAGATACCAGGCAAGCATCCAGGCCCCCTCCTGAGCACCATGGATCAAATTTATAGTCTTTCGTATATTATTAGATCCATGTCTTCCTCTAATGAAGCCCACCTGGTCTCCATGTACCAGTTTCGGCATTCCCCCCTCTAATCTCGTTCCCAGGGCCTTCACCAGAATCTTTACATCACTGTTTAGGAGGGAGATGGGTCTATAAGAGTCACACACGGCCGGATCCTTCCCCTCCTTAGGAATTGCCACCATCATCTACAGCAACATCGTAGAGGGCAGAGCCTCCCCCTGCAGACATACGTTGAACACCTTCACTAAGCACAGGGCCAACAGTGACCTGATTAGCTCATAAAACTAGATTGTGAAACCATCTTCCCCCGGGGCCGTCCCTGACTTCATACTCTTGATGGTTAGTAAGACTCCCTCAGCACTTATAGGGCGCTCAAGATTGTCATATATATCCTGGGGAAGCTCCGGAAAGGTGAAGATACTGGAAAGGGCAAGGAAAGCAGGTCCTTTGGCCTATGGCCCCACCAAGATAGCAATCTACCAGGATCTGTCGGCCTTTACGTTGGCTATGAGGAAGCAATATCTTTTGAGCACGAGGACTATTCGTGCAGATTAACAACGGAAGATGACATTCAAAGAGCCATCGCCAAACTTATGGGGGACTCCCGCCCCTGCCGTGGGGCCCTGGTGAAGTGATAGAAGGAGCATGCAGCAGCAGCCAGTTGAAAGATAGACAGAAGATCCCTAGAACACAGAAGTTTAAAAATCATACTACCCCTCCTGTAGGGTGGGGTAATCGATGAATACCACGGAGAAGGGCAATCCTGGGGTCATCGTCATTGAGGAAAGAAGTGGTGGGGTCCTGAGGGGGTCATTCCTGGCGGGGGCTTGTTGCTGGGGCAGGATGATGGTGGGTCAGAAGGGGATTGAGGAGATTGGAGGTATTTGGTGGTGGGGGGCTCAGGGAAAAGTGCTTTATTGTAAAGCTGGTCCCCAGTTTAGGAGGACCACTGGTGATCTGATCCCTTCTAAGGTGATGAATCTGGGTGGGGTTGGATGCCGAGGGGGTGGGAGGGTGAGATGGGGTTGGGGTTTTTATGCATAGTTAAGAGTGCATGGTTTGAAAGTTTAAGTGTTCCATGGGTTCCGCGGACGGAGGCTCATCGAGGGAAATGTCTCGGGGGAGCGGGGCGTCATGTGGTGCTACGACAGTGGAGTAAGTCTGGACCAGGTGAAGTGAGTATTGGATCTCTCAATGCGCGAGGCCTCAACTCGCCACGTAAGAGGTCGATGGTGCTCCGTGAATTTAAGAGGGCACGACTAGATTGGATGTGCCTTCAGGAAACACACTGGCCGAGGAGCAAAGAGCCCCGACTGCGATCCCGGGAGGTGGGAGAAGTGATCATGGCTTCTGATGTGGGAAATGGCGGGGGTGGCGATCTTGATTTCAACCCGACTAGGATTTGTTGTGTAATCGGTTCTAGCTAATCCCAATGACAGATATGTGTTTGTTATTGCATAGCACTCAACTCATGCTGGGTTCTGTGTATGCTCCAAATGTGGCTCAGTGTGACTTTTGGGAGGGGGTTAGGGAAAAACTGATTGAGTTTGTGGATGGACAGTTGATGGTTGGAGGGGATTTCAATATGGTACTAGACCCTGTGAGGGACCGCAAGAGAATGGGGGAGGGCCTGGCTGTGAGGGCAAGGCGGGAGAATCGGAACGTGTTAAAGAAGTAAATGAGGTTTTCGGCTTGATTGACTCCCTCTCACCCCCCCGCCCTGGATGGTGATAGGCCAGAGACCTTTTTTTCAGCGATGCATGATTCATTCTCATTCATGCATTGTCCTGATTTTGGTGGACCCAACCTTGAAGGCGCAAATTTTGTAATCTCAGGTCACCCCAATTCCATGGTCTGATCATGACATGGTAAGAATCTCAGTTGACATGGGGCAGGGAGCAGACCCCGAGGGAGCTGGAGGTGTAACAATTATCTGCTAAAAGACGGAGGTGCAACAGGAGCTGCTCGCGGGAATTAAGAAATATTTTTACTTCAATGATACCAGCGAGGTGGGGATTCAGTCCGTGTGGGAGGGCTTCAAGGCAACGATCCTGGGTGGGGGGCTGTTTAAGATAGGCTCCCAAAAGTAAAAAATAGAGGGGGGAATGAAGAAAGCATTCCAAGTCAAAAGATAGCGCAAATCCAGCCAGGGGGGCCCAGGCAAAGTTTTTTTCTCCGTCGGAAGTGAAGGAGGTCTGGGGGTATAAAACACAGTTGAAGGCCATCATGACTCAGGATACAGAAAGGAAGCTTCTGTTCTTGAAACAGAAATACCATGAGAGGGGGGACAGAGCAGACAAGATTCTTGCATGGAGATTGAGGGAGGAAAGGAACCGGAGAACAATTGGAGCTATAAGGACCAAGGAGGGTGGGTCCATCATCGACCCCAAGGATGTTGGAAAGGAATTTGCAAAGTACTATAGCAACCTCTAATTGTCGGAATGGAGTGTTGAGGAGGTACAAATAGATGAATTCTTGAGGAGATACCCCTTTCAGGGAATTAGTGGAACCTCGCCAGCACTGTTCTCGTTCCCCCCAGGTCTCCCCCTGCTCGGTCGATCGTGGACTCATCAATCGTGTCCAAGCCAAACAGGATTCTCAATACTTCCATGATTGACCTCTTGATATCTCCCTCAGTATCTCGCTCCCTTTCCGGGAACCCAAAAAAACCAGAGATTGTTCCCTCGTTCCCTGTTTTCGAAGTGATCCATTTTTAACTTCACTTCGGACGCCCTCCTTTCCAGTTCTGAGAGCCTCATATCCATTTGCGTTTCCAATGTATCAGACGAAGTTTGATTGCTCTTCACAAATTGAACCCTCCCATCAATTGAGTCCATTCTCTTGTCCATGTTATTTAACCTGAGGTCCATGCTGAGCGCATTCCCCCGAATTTCACCATCGGTGCTGCTATATCCTTCTTGGTGGACACTGGGTCCTCCTCTATTCCTCCGGTCTGGGTGGGCAAGGTTGGGGGTGCACTGGGTAGGGGGGCTTGGAACTGGAATCTCGCCAGGATGGTTCTCCAGCTTATTTATCTCCGTGCTCTCAGACCTCCCTGCAGCTCCTTCAATGGCCTGCCCGGCATGCTCTTCCCCGGTCAGTTGCTTGGTCTTGGTACTGTGTGACTCTGCACACGGCCCACACACTTACCACTCCGATTGGGCAGACGGGCTGGGTCCAGGAAAGTCAGGACAGGGTACCCCTCTTCTCTTTTCACCTGCTGTGTTCAGGGCCCTCTGTGACCCCCCCTCAGGAGTCCTCTTTGTAACTCCCCCACTTCCAGCACTACGGGCACTCGCCCCTTCCTATCCGCCGACAGACTCCCATGGCAGACCCAAAAAGCGTTGTGGCGAGGCAGGCACACGCCCCTCTTCCAGTTGAGGGAGCCCTCACCTCACCACCTGTGCCCAACACTGGTCCCACTTGTCCAAGGCGTTACCTCCTCTTGCAGGGGGGAACAGGGCCTCGCCACCCCCAGTAGGCTCTCTTCTCCAGGCTGTTCTTCAAAGGGCCTCGCTAGCTCCACCGGGTGATTAACTTCCCTGGGCCCGCTCCACAGGGAACACCAGCGGCCAGCCCTCAGGGGCGGGGGTGATCTCCAATGCCCCTCTCCTCTACTCACTCGTATTGTCGTTCCCTGCCCGCCGGACCCTTATCTTGTAGGGTGCAGCGTTACAGGGAGGCCATCAGTCCTACCTCGCCCGAGGCCTCGCAAATGTGCTCTCCTGCCCTTCAGGCCTTCCAAAGGGGCCCACCTGCCTTGCGCTGTGTCCTTCTCCTCTGGGCCTCAGTAGTGCTCTGCGGGTCTGCCGGGACACTGCACCCGCTCAGGCATTCTCAGTGTCCCCTGGGTGGGATACACCGCCTCCTCCTCCTCCAGATACCTTAGTTTGCGGCAGTGGCCCGCGCTGCACTCTTATTCCGGTGGGAGCCCTCTACGTTCTCAGGGGGGGTGCATCCGCTGCACCGTGTTGCCCCGCCGGGGCTCGCCCCTCTGCCACCGAGGACCTCTGTTAAGGCTCTCTTCAGAAGGGGCCGGCCCGGGTCTCGCATCCCTCACTTGCCTGCGGGTCTGCTCTGCCTCTCCCACCACTCAGGCTCCAGGCACGGCTATCTCAGCCGCCCCGCCAAAAATTCTCCTTAAACATGGGGCGCAGGTGCCCCAAGCTTTCCTCTTCAGGGGGCAATCTTCCTTGCAGCTCAGGGGGAGGGCAAAGGGGGGGCTCAGTACTCCTTTGCGTGTCCGGGCTCGGGATCTGACAGAACAGTTAGCGGTTCGCCATGCACCCCGTGATGGCCTCAAAACCCCTAATTATTAATGTAAAATTGGATACATCAAGCACAGAGGGTACAGGTCGTACTCGTTCAGAGAAGCGCTTAGTGGCCTACGATTGGTCTCACATCATATATTCTCTTCATGAACACAATTGTATTCCAAGGGGTTCCAATTGAACTAATTCCATCAGGTTCCTCTCTCATGGAATACGCGCAGGTTCAACCACCTCTGTAGCAATGATGCCAGCTGGAAATCAGCAGACTTGATCTGATTACAGGAAACATTTATGTCAAATACTCCTCTTGTAGAGGGTTTTTCAATTATGTACGAGCCCGCAAGGAAAGGAAATTAAAGCAAGTTTATAGAAACTGGCTGAGGGGCAATAGGCATGTATTGTTCCAAAAAGGATGTAGACTGCATGTTGTCTGCACTCGCTAGTAGAGATTCTGTGCATTTCTGGAAATTAATAAGAGGGGTCATGTCCAAACGTCTCTGCAGTTACAGCCCATACCGTGCTGCCTTTGGGAGACTTACTTTGGAAATATGTATGCATCTCAGCCCTTGGCGGATACTAGTTCTGTGGAGGGCAGATCTACGCCTAAGGCAAAACAATCTTGGGAGATGTTGGAAATAGATACTGAGGGTATCAGGATGAAGGCTTCTAACGCACCAGTGCAGGATGGCCTTTCAAATGAACTTTAAAATCTGCTCCTCAATTGTGGCCCACAGTGCTCTTATTGCCATTTCAGAAAATCTTGGTTACTCACCAGTTTCCCCAGACATGGAAGGAGGCAATAGTTGTGATCTTCAAGAAGGGAGATGGGTCGGAATCTGCAAATGACCGCCCAAGCTTCCTTCTTGATGCCTCCTACAAGATCTTCTCTCGCTTTATTTTGCGGGCCTTTGAACATTGGGCTGAGGACTCTGGTAAATTTGACCAAAACCAGTTAGGTTTATGTAAGGGCACAGGCACTTCCTTGAACTGCTAGGCCTTAGACAATCAGGATTCAGACCCAGACATGGGACTGAAACTGTGCTGATTGACCTCAAGACTCAAATCCAGAACTTGAAAGAGAAAGGAAAACTGGCCCTGCTTCTTCTACTCGATTTATCCGCGGCATTTGATCTGGTGAACCATAAAGTTCTATGTAAACACCTTACATCTGCTGCACACGTCTCGGACCAAGCAAACACCTGGATCCAGTCCTTCCTCAACAACAGATCCACAAGTGTCTTTGCACCTTCAGCCTCTGCGATACCTACTCCAGTTACCTGTGGGGTCCCTCAGGGGTCCTGTGTGTCTCCTACTCTCTATAATGTATTCACCAAACCACTCCTTGATGATCTAGACTATCTGGGTTTCACCTACACTAATTATGCGGATGACACCCAGATACTCATCCCCATTACTGGTGATTACATTATAGACAGGAAAACTCTCAATGACATTTACCTTATTATACAAGCCTGGATGGCGAAGCATGAGCTCTGTCTTAACGACGATAAGACAGAGCTGCTCCTCCTAGGATCACCTGCCAACCTGAACAAACTGGATGTGCTATTCACCTCCTTTAATATTGACAGTAATATAATTACAGTCTCCAATGTGGTGAAAACTTTAGGAATCTACATAGATTCCGCATTAACTTTAACAAGAGAAACTAACGGCATGGCTTCATCCACCGCTTACACATGTAAGCTCATCACTACTTGCCGACCCTTCCTGACAAAGCCTAACTGCATTACAATAGCACGAGCCCTTATCCTTTCCAAGCTTGACTATTGCAATGCTCTTTGTCTAGGCACCTCACAACAGAACATTAATAAAATGCAAGTTATGCAAAAAATGCTATCAGAGCAGCCTTGAATATCTCTAGGAAACAACACATTTCATTTCGGAAACTAGACATACACTAAACTAGCTTAACAGCAAGCAAGGAATTGCACTTAAAACACTGTCCCTCACCCATAAGTGCTTATCCAACCAGGCTTCCATTTACTTGCCCAATAGTATCACCCGCCACACTACAACCCGTCCTACTATAACAGCCCAGACGCATTGCATCAATATCCCACGCTTCAAACAACAAAGAGCAGGTGGGGTCAGCTTCCCAGTCCTCGCTGCAAAGAAATGGAACGTCCTCCCTATCTCACTAAGAGAGGAACCCTCTTATCTCTTATTCCGGAAAATGGTCAAGGTATGGCTCCATGAGGAAGACCTCACTTCTGTTGCATAACCACAACCTGCCATGCATATATGTATGTACATTCCTATGTCTGATGTAGATATTTAACTCTTATGTATCATATTGCTGTATGACCTGCCATGTATATATGCATGCAATCTCTTTTATCTGATGTATATATGTAACTCTTATGTATCATACTGCTGTTTCCATGCTTTGTACTTGATAGTAACCTGTAAGCATAGCGCCCAGATGCATATGGGCTTGAAGCGCTTTACAAATAAACTATACTAAGCTTGTTGATAAAGCTTTTGTCAAATCAGGCTGTGCAGACCAAACGTGGCATGTACCTGGCCTACCTGGACATCTCAAAGGCTTCCGACTGTGTAGATCGCTCAAGGTTTGGGAGATGTTGAGGGAGTGGGGTTGTCTGCAACCTTTGGTTAATATTTTGGAACACCTACATTCAGATATTTAACTTAAAGTTAGGCTGGATCAAGGGGGGGGGGTCGTTCTCGGGTTGGATCTATGCCGAGAGGGGCCTATGACAGGGGTGTGTGTTGGCCCCATTTCTATTTAATCTTTATATTCTTGCATTGGGGCAGCTCTAGCCGGTGTTGAGGTCAACCCCCCCTAGACTGGGCTCCTTGAAGTTGCATTACCTTTTATATGCAGACGATCTCGTCCATATGGATTATACCGCAATGGGCCTCTAGAGATCGTTAAACACTATGGCTGATTACTTCAGGAACTTGGGCTTGGACATAAATGTGCCCAAGTCAAAGATCCTCGTCATGAATCGACGTAGGATTCTCTCAGGAAGGTCCAATTTTGCATTGTACATAAATAAAACCAGAATGTAGGAGGTTTCTGAATTTAGATATCTTGGTGTTCTGCTAAAAGCAAAACGGTCATTGGGACTGGAGAACCAGACTCTTAAGCTTGAAGCAATAGCTGCACTGACCCAATTATGGGTACTGGGCAGGAAATATGGGCGTTATTCCCTTCTCCCGGTTGTGAAAATGTAAACCAAATTTTGGTCCCAAAAGTGATCTATGGGGTGGAGGCACGAGAAGAGGGTCTGTCTGGTCTAAGCTTGAGTCATTCATCTGGAAGTGAGTGTTGACACTTCCCATGGGCACTCCAATTGCAGCCCTACGAAACATTTTGGAGGTAATTGTTACTTGGTGCAGAGTTTAATAGTGACAAGTATCTTGTTCCCTCCAGCGTTTTCCCTATTCAAGCAACTCAATGTTCTTTTTAAACAGGGGGATCGTGCTCGTTTGAATGCTTGGATGGAAAGTGTGTTTTCTACCCGGGAGGAAAATGGTATATTGTTGGAAAAATTTAGAGTATACCTCATGCAGGGTTAAGAAGAAATTATACGAAAACGCTTGAATAGCAAATAGACGATGCCTTCAGGCGTATCAAAGTTTGAGCACTTATCCTTGGATATTAAACCATATAATCACATGCAGAAATGTATGAGAAGACACCCATCCAAACAATCAAGGGAGTTCTGGTTACGAGGTAGGTTTAATTTGTTGCTAACTGATGATGTGCTAGGTGCAAGGAACAGACTGCCCATGGAACAACGGGCGTGGCATCTCTGTATGAAATCCAAGGAAACTATAAAACACATAATCAATGAATGCCCAGCACTTCGTAAACAGCAGAGTGAAATGTTTGATCTATATTTTAATACCCGACCATTGTTTACATGGAAAATGTTGTGGTGGAATTTCCTCTTAGAACCTACTGATCAATTGGTTATAAGGATGAATTCTGTAAAAAGTATAGTAATAGATTGACTGAGCTTATTTTAATGTAGTGTAATTGCCAGGAGTCTTTTTTTTATGTGATTCTTTTTTATGTGTATTTACTATTTTTCATATATGTATAAATCGATTGTGTTTTGTTTTTCTGCTGTATGTGTGTAACGTTTCACTTGTTGAAGTTAGGTCACACAATAAAGAATTGAATTGAACTAGGTTTGATGCTACAGCACAAAAAAGCTTTTTTATAAACATAAATAAGCCTTTTCGTGAGACCTGTTTGATCTTGTCAATAAAGTTAAGATTAAGGACTACAGTACCAAGAATAGACTTCTTCAGGGAGCGATTGGCTTTGCTTGAGGTCCTTGAACATTGCAAAGAAGCAGACAAGCATGAAATGGCAGGTCCTTGGAAAGAAGAGAGCACTTTGGTGACCTCTTTAGGGGCTATGGTTAGGAAGACTGACTGCAACAACACAGAAAATGAAGCAAAGCAGTCATAAGTGCGGGGGCCGAGCACCAAGGTCTCCATTGCAGGTGCAGAAAAGGGTAAGAACAGGACGAAGACTCTTGAAATAAAGAATGTAAACTTGTTGAGAGAAACCCTTATAATTGTTGTAAATAGAGTAAGTGACTCTGCTGAAAAGAAAAACATCTTGAAAGCTTGAAGAACATACAATATCAGGGTTCTGGGAATGTCAGCTGTAAAGAATGGAATACAACTGAGGGAATTTGCATAGCACCTTTTCACCTGAAAACATTAACCCAACGAGAAAGAGACCCCATTAAGGACTAGTAATGAAAAGATGCATGGGTTGAAGAACAGTGCCGTGGTGACGCTTCGGTCACATGAACGGAGAGAATAAATAATTACATTTGCTACCTTAAAAAATCAACGTTTGCGACAGGCGCATATCTATGTTCCCTGACTGTCCTCAGAAGAAAGGAGGTCCAAGAGCTGAAGAACCCCTCACTCAAGCTGAAAGTAAAAGTCCAATCGCCAGTGGGGCAGCCGGCATAGCCGGGGGTTCAAGACAAATTTCCGCAAGAAATGTGGCACAAAGAAGAAGCCAACCTGGGCCTAGATGAGTGGTTGGTTGGTTTTGGGAAGTGTAACAGTTTGATACAATTGTGTTGCAGTCTTTGAAAGGCATGATGCATAATCATAACCTTCTTTCTAATTATGTGATTTATTACATGCTCACACAGCCCGTCATAACTTGGCTTCTACAACCTGTTATTCTAGGAAAATCCTCATGGTCTGCAGAGAGCTGCTTGGCCCAGAGAAGGATTTGGCTGAATTGAATTCAACCTTCCACTCCCATCAACAGCCGTTAATGTATTTGTGTGTAACATACGTTTGTTACTGGAACCTTTTATGTTTGGAAGGACCTTGAGCATGACACATGGGCAGAGATATTTGCTGGTTCATGTAGAGTCTCTATGAAAGGTGTATTGGATAAAACAGTGTCGGAAACACATTGCACGATATATTTTGCATGAAGCATGAAAGCTGAAATGCAATATTCACAATGATATCTTGGTCCAGAAATAAAGAATGAGTTGTGCGTTAATTTCCCTTTCTGCAGCAAAAGAATGAAAATCCAGATTTTATTTACGCACACCCCAGTATCAAGCAAGGATTCAAGAGTTTACAACCATGAGGAAGTAGATACTACCCGTTAAAAATCGAATGATTCAAGAATCTGAAATCCAAACACGGCGACAAAGAATTATACTTCATAGGAACAAACAAAAAGGACGTTGCAGACCAAAACATTCAGAAGGATTCTCATCAAAATACTGTTGTAGGACTGCAGATAGATGAAACAATTGTGCCTTTGATGATAGAACCATCATTTCTGGCACACGTTTAGACCACCCCCTAATGTCCATTTTTGGGTATTGTGAGAAACCTGAAGGTACTCTTACAACTACTCCCCAGGGATCTTCTGCTCAGGTGGCCAGGGAAGGGCCATCCCTTTTGGATTCGACCCTGGGGGTGGACAAGCGAGGCAGGATCACCTGGGTGGTGGGTCATTGGGGATTGGGGAGAGGGTGTCTGAAGGTGAGACATGGTATCCCCCTTTCCAAAACACTGACCTACCCTCCATCAGTCTTCATGGAATATTGTCAGTCTTGTCCCATTTTCCCCTGCAGCTTCTCACCAAATACTGAGATGAGGAACAGGCAGCTAAGAGTAGTGCACACCTCCTATTACAAGCACCACTCTAGTACTGTGACGAACAAGAGGGGCCTGGAAGCATCCAGTACTGAAGATCAGGCATGGCACACTAACAGGCTTATACACGGTCAGGCAATTGATTCTAACCCCCTGCATCTGCAGCCTGTTGATAGTGGTAAAGAGTATAAAAGGTGGAGCCCAAAACCATTCAGAGAGAGAGGGACTTTGCAGGACCGGGAGCCTTCATACTGGAAGGCAGGCAGCAGATGCAGCCATACAGCAGAGAAATGAGAAAAGCCATCCGTGCCCAAGCCCGGGTGCAGCTGGAGCTGCAGAAGCCGGTAGTACCAGAGGGTACGCGCACTGCACATGGAGCACAGCACAGCAGACAAGCCGGTGGGTGTGTGGAGACTTGTCCGGTGAATTGGGGGTCTGTTTCCCGTTCGCAGAGAAGACAAGTGGTAAACAGTGGAAGACGTCGGGAGGATCTGCAGTGAATAGGTAAGTGTCAGTGCATACCGGGGAGACTGGAGCGCTCCGAAAGGACTGCAAATAAGTAACGGTCCACAAGCACAAGTAAATGCTACATTTATTGAATACCAAACTGAAAGAAAGCCCCTATTTGAGTAAAGTATGATGTGCTGAATGGTGAATGAACACTTCAGCTCAAATAGACATATCAAACGGCACATTGCCAGCAGAACGGAGTGTGAACAGAACTAAAGGCAGGTGAAGGAGTTGTTTTAAGCATTACAAGGGCAAAGATAAGAAAGGCTGTCCATAATAATTGCAAACGTGAGAAAGAGTCACAAGTATATGACCAATTAAGAACTGGTATAAAAGAGTGTTGCAAGGAATACAAGTGTAGAAAGGGAAAGAAGAGCCTGTGAGGGGCCCAGCAGATTTGGGGAGACTTATGGTTGCGCAACCTGTGATGGGTGGACCATGCGTTCTGACAACTACACCTAGACCAGGAAGTCTCCTAATGTGAAAGTTACAGACATCAGGAATAAAGCCAAGGAATTGTATAGGGTTACTGGTTGTGTGACCTGTGCTAGGCCAACTGTATGGTCTGACAACTGTGCTTAGACCAGGAAGCCCTGAATGGTGAACAAGCTGTAAAGAACTGTGAAGCAAACCTGAAGGTGGGTCACATGGACCCAGTGTTTTCCTTTGAACCTTTGAGCAGATGAAGCCGGCCTGAGTGCTATGTGAAAGTCTTGGGGAAGTGAACCCTGAGAATCAAACAGGAGAACGCTGTCTTGGGGAAGGGAGTCCCAGGACCTCTGTTTTGTGTGAACTGTGCTACATTTGAACTTGGGTAATGGAATCGCAAGACCTCCTCGCTGGGTGAATTGTGGAACATTCGAACTTAGAGAAGGTAATTTCAGAACTTGAGAAACACTAATGAAGTAAACCTCAATTGGAACTGTATAGAACTTGGGATAGGGAACCCAAGAAGAACTCAAGTTAAAAGTAGTTTAGCCTTTTCTTTTGAACACTTATATTTTTGCTGAGAAGATTCTCACACCATGTTTAGTTGTAGTTGTGAGGGCAAGCATAGGTTTTGATACAGACAGACATTTACTTTGGAATGGCAGACACACTTTCCTTAGTTTCTGTAGGGAGGGAAAATCCCACTATAGTATTGGGCAAGTGGCGTTACACAATCCCGATCATTGATAAAGTTTTGTTTAGGACTGCACATCTGTTGTCTGTGTCATCTCTCTTGATACCATGCCTGTCTCACAGTAGCCAGTCATATTTTCGACAGAATTTTGCTGAAAAAAACTCATTGAATAATAGGGGAGCGGGGCAAGTAAGGGGTTAAAACGGGTGGGGAAGTGCCTGAGGTGGGGGGGATTAGTGTAGGGAAAAGGGGATTTAGTGGAGAGCCCTCCTCAATTTAAAAAAAAAAAAGGGGTGAGTTTTTTTTGGGCAGTATTCCAGCAAAGTATAGTACTTTGGCAGAATTCCTGTCGAGAAAATAACATAGAACCCATTTTGGACCATTAACAATTATTGATTGATGTTTATGTAATGCAAATACAGTGTCTTATATTATTGGTATATAAAAATACCCTGACAACCCCTTATTTCAGTCAGTACAAAGAGTTTCACAAGTACAAAGAGCAGTATATTGTAGGGCAGCCTTCCTATACTTGCACTGTAGTGTGCAGCCTCTCTTGCTGCCACATAGCAAGAGTTCCCTGCAAGCTTGCGTAGCCTCTGGCAGGATTGTCCTGGATATTTCATCCTTCTTCCACCCCTAATCACTTGGCAATGGAATCTATGGTGTTGCGACCATCGTTTGGGCCTAGCAGTAACGAGCCTGGTAGACGGCTCTTTTTGTTTGCTGAATGAGTGTATCTTGCGTGAGAGGTAGATTCTCGATTGCTCTACCCTTCTGAGTACATAGGTGTTTCCTTGCCTCAGTAGTAGGGTCATATAGCAAACTACACATCTCTCCAACGGCTTCAGCATTTCTTCTACTGCCCTTTGGCTAGGCCTGTCAGACAATCCACAAAAAGGTGAGGTTACATCCAGTATGCATTCCAGGTGTCCCATGCAGTCCTCTTGCCTCTTCTTCCAAAAAGGACACAATGTCACACCAAGTTATTTCGTGAAAGATTGGTAAGGCAGTACAATGATAAGCATCCAAAGATCTTGCCATCTCATGAGCGGCGAAAAATCGGAAGTTCCTCCGAACTCCAAATGCAACCCATAGTTCATCAATGTTCAGATGTTGTGCAGATGTGATGATGAGAACTACAACGTCAGTGTCCACAGTGCGTATTTCGGCTTGTTATATCCTTGCTGCACAGCATCACATAAATGGAGTAGGATGCGAGTGTCTGCTTCTTTGTGTGAGCAGGGAGCCAGTCTCAAGATATCTTTGTGATTTATTGAAAGAAAATTGGTACTATTTGTATTAATTACCTGCCTGTTCGTTTTAAGGATTTCATTAGTGTCGCCCGGCTCCCATCTTTCTTTTACAGGCCAACAGTGAGATAACAGCATGAACCCTTAGGAAATGCTGTCAAAGTGCATTTAAATGCAAGGATAAAACACTGAAGTTAATGTATTGATTGTCTTAAGTGAACTGTGTAAACGTACTTAGTTAACTCATGTAACACCACTTAATGTTAAACCAAATGGTGTTTGAATTTATTTATTGATTGTGTGATATTTTATAATGCTGATTTTCTCCGGGTTGATGAAAATGAGACCAAATTGTTCTCTTTCTTGGCAAAAACCAGAACAGCTTTTGGCAAAAACAGGCACATTTTTAGGAAGTGCGTTTCTTGGTTCAACACGTTTCCGAACACCTTTTCCCCTTTTACTGCATGTGTCACTCTTCAAGCCTTCAGGCCTGTGCACATCCCAGATGATATCTAGCCTTGTAACATACTGAAGCTGAGATTTATTGTAGGGTATGAACACAGTACTGGCATAATCAAAGGTTTTCGCAAATCCTGGTATCACCGTGTTGACAGTTGCAGCACCGTCAAAGATGGTCATTTGGACTGTTGGTTTGGATGTAGTGTTTTTTACAGGTAGGAGTTGTTCCAGGCAAATCAATACATCAGACTTTGTTCCAGTTCTTAGACTCCCTAACTTAGACAATGCTGGAGGATATGCTTGGTTTTCGTGTCTAAAGAAATCATCCAGATCTCCATTACGTATATGTGATGCAATGTAGAGTCTAGAAAATAGTGGGCAGCCATTCCTCAGAGATGTCAGGTGTAGCCGTTTACTTGACTTTTCACTAACTGGAGGATGGCTGAAGAGGTGGAGGTTATTCTGATTAATAGGATCAGCAATATGTTTATTTTGATTAATAAGCCTGTCACTGACATATAACTCATACTGGTCAACTCCAATTTTTTCATTATTTAGCAACGTGTCTACAACTCCTGGATGCACTATATTTCTGCTGTCAAGTACCATTAGATCACAGCTGGTTTCACTACATGGGTTTCCCATAGCTTGTATTGCGCGAGTAAGAGACTTGATATCTTTTGCAAAGACATCTGTGAATGCTTGTTGGCCTCGTGGTGATGCTCGTCATTTTCCTATCTCTTCGTCTTTGTAGAATTAAATAGTTCAACTAAGGAGGCTATCTCAAGATTAGAGACCACCCAATCATGCAGAGCTGTTGGATTTTCTATGAGGCCTACAGCCCCTCCATCACCTTTGACTGATGCATTATATTGTTTATGGGTCTGATCAATGGCAATAGCAGAGAACACACGCTTTGACTTTTTTGTGACAAATTTTTCTATTCATGAATTCTGCATAGGTGTTAGGGTGGTGCTTTTTAAGTGAAACCATATCACGTAAGTGGACACAAATCCATTGTGCATAGTTATTATGGCCCAAGGAAAAGAACCGGATAGCGCCTCCAAGTAAAGCTTGAAATCTCCTTCTCATTTCGCTCTTACAAAGTCATCAAAAGTAGTTCTAGTTTTAGAATGATGTACCAGAATCTAAATTGGGTACATACATCGCTTCTTTCTTTACACCAGGCTTCAAGTGGCTTAACGTGACTGTTATCCTCTATGTCCTGGCTGTAGGCCTGTTGCAGAAGAATAAAGAGACTACTGGCTGTGATTTGATGAGCCCTACGGGTACGGGCCACATGGAAACCTTTCATAAACAAATCAGCTTTTCCAGCTTGGGTAATATCAGCCGGAACAAGTGCTCCAGTCGACCCACTTTCATTCAGCAGATTTCCAAGAACCTTGGCAAGTTCCACTGGATTTCATTTTGGCAATGTGTACATTGGCTGGTCAAACACAATGGGCCTCATTACGAGTCAGCCGGTCCGGAAAGAACAGTGGTGGTAAATTCGCTACCACCATTCTTTCTGGACCGGCTGATTAAGAGTCCTGCAGGTGGGAGGTGTCACTCCCGCCAGGTCTGACCTGGCGGGTTTAGCACCACCCGCCTGCAGGCGGAAGTGGAAACACAGGCACCATTACAGCCTGGTGCTGGTGTTTCCACTTCCCCATTCCCATGGAGTCCTATGAGGCGGAATGGTAATACGAGTCTGGCGGTAACCTGCCGGTTTTTCCGGCTCGGTTACCGCCGGACTCGTAATGAGGCCCAATGATTGGAATCTGCCCAAGGCCTTTAACTTCTGTCTCCACAGTATGCATGGAATAATGAATCACAGCCACAGACATAGTATGGTCTGGAAATAGAGGAAGCAGGAATGAAAGTGTTAATTCACAATCTTGTGGAGTTTCTTCCTGTTGACATGCGTGGTATGCTGCCCAGGTGATCATTTCATCCGCTTGTTGGCTGTCACTACCCAGAACCTGTGTTACATGCTTCAGCCAGGTGTATTCTTTCTTTCACCATAGCTTGCGGCATAACTTGGAAGTCAACTCATTTCTCTTCTACTGTTGGCAGAGGACAATCAGCTCTCATAGGATGAACAAGGGGAACACTGGTATAGCACTCTTGAAGATGTTTAGTCACTTTCTTGGCACAAGTATTTTTAGTCATAGTCCGATCAGTCCCCGTAAAATGATAATCTGGATGTTGCAATATAAATATTCCTGCACAATGGAAAGAGTCATGAGCTGTGGTAGAGCTTGGATTGTGGTCTATATTGTCGACTGCTCTAGTTGTGAAGAGCCCTCCTTATAACTGAAGAGGAATGACATCATTTTCCATGTGATATCGATGACTTACTTAAATGGCAAGTTCTGATGAGATGTGTAGCACACTGTCGTATGATATGCTTAACCCAAGCTTGTGCACGGTTTCAACAAGTTTGCAGTTGCAAGTTCTTGTATGGATAAAAATACCTAAGTAGATAGGCAAAGGGGTTTACTGTTCTCGGTTGTCCATGAAGGCTCTTTGAGACTCATCCTCCTGACGTCTCACCAAACTGTTGTACATTTCTAAAGTTGTACATTAGTAACTGGGCAACTGTGTGGTTATGGCATTGTTGAAGAACTTGATTGTGCTTTAATGTTTGGGCATTTCATAACCACAGAAACCAGTGCTAACTGAGATGTTGGGACAGTCTGTTCCTGACACTTGTTTCCAAAAGATCTGTTGAAGTGATTTTTCATTTTAAAGATGTCTCTTCTCATTATATTTGCTGCTTTAGCAAGATGAACAACATCCCTTTCTGCATCGTATTCACATGCTTTGCTCAGTGCAGATCCAATATCATTATTAAATATAACCATCTCATGACAACCTTGCTTGTGCTTCCGTGTCAGGAAAGTAAGCAGGTATCCTGTTTTCCAGTTCCGTGGAATGTATGCATCCTGAAAGATCATTGCCAAGTTGTTTCATCTTCATGCTATATTGCATAGGTCAACAGGTTTATAAATAGTTGCAATTTCATTGTCCATTCAAGCATCTTCGATGTATGATATACGTTCTGCAAATGCAATACCATGGTTAATTTGGTCCATCTAAGATTAGTGTGTTGTGTTTTTGTTATGTTAATTTATGTTGATTTATACCACGCAACGCTAGCACCTGAGGGAAGTCTCCAAGTGCTCACATGACTCTGCAAGAGAAGAGGGAGGGGCATGTTAGTGAGGATATGATGATAGATAAGTTCAGAACCAGGAGGAACTGGCATCTGAGTGCATTGTCTTGCATGTGGGAGTTGGTTCAATTCGAGGCAGTGCTTGTTATAACCGTATGGGTACGACTCAGTGCCTCGAATGTGTGCTAGTGTTAGTGTTGGGTGTGTGGGACATATGAGGTTCAAGTGGGGTTGTAGTTGTGCGCACTGGTCATTTGTATCCATAAAGGGGTCCAGGGACGCGGATGACTATTCAGTGTTTTTATCGTATTGTGCCTTTGTGTAGTGTCGGTGGGTTTATGGACTATGTGCAAGGGTGTGTTTCTCTAAAGTTACTTCCAGATTCTCAGAGAGTTGGTTGAGCGCGATTAGTTCTCGGTGTGCTCTATGTGTAGTGTGGCTAGCTCCTAAGTGTGTAGAGTGGAACTGGTTATGTTGGAGGAGCAGGAAGGAGGAACTAGTACATCTGTTAGTTTGCCAGTGCGTCTTTGGTCGCCGCTTGATGGTACCTTCCCACGTTCTTGGTTTTGGTACATCTGTTGTTTGTCTCTTGCTCTATGATATAACAATACGAGGCAATGAATATGGTACATGACATTTTGTGCAATAAGATCGCCTGCACTCAGTTTAGCAAGCAGGGTTTTGTCTTCTAGCTTAAGGGCACAGTGGTGAACACAATGTATCAAGGCAGAATGTAGATGTTGTACACAATGATCTTCCAGCTGGGGCAGGCATGTCACCAAAAAGCATATTGGTTTTGTATTCATAGAACTTTTTTCTTGAACACTCCGACAGGTGACCTTCATGGAATTATCAGCATTATCTGCTGGTGATATCTTTCTTTTCTTTGCTCTTTGCAGTTTTGTTTTATTGAACTGCAATCTACATGATTCATGAAACAAAGCTTTACATTGTACCAACGTTGCCTCGCTACCTCCACCTTAATCCAGACGCAACCGATAAATTGCACTTGGTAACACGTAATGCTACTAAACCCTACAAGCAGATCGGATATTGGGCCTCATTACGACCCAGGCGGTAAGGGGTTAACGGCAGGGTAAAAGGATGCAGCGCCGTTAACCCCTTACCGCCTAATTACGAGGTCCCTTTGCGGGTCCCTACCTTAACGGCTGGTCTTGACCAGCCGTTAAGGATTGGACCCGCAAAGGGACCTTGGAGGTAATTACGGTACTGCAATTTGTGGTACCGTAAATTACCACCTTCCCCATTCCCATTGAGCCCTATGGGGGCAAAAATGGGAATGGGGAAGGGCCAATAGTGAATGGGGAATTACCGCACCGCCAATGGCACAATCATTAAAATACCGGCATCAACCATGGCCCTAAAAGCACCATGGTTAACACATGGGTCGTAATGACCCCCATTGTCTTATAATCAGCTCCCTTTGTATCACGTTCAGTCTCTGCTGGAGAGCAAAGAACCTCCGAATTTGTCTTCTTGGCAGATGAAACACTTGTTCTACTCTGTTTCTGTGATTTGTCTAGAAGTATCAGGCTGGAACGGATTCATCAGTTTATGTACTTTCTCCATATTTATATATATTTTTTTTTTAAATTGTCATACAAACAAAAAAGTTCACTACTCTTTTCGCACCCTTGTTTTGTGTATGCATTTTTATGAGCTACTGGATGTTTTGTATGCATATTTATAACAGAAAATCACAGAAAATCCCACTTAATATGGAAGTAACAGCATGAAATAACACACAATAACATGCAAAAAAGCAGATTAACAGTTTTCTGAGGGCGACATTTTGAATGTCCACCATTACTTTAAGGGGGAAAATATGGGATAGCATCATAGCCAAAATATACCCTTTCCATATGTAGCGTATGTGCCCTCAGGTTTCATGCTTCTATCATCAGTAGCACAATTCTTCCAAATATTTCATCTATCTGCTGTACCACTGGACAGTTTAGTTTTCAGATCCAGGAAAATGACATATTCCACCAAAAGAGACCAGCAACTAAGCTTGTAACTCAATCTAACAATAGCCAGAGCTCTAATACTTCGGGCATCTCCAGCAAACATCAACATGCACAAGCAGTTTTCAAAACACTTGTTTGCAGGCGCATTATAAATGACTCATCATAACATATCATAAAAAGCAGTTTTAAATATATTATAGCAGCACTTATCTTGAAGGCTTGAAAAGGGCATGCAGAGATTCTAGATCTAGAGAAGGATAGGTCCTGCAGTAGCCCCCAGAGGCTTCCTCGGAGATCTAGAGAAGGATAGGTCCTGCAGTAGCCCCCAGAGGCTTCCTCAGAGGTCTACAGAAGGATAGGTCCTGCAGTAGCCCCCAGAGGCTTCCTAAGAGTTCTAAAGAAGGATAGGTCCTGCAGTAGCCCCCAGAGGCTTCCTCAGAGATCTAGAGAAGGATAGGTCCTGCAGTAGCCCCCAGAGGCTTCCTCAGAGTACACGAATTAAGCCATGGAGCCTTAAGAGTGTGACGTTGTTACATTTGTTTCGATGAGTTTCTTTCCAACAGTTTTTTTGCTGAAAAAACTTCAGAATATATGGAGGGAGGTGGGTAAGAGGAAATAAGGGTAGTAATAGGTAGTAAATAATAGGGGAGGAGTAATTGGTGAGGGAAGCCCCCAAAAATAAAACATTTATATTTTTGATGAGTTTATTCAGAGAAATAAACTAATCGGAAAGAAAACGGGTGATGTAAGAAACAGGGATGGGAAGTTTACTTCATTCTTAAATGAAGTACTTTGACTGTTTCTAAGTGTACGTTGCACCATTTTGATGGTGGTGGGTAGGGATGACGACGCATGAGAAAGACCTGCAACGACACAGCATCTGAGGGAAGTTGCGAGACGTTCAGTCTTCGAGGCGAGCTTACTGCTTCCCGCGCGTCCGCTCCAGGAACATGCCCCCTCCCTGAACACGCCCGCAGAGCAGCAACCCCAGCATCAGCAGCCCCAAGGCTAAGAGAGCTGGAATGGAATACAGAGCAGATCCCAGAGCAAGTTGTGTGTTCATGAATGCAGGGAAACAGGTGGCATACACACAGTATTATGGCTTTCAACCTACAGCGCGTTGGGACCAATACCTTGGTAAAAGGCGCTATAAAAATGACTGAAAAATGAAGGAGAAACCATTGCCCCCCAATATATGGTGCCACAAGACTGTCATGTTGGTCCTGCTGGTTTAAAGAACCTGGTGAAAAGCACCCAGGCGGGGAAGAAAATGGTGCCCCATAATCAAGTGGTACCAGAGCAATGAAGCATTGCTCCCATAGGAGAGTATTATCAAGAATGCTCCAAGGTAAAGGGAGAGCATGCCCAGAGTCTTGCCCTGGTTGTAGAGTGCCGGGGCAACAACAGACTTCAGCTTAGCGTTCAGACTCTGGTAATTGATCCAGCCTCGTTCAGCCACTTGCCGCATAACTTCTTTTTTTGTGCCGTAAGAAGAGGCAGGGGCGGTCCCTGTACTGAGCCACGCTGGTTGACTAGTGCTTACTATAACACCGGACACCTGGGGTGACCCTAACAGAAAGTCTCAAAAAGGAAAAAGCAGATGCTGAAAAAGCCCTCACTCAATCTTGCAATCAGGCAATTATGGAGCAGGGGCAGGAGACGAGTGGAGGTATCTGGACGCTGACTTGACCAGCGAGGGAGCAGACAACCACAGGTTAGCGAGGAACAAGGGAGCAGGAAGGGAGTAATGAACAGGGAAACGCACATACAGATGAGAACAGAATAACAAAGGGAAGGAGTGTCAAGCAGGGCAAGGAGGTACCTGCTTTTCAACCTGATCCGGAGACCTCTGCTGTCACAGAAAACTACAATGGCTGCATTTGATGTCCGTGGCTATCTTGAAAAAGAGTATACCACACAAAATACTTCATGCGGTATGTCTAGTAACATCCTAGACATCCTCCAGCGCTCCAAGGGGGATCACCACCAGGGTGCGATTCTGTCTTCTACAGAGTCAAGCGTGCTGGACCACTTTAAACACTGCAAAACTATGAGTGAACTGATAGATGCTTCTGGGGCGCGCCAGAGATCTTCTTGGTTAGGTCTGCTTAGACCAGACCTGTACACCGATTTATTTGCTCCTCGATGCTGGATACACTTACTACTTTTCGATTGGTAGTTGGTTTCCTCAAGGCACACAAGGCCTGCTTCCTGCCTTGATCTGTGAGGAAAATCAAAGTGTTGAACTGATGCCTGTGTCTTGTGGTGTTGCCATATAATGTGGCCACTGAATTCAACAGCGATGAGTGAACATGCCAGCAATGCGCTATCAGTACATCACAACTCAAAAGCTGGCTCAATGGAGACACAACATCCTTCAACTCTGCATTCTTCTTGGAATGAGTTGAGAACAATTGACGTAACTTAAAGCAGAGGATTTCTTTTCTGTTTTTCCATTCTTTTCTTTTTTTCCATAATGAACTCCAGAAATCCGCTACCGGTGGAATCAAAGAGCAGTACACATGACAGATGGGCCTCAAAAACATTTTATTCCTACAAAAGACTTCATCAGAAGTCAGCAAATCAAAGAAACATGAAACATACTTTCAAAATAGGTTTTATGCTACAGCTCAAAAAGATTTCTTATAAATAGGAATAAGCCCTTCCATGAGAACAGTATGTTCCTACCTCTTGAGAAAAAGAAGCGCAACATCTTAAATAATAGTTGAACTTTGATCAGCTCTTGTTCTGTTTGTTATTACAACTCTTAAAGAAACAGTTAACCCTGTGGAGCGTTAACATTTTCTTTCCGCATGCATTAAACGAGTCTAGCAACTCGGCTGCTGGATGATGTCATGTAATATACTCTATGTGCTTGCTAGAGTAGGCAGGTCAGAGGATACTGCAGTAGCAAACTATGGCGATACCGGAGAAGCGCTCACATGTACATTATTTAGGGGTGCAAAAGCACACCTTCTAATCCGTATCATCTTGGGGGAGAGGAGATATGGCTACTTGCTTCATACTTATTGCAGGGTTGTTTAGTTTATTATTTGATAATGCGCACCAAAACCCTGGGGTAGCCAGGCGCAGCGGGCGAAGAATGCTTAAGCTTGGTTATATACAGTAAATGCATACATATGATAACAGTAATTACAGTGCAAATGTACAGCAAATCATGCAGGGGGATAGTCTATGTTACAAGTTTCAGAGAAGTACAAGTTACAGAATAATTTACATGCCTAAGTCCACGGTTGAGGCCGGGGATCAGTTTAGTGGGTGTCATTAGTTTGGAGCCAGCTTTTCACTTTGCATCTAAATCTAGAGTATGGTTGATCATCTCTTAGTGCAGATGGAAGTGTATTCCCAGCCTTGGCAGCTCTAACGGGGAAGCTTGCGCCAGCCGATTTAGTAAGTCTGAGTCTAGGGGTGTCGAGTAGACGGTGGCTGGAAGCTCTAGTGTGGTGGTTAGTAGTTTTTCTAGTCAGTCTGGCTGCTATATATGGTGGCGCTAGGTTGTTAAGTCCTTTGTAGGTGATAGATAGTGTCTTGAGGAGGATTCTATCACTAATTTTTAACCAATGGTGATCTTTTCTAATGTTAGAAATATGCTCTCTACGGGGTATGTCTAAGGCTGCTCTAAGAGCGTTGTTCTGCATTATTTGCATTTTATTTATGATAGTTTTGTTGGCACCTGCATATAGGGCATTACAATAATCTAGCCTAGACATTATTAAGGCGTTAACTAGGGTGATGCAATTAGTTTTGGAGAGGTAAGGTCTACAGGCTCTGATTAATTTGCAGGTGTAGGCTGTCGATGAGGCCAGGGAGTTAACTTGTTTTTTGAGGGATAGTGTAGAATATAGGTAGAAGCCAAGTGTTTTAACCTCAGTTACTACCTTGATTATGTTGCCATCTATGTTAAAGGCCGAGTAACTAGGGCTAAGTTTATTGAGGCTGGAGTCCGAACCCAAGATCAGTATCTCTGTTTTGTCATCATTCAGGCAGAGGCCGTGAGAGGCCATCCATGCCTGAATGATGAGGTAGATCTTGTTTAATAGGGCTGAGTCTGCGACAAAGTTGCCAGAAAGTGGTATGAGGATCTGTGTATCATCTGCGTAGTTGGTATATGTTACCCCCAGTCTGTCAAGTTTGTCGAAGAGTGGCTTAGTAACGATATTGTACATAGTAGGAGAGACACATGAACCTTGTGGGACACCACAGGTGATTTGTATCGGGTCCGCTGAGGCTGAAGGGGAGAAGACTTTCATCGTGCGGTTGGCTAGGAAGGACTGTACCCAGGCTATAGCTTCACTTGAGAAATGGGCGGCAGACGCTTGCATAATACTGCATGGTCAACTGGGTCGAAGGCCGCCGATAAATCAAGGAGAAGGAGCATAGCTGTTTTACCTTTGTCCTTCAACTCGTCGATCAATGTCTTAAGGTCAATTAAGGCTGTTTCAGTACCCTGAAGAGGTCTTAATCCGGATTGGTGTGATCCTAGTAGTTGGTTCGTCTCCAGATATTTTTGGATCTGGAGGTAGGCTACTCTGTCAATGATTTTAAGGAGGAACGGGACCGTGGTGATAGGCCTATAATTAGTCGGGATGGCAGGGTCCAGGGTTTGCTTTTTGAGGAGAGGCAATACCCATGATTCTTTAAGGTTAGTGGGCACAGTGCTAGTTCTAAAGGAGGCATTGATTAATTGAGAGATGAAGGGTGCTAAGTCTCTCGCGGCGTCCTTGATTATTTGAGCCGGGCAGTTGTCGCCCTGGCAGTTAGATGGTTTCAGGGATAAGATGACCTTTTCAGTTTCCAGTATGGAAATGTTGGTAAACCTGAATGGTATGCAACTGCCTAGTCCATCTGTACTTGGTGTTACTATCAACGGGGTGGTATGCGTTCCTACGGAGTTCAAGGAAGCTTTCTTCATAGCAATTTTAGATTGTAGCATTGTTATCTTATTTGCTAGTGCATTTGGATGCTCGTGCACCACTGTTTGTCCTTGGGGACATTGTCCGTGGGAGCAGTAGCAGAGAGATGGACACGTGCCAGGCTGAGGATCCGGGAGGCATTTAACCAGCCCAAAGACCTAGCATAGAACCGGGTAGGAGTGAGGGATTCCAAAATGTAATATGTAGTTCCTGAGGCTGCAGTCCAACAGACACTGGAGAATCACCCAGGCCCAGAGAACTACAACACCCAAGCACTGTATACCACGTCAGCACAACTGAGTTCCTTTTTCCCCAAAGAGAGGCTGTAAGGTGGGGTTAAGGTCCTATAACAATCAAAAGACTCGGTCAGTCAGTGGTGGAGTTAGGACAGCGGCTGGAGCAGGAGCCGAAGGAAGGCGTTTGGAGAGAGCCGGAGGAAGGAGTCTGTTGAGTTTGGAGAACGAGATGGGACAGAAGGTGTTGGAAGGCCACAAGCCGAGCCAGCCCTGGTGGAGATTGGTGACAGTAAGGAGGTGAAGGTTAAGGGTGCATTGGAGGAGGTGGGGAAAGAGCAAGTAGAGGACGTCCATGGAGGAGGTAGAAGGGAGTGAGAAGGTTTGTAGTAAATATATAAAAGTCAAGACTGACTATTTTTTGTCGTGGAGCAGTGTGGAAGATCTGTTGGAAAATGTGGTTGGAGAAGAGTTACAGGAGATTACGGAAAAGGAAGAGGAGATGTTTGGAGAGATCATGGTAGTGGAAGAAGAGAGCCACAAGGAGGTTTTAGTAGGAGAGACCAGGGAGGTGGAGGAGTAGAGTACTACACTGGTGGTTAGAGTAGTCCATATGGAGGTTGTGGTGCAGATTGAAGTCGTTAAAGAGATCCAGTGTAGGCAGGAGGAGGGTGAGGCTCAGAAGAGCAAAGGAGAGACAAGTTGAGGAGGAGGTGGGAAGAGAGGAGCGGTGGTTGAGAAAAACGAAAGCTTGATGAGAAAGGGACATGATGAGAGAAATAGAATTAAGAGAGGCCTTGGAGGTAATTGGAGGAGATAACAAGGAAGGTCCGGGGGAACCCAGTGAGGAGGAGATTGGAGGAGACACCAAGGAGGTTGTGGAGGTGCGTAATAAAGAGGTTTCAGAAAAAGTTGAGAGGAGATTTGGAGGAGTTACAGGAAGCGGAGGAGGAGACCGATAACAGACGTAATTAAAAGGTTGATACCTGTTAGGAAGTGTTGTTAGGACTCAGGAAGGATGTGGTAAAATAGGTTGAGGTGGTAAAAGAGACTGAGCAAATCAGATGCCAACGTGTTGACTTGTACAGAACTCCATAAGACAGAAGGAAGAATAAACAGGGACTGGATTTGCTAGTATATGGGCGAAGTTAAGAGAGAAAGAGGAGAAGGGCTATGAAGCCAGCATAGATGCACAACTACTGGGAAAGTAGTCCAGACAAGGAGGCTGTCATGTGAAAACTTGCAGCTAGCTTGCCTGAAGGAAGAGTCACAGAATTCTGACGAAGAGGAGGTTGCAGAGACAGAGCGAGTGTGATGAGGAGGCATGATTTCCACCTCTACCGATGAAGAACTTAGACCCTGAGAGACAGAGTTGGAACAGGCTGGGAGATTCATAGGAGGGTAGAAAGTCAGACAGTGGAAAAGGTCTGCTGGAAGTATCTACTACTGAGTGACAGGAGGTCCAGGAGGGTCAAGCTTGGATCCAGGCAGGTATTAGAAGAAGCAGGTGGAAGGAGCAAGGGGGGAAGCGGCAAAGACGGAGCTTTTCGCAGAGAGGCGGCAGGACTGGCCAGAATCAGCAAAAGCTGGGGAGCACTGGCAGAAATTCTAGGATTCACAGGAGGAGTCACCCCAGCATGAGCCAGGCCCCGTCTCTTCGAGAAACAACAACGCTCCATTCCAGCGGCACAGAAACAACTGTTTGTACTTTAACTAAACTGGATTGTTGCATCTGCACTGAAAAGACCAAAGAAGAGACCACCATAGAGGAAGACCTGACAGTGGCGACAGAGACTGAATTTGGAAGTGACCCAGAGATGGAGTCAGCTTAGGAACAATCAAAGACTATTTAGTTGCCTTTGTCCACCCACTTTGTGGTTTTGACCCTAAATTGTATGTAATACCCGAATAACACATTGTTACACTTTATAGTCAAGTCTGATTGTCTGTTGATTCCCACAAGCAGTTCTGACACTCCTCAGATGCACACAAAACCCTTATGTCAGGTGGCTGTGCAAGACTAGACAGTTACAATATGCCTGAAGGCAGTTTGTTGCCTTACCGGAGTAGTCTCCACTGCTCTACAAGGGGACTGTGAGAAGGGGTGAGAAAGCCCCCACTCAGTGCCTCTCACACTCTGCATGGGGAGCAGTTACTTGGCCATGTAGATCCCTAAAACATGGACAGGTCCCTACAGGGTACCAACACTGGCAGGCGTATCTTGGGATGGTCAAATTAAGCCTTAGCTATTCTCTGCAGCCATCTTAAAAACATACCATGGTCTATGTGCAGGCAACTCCCAAGCCCTCTTGCAGCCCCTGTTCATCAGCTCTTCCCACTAGTGCATGGTTGTCCCTCTCTGGTGTCTCCGAGGTCTGTATCTGTCTCTCTGCCTGTGCTCCAGCTCGCCACTCTGCTGCAACTCTCACCATGACTGCTCACTGCCCCTGTTCTTCTTTAGGCCTTTTCTTCTTTCTACAGTTTTGATTGGTTGGGCATAAACACGGTTTTCTTGGGCCTTCATATTGGCCAAATTGCAGGTCAGCCTAAATTAGCATCCTATCATCATCAGCTCCTGGAACGGAGACCACTAAACCAAACGTTCTGGTCTTTTTTCTCCTCAGGGTGGGCAGTGGGATAATTACACAATGATATAAACATCTGGCACAAATAATGTACTGAACTCAAATGTGCTGAGCCTATACTCTGCTACATGTTAATTTTCATGCCGAGTAATACCACTTTTCTTTTCAAGTCTTGGTCAGGTATAAGTTATCCCAATCAGCCATAATTTCATATTTCTTTACTTTCCAGTTATTGAATGTATGCAATATGAACCTGGCCTGTAGACAGAACATGATGACGACTATTACACTGCCAGTCTTGAATGAAGAGGATAGTTATACTCCAGAGGGAAATCACTTTGCCATATGATGTATCGAGTGCTTTTATTAATCTTTCCAGTGATGACTTTTTAATGCCCCCTGCCCTCAACAGCAGCTCACTTCAAGAAGCATAGTTTAACTTTTTGTGGGTAGGTTTTAAAAAGTTGCATAAGGGCAATTTGGTGCTGGTTAATGTATTCTGCTTGTTATGTTGCAGCTGCGCGAGAAGGCCAATGATTAGTAGATGGACATGGAAGAAGAAAGAGTAAATAGAGTTCAGTGGGACTCACCCACTGCATGTGCTATAAGGGCATGCAGGATAAGAGAATTAGGGGCCCATTCTCTGCGATCAATGTACTAGGACAGTGTCGAGTTACCGTCCTTCTATAGAGTGCCTGTCCTTCCTCTGAACACCAAGTGCACTCTCTGCTGTCTATTCACTGACTCCACCAACCTTCAACAGGGATAGTCAGGTTTAAGATGGTGGAAAACCTGGTCTCATCCGTAGGGATGGCTGTGCAACTGTAGTGCAGGTGCCAGCCACCACATGATCTCACTGGCACCTCAGATTATCATAACCAGTCTGCCATCCATCTCCCTCTCGGCAGCCAACACAGAGGATTGGATTCCAGTAAACTCCAAGAGTAAACAATGAAATGCAATTGTGCCAATGCTAGGTTTCCAAGGTACCATAGATTAACTGGGCACCAACCGTGTTCCAGCTCTCTTTGCGGCTTCTTAGGCCTGAGGCAGGGGCTGAGCTTGTAATAAGCAAGGTGTTCTAAACAGGATTGCACCTGCTGCTGAACGTCGCAATCTGTGCACACAGTAAATCAGTCGTCCATCATAACTTGGTGGTCTTCTGCTCTTAGGTGCCTCCATCAGTCAACAATCTATGAGTGGAAGCATGAAAGCATTCCCACTCCTGGGCTGTAGCTGGAACCACCCTTTTCAGGGCATTCCCTTCTCTGGATATTCTGGCCTATAGCTAGACCCTCTCATCGCTAGACATTGACAAACTGCATAGCAACAGGGCCTCCCTTCTCTTGGCATTCAGGCTCCAGCTACAGCTCAGTGGTTGTAGCTGGAGCCCCCCTTCTCTGGATAGTCACAAACTGCATAGCTACAGGACCTTCCTTCTCTGGGCATTCACAGATCACTGAGCTGTAGCTGGAGTCCTCCTTCACTGGGTAGTCACAAACTGCATAGCTACAGAGCTTCCCTTTTCTTGGCAGTCACAGACCACTGAGCTGTAGCTGGAGCCTCCCCTCTTTGGATATTCACAAACTGCATAGCCACAGAGCCTCCCTTCTCTGGGCATTCACAGACCACTTAGCTGGAGCCTCCCTTCTCTGAATATTCACGAACTGCATAGCTACAGAGCCTCCCTTCTCTGGGCATTCACAGACCCATGAGCTGTAGCTGGAGCCTCCCTTCTCTGGATATTCACAAACTGCATTGCTACAGGGCCTCCCTACTCTGGGCATTCACAGACCACTGAGCTGGAGCCTCCTTCTCTGGATATGCACAAACTGCATAGCTACAGAGCCTCCCTTCTCCTGGCATTCACAGACCACTGAGCTGGAGCCACCTTTCTCCGGATATTCACAATCTGCATAGCTACAGAGCCTCCCTTCTCTTGGCATTCACAGGCCTGTGAGCTGTAGCTGGAACCCCCCTTCTCTGGATAGTCACAAACTGCATAGCTACAGAGCGTCCCTTCTCTGGGCATTCACAGACCACTTAGCTGGAGCCTCCCTTCTCGGTATATTCACAAACTGCATAGCTACCGGGCCTTTCTTCTCTGGGCATTCACAGACCACTTAGCTGAAGCCTCCCTTCTCTGAATTTTCACAAAATGCATAGCTACAGAGCTTCCCATTTCTTGGCAGTCACAGACCACTGAGCTGTAGCTGGAGCCTCCCTTCTCTGGATATTCACAAACTGCATAGCAACGGAGCCTCCCTTCTCTGGGCATTCAGAGACCACTTAGCTGGAGCCTCCCTTCTCTGAATATTCACAAACTGCATAGCTACCGGGCCTTCCTTCCCTGGGCATTCACAGACCACTTAGCTGAAGCCTCCCTTCTCTGAATTTTCACAAACTGCATAGCTACAGAGCTTCCCATTTCTTGGCATTCACAGACCACTTAGCTGGAGCCTCCCTTCTCTGGATATTCACAAACTGCATAGCTACGGAGCCTCCCTTCTCTGGGCATTCACAGACCACTTAGCTGGAGCCTCCCTTCTCTGAATATTCACAAACTGCACAGCTACGGAGCCTCCCTTCTCTGGGCATTCACAGACCACTTAGCTGGAGCCTCCCTTCTCTGAATATTCACAAACTGCATAGCCACAGAGCCTCCCTTCTCTGGGCATTCACAGACCACTTAGCTGGAGCCTCCCTTCTCTGAATATTCACAAACTGCATAGCTACGGAGCCTCCCTTCTCTGGGCATTCACAGACCATTGAGCTGGAGCCTCCTTCTCTAGATATGCACAAACTGCATAGCTACAAGGCCTCCCTTCTCTGGGCATTCACAGACCACTGAGCTGTAGCTGGAGCCACCCTTCTCTGAATAGTCACAAACTGCATAGCTACAGAGCTTCCCCTTTCCTGGCATTCACAGACCTCTGAGCTGGAGCCCCTCTTCTCTGGATAGTCGCAAACTGCATAGCTACAGGTCCTCCCTTCTCTTGGCATTCACAGACCACACAGCTGTATCTGGAGCCTCCCTTCTCTGGATATTCACAAACTGCATAGCTACAGAGCCTCCCTTCTCTGGGCATTCACAGACCACTTAGCTGGAGCCTCCCTTCTCGGTATATTCACAAACTGCATAGCTACCGGGCCTTCCTTCTATGGGCATTCACAGACCACTTAGCTGAAGCCTCCCTTTTCTGAATTTTCACAAACTGCATAGCTACAGAGCTTCCCATTTCTTGGCAGTCACAGACCACTGAGCTGTAGCTGGAGCCTCCCTTCTCTGGATATTCACAAACTGCATAGCTACGGAGCCTCCCTTCTCTGAGCATTCACAGACCACTTAGCTGGAGCCTCCCTTCTCTGAATATTCACAAACTGCACAGCTACGGAGCCTCCCTTCTCTGGGCATTCACAGACCACTTAGCTGGAGCCTCCCTTCTCTGAATATTCACAAACTGCATAGCCACAGAGCCTCCCTTCTCTGGGCATTCACAGACCACTTAGCTGTAGCTGGAGCCACCCTTCTCTGGATAGTCGCAAACTGCATAGCTACAGAGCTTCCCTTTTCTTGGCATTCACAGACCTCTGAGCTGGAGCCCCTCTTCTCTGGATAGTCGCAAACTGCATAGCTACAGGGCCTCCCTTCTCTTGGCATTCACAGACCACACAGCTGTATCTGGAGCTTCCTTTCTCTGGATATTCACAAACTGCATAGCTACAGAGCCTCCCTTCTCTGGATATTCACAAACTGCATAGCTACAGAGCCTCCCTTCACTGGGCATTCACAGACCACTGAGCTGGAGCCTCCCTTCTTTGGATATTCACAAACTGCATAGCTAGAGAGCCTCCCTTCTCTGGGCATTCACAGGCAACTCAGCTGTGCTGGAGCCTCCCTTCTCTGCACATTCAGAGACCACTGAGCTGTAGTTGGAGCCTCCCTTCTCTGGATATTCACAAACTGCATAGCTACAGGGCCTCCCTTCTCTGGGCATTCTGAGACCATTGAGCTGTACCTGTAACCTAGCTAGTTCAAGCATTCAAAGAGTTTCTGGTTCTAGCTAGTGCTCCCCTTCACTGGATATTCGCAGACGTGTGGCTACAGCTAGAGCCTCCCTTCTCTGAATATTCACAGACCACTGGCTGCAGCTGGAGCCGCCCATCTCTGAATATTCACAAACTTCTAAACCATAGAGCCTTCCTTCACTGGGCATTCACAGGCATATGGGTTATAGCTGAGCCTCCCTTCTCTGGATACTCACAGACATGTAGCTTAAGCCTCCCATCTTTGGATATTCACAGACCACATGGCTATAACTGGAGCTCAGCTAAAGAGCTTCACTTCTTCCGCCATTACTAGATTGCCGGGCTACAGCTGGAACCTCCCTAATTCGAGCATTCACAGAGCGCTTGGCTATAGCTGGAGCCTCACTTCTCTGGATATTCAGAGGCCACATGGCTGTAGCTGGAGCCTCCCTTCTCTGGGTACTGAGAGACAGCTAAACTATACAGCCTCCTTTCTCTGGGCATTTACAGACATCTGGGCTACTGCTGAAGCCTCCCTTCTCTGGATATTCACAGACCACTGGGCTACTGCTGAAGCCTCCCTTCTCTGGATATTCACAGACTGCATAGCTATAGAGCCTCACTTCTTCCGCCATTACTAGATTGCCGGGCTACAGCTGGAACCTCCCTAATTCAAACATTCACTGAGTGCTTGGCTATTGCTGAAGACTTACTTCTCTGGAAATGCACAGACAACTGGGCTATAGCTGGCGCTTCCCTTTCAAGCACTCAAACTATTTTGCTAGCGCTAACATTATGTGAAGACAAGGAACTGTTTCTCTTGCACCCAGGAATGCCTGAGTCCCAGAATAGAGGCTCATCCACAGAACTACAAGAAGGGAGGCGCCTGAAAACTCCCTAGCCCAGGTGTTAACTAACACATAATTTGTCTTGCGTGGAAAAAACCCACCCGCCAGGTGTTCTATATATTCATAATACATACATACAGTCGTTTATTCGTAACCTACAAGAAAACCTACTTCTACGATGGGCTCCCTGTGCTAGAAAATAACAAAAGGGTGCTCGCCAGGATGTCTCTACAAAATGAACTCCATCCTCTGTCAAACCTAAGCTACCCTATCCCTGGCCTACCACTAACAAAGGAAAACATAAATAAAGCGAAGCACTAACTCAGCATGCGGGTCACTCCCCTTTTGGTATAACAGTAGTGGCTGGTTATCTGGCCCCCACCCACAATATTCTCACAGTTTCTTTCAGCTCCAGACTTTGTAGATTTGCCATAAACGAAAATCCAGAAAGTAGGTCGATATTTACAAGGGAACCAACAAAGTGAACTCTCTGTGGCTCTGAGATAGCAGCCTCAGATAGGGTCTGGGCCTGCTCAGCCCTGTGGTATAGTTTCCTTCTGTCACCCGCTTCAGGGATATCTGTTTTGTCAGTCCCCGTGGGCTATGGTTTGGCGCACCGCTATGTTCTTCACACCTACGTAGGGGTTTAAGTTTCTCAGCCCCCGTTGGGCTAGAGGCTTGCTTAGCCCTATTTAGTCTGGCTCTTTTACCCCCTTGCTTCAATTTATCCACCCCAGGTGGGCAATGGGCACGCTTCTCCCACATTCTTACAGTTCTTTCATCCCCCGGCTATGACTTCTCTTTCTCTGCACCAGGAGGGCCCTGGGCTCACTGAGCCATGCTTATTATAGTTTCCTCAACCCCTTGGAGGGCATTCACTTCCTCAACCCTGTTGGGCTCGTTCAGCTCTGTTGTTTGGCATTGGCCTCACTGCCCGCCAACCAGTCCCCCTCTGTAACTGCGTACCTTCTCTCTCGCGGCAGGGCTCTGCACTGGCGTCGGGTTCTCAGGCTCTTGCGGTTCTGCACCTTGAAGTTCTCTTTGGGCTGCACGGTCAGCCCTTCTTCCTCACGTTCGGTACTACGGCATCTAGGCAACGGGACGTCATTTCTTCTGGTTGCTTGGTGGCATGCTTTCTGCCTAAGCGGCACCGCCCCGGTTGGAGTGCTCCACCTACAGCGAAGTGGCCAGGTTCCTGCAGAGCTTTCGCTCACCACCCACCACGTCCTGTGCGCGGCTCTCCTTCCTTCATTGGAGGAACCACCTCTCTCCTCCGCATCTCAGCGTGGGCCGATGTTCCATGTTCTCGGCTAGATGCACTCTCTTCTGGCTGGTTTCCTGCTGGTCTAAAGTCCCCCCAGGAGAGGAGGGGAGAAGTCCCTTGATCAGCAGTTCTTTCCAGGAGGTGGAATCGAGTCAAGGTCAGTAACCCCGCCATCCACTTTAAAGGGGCCTTGTGTGTGAACAGATTCACTTCCTACAGAACCAACAAACATTGGGGTTTTGGTACAGGGGAGGTGGAATGGAACCCTGACTTGGGCATTCCATGTCCACAGAGGGGGAGTTGAGGTGGTCTAGCGCAGTGGGATCCCGCTTGCTCTAACCACTAAGGATGGTATTGTGTCGCGTGCTCACCATCCTAGTCCCAAAGGGGTGGCTCCCTCTTGGGAAGAAGGGACACGTTCCTTGGATTCCTTACCCCAGTTACTTGAATACCTGAATATTTTACTCCTGACAAAGAATTGTTTCTGAGGCTTGCTTCTGTGGGGAGCGAGATGGGATTGAATGCTATGTTGTTAATTCATTGCACAGTACATATCCGTTTCTGAGGACGCCTTACTGCTTGCTCATTGTTTTGGGTTTAAAGTAGACTTAATGAATGATGGCAAGCAGGGCAGCTTAAGGGCAAAGGATGAGAACGTGCTGCCATACCGCAAATGCTGAAATGCAACCCAGCACTAACATTCTACAAAACCAAACGCTGGTCTAATTCACTTGCTGTTAACGTTCTTAAAAGTATTATGCAGATGAGACATAGTAGGCCATATTGCAAAAAAAAATTCACATCCATTATCACATATGCGCTCATTGTCTAAAGAGCTTCAACCTTTGTAGCCTAATCTTTCTTTCATCATTGTGCTCTCAATTCAAAGTATAACTAGAGCCAATAGCCTCCTTACAGCTATTAAATAACGTAAATATTGTATCTGTTTCAATGTAATGACACCTATGTCAATAATCCGCATCAGCCACTGTCCACAAGATCCTCTGGGCAACAAATCAATATGGAAACAGCACATGTATTCTACGGTGAAAAATCATTTTCATTATCCAGAAACCATAACTGTTTGCTTTGTCAAGGCTACACTAGACTCTACTAAACTATTAGTGAGGCTTGTTTTATAGCATATATTATGAAATGAATCTCATCCTGTGATGCCCACAATCAGCAGATAAGGCACAGTGCGATTAAATGGTTGCCCAGGATCACAACGTTTGATTGGGTGGTGGAACTGGGGTTTGAGCCCAGTCTCCAATGTGAGCACATGACCACATTTATTTCCAGCTCTTATGTGTGTGTTAATGTGGGGCCTAAACATCTCCTCTGGTTTTTCAACTGTCCTGCGGAGACATTAAGAGCACAGCTAAAGAAAAAGCATGATAAGATCACATGCTTGTAGTTACCGTTTCACACAGCACGGAGATTTCTATCTAGCCTACCATTTTTATTAATCCAACATTTACCATTCTTAAGAAACTGTTCACTAACAGTCATTCTCAATTGCCCCCTCACTGCTATGTCTGTAGTCATCTACCGGCAATTTCTTCCAATTTTAAAGGCTCATATTTGACAGATCCTGTTCTCCCCTGTTTCTTTCTCTCTACTTGAAATGCAACATGGAGATAATGCAGACAAAGAGGAGCGGAGCTCTTTCAGCCTCAGCTCGAGAGTAAGTCTCTTGAGTGCTGGCTGGGAATAGCTCATCTTGCCACCCCAAAACACCCCTCTGCCCCATCCGGCTGCTGCCTGCCTCGCTGTCACCAAGAAACAGCCTCAGACATATTACAATTATAAACCCACACACACCCATTACAGAATGTCTCACATCTCCATTATCAACCACGTACAATTAACTTCTGTTCAGCACTCCACTGAGCCTTAAAGTGCGTGCTTAATTAGGAGCTGTAGGTTGTTTGTGTTAATTTCTCTGCGTGGACTTTGAAAGCACTACACCCATGTCAAATGCTACAAGGTACTAGTAAATGGCAACTGGTGGTGGCACACGGATTGGCCGGGCAGCATCGTACAGCATTCCTCCTTTCAGAGCAGGAAGAGGGCGCCATCTGCCGGAGGAAGCCCATCACTGCATGAAAGCTTCGCAGGGAGAAGGCGGAAGCACAACCTGCATAAATCAGATGTTCGCATCCATGAGCCTGCATGCACACTGTGTCCACGACACCAACCACGGTCCCCGCTTTCTCTCTCCCTACCCTGGCGTGGCTGTAGACCAGCTAAGCATGTTCCAAGTTTCCCCATGTCAGAATCGTCAGGGCTAGCTTTAAAAGAACCAGCTACTTCCCCGGGTTCTCTTTTATTGGCCTATGGTTCTGAGGGCAAACTATTAAATAAATGCATTGAATAGCTTGTAAAAAAAAAGCGCGAGCAAAGGAGAGCGGATTGTGTGGCCTTCTCAGTAGAGCAACTACTCTCATTTTTACACTGGGACTATGCAGCGCGGTACGTGGAGGGAAACGGGGTGCAGAGCGCCACCAACCACCAAGTGCCCTGTGTATGGATGTCATTTTGGGAGTGCTAGGGGTGGCAGCTGCTAACCCAGACTTTCGCGTTGGTATTCTTCACATACTGGGCCTCATACTTACATGTCAAAGTGTGATTTATTGCTTTTGGTCTGAAATAAATAACTTTGGTTTCAGCACTCGTGTTTAGTCAACCTCTCAAAGTGATGGCTGCTTGTACAATGGAAGCACCAGACGCAGTTCCCAAAGGAGTGTATACTTTGTCTATTTGCACAAAAAACAAAACATTTTCCACAATACCACTTTTCGTGACATATTCAGAATTAAGCACTAAACATGATAAATCCACCTATGAAAGAGACTGCGGGAAAGTGAATACCCCGGCAGCCTCCGATAGTTGGTTTCCCCTGGTCAGAAATTAAACAGGCCAACAAACAAAAGCTTAACTGTTTATATTCGGAGGGAGAGACTTTATGGAACCTTGTAAAAACCATGTTCTTTTTGATTAAATTCAAGTAAAAAAACTAAAATAAAAACAAATATTGTGAGGCAAGTTGCAATCCTATATGTATACTTTCTGCGTTCGTGTGTGCACATGTTTGCACAATCTCTAAATTTGCTTAGTTATATTTTATGTCTTGTGTGTGACACTTCATGATAAACTGTGCAAAGGAGTTATTTCTTTGTACTCTTGCACATTAAGGAAACTAACTTTTTATGGAGTTTGTATAAATGGAAGGAATAACTCAGCTGTGCTCCTTCCGCATTCCAACACAATAATCATACTTGTTTTGCCAAATATTATCAATAAAGATTTCTTTTATATTTTTGGGTTCATTTAGAATGTGGTTTGCTGCTTCCCATGTCCGCTTTATTTAATACAAACTGTGTCTGCTCACAAACTAACATAATGGGAAAATCTTAGTATGTTGGTGTAACATTAAAGATGGGATGTTCGGAAGCCTTGGTTTACCGGGTAAATTGGGGACGACGAAATAGGTACAAGTCCTGGCTTCTCCACTTGACCGACATGTGTGATCCTGGGCAAATTACTTTGCTTTACAGGGCATAACTGTCCCTAATTCCTTAAATTGAGATAATCGAAAATTATCCACCTAGGTTTGCACTTCTTCACTGCAGGTCCGGGAGACCGGGTCCTGCACCGTCCAGCGTGTGCAGAACCTGGGTCTGTTGGTGAGTAAACACCCTCTGCCAGGTCCCGCCTTTTCCTCATTTAAACCACTGCTCCCGCTTTCATTTATTTGTTCCGGCCCCGCTTTTATTTATTTATTTATTCCGCCCCCACTTTTGTTTATTTATTTGTTCCTGTCCTCCTCTTATTTAATTATAATCCAGTCTGTTTTCCATGTTTCCACTCTCATTGCCATGGGTCTGCGGTGAGAAAAAAAACCCTCCGCTGCCAACTCACGCCTATTCCTCATTCAAACCACTTCTTCCGCTTTATTTAATTTATTTGTTCTGGCCCTGCTTTTGCTTATTTATAATCTGTGCCACCAAGTCTCTTTTCCATGTCCCACTCCAATGCTTCCCTCACCACTCCTTCCCCTGTCCTCTTCCTGGCCCGTGATTGGCTACTTCCTACTACTAGGCACTAGCCCTCTTTATGGAGGTCCACAGGGCAGCCTTGCCCGAGCAGCCGGCAAAGGGCCAGAGGCAAACCGTAACTCCCTCCTGAGCAGCTCCTTCCCTTTTTGCCCCTGCTGGCCCATGGACGCCGGGCAGAACACCCTACAGCTACAACTCAGGTGATATGGACGGTGAGCACAGCCATTACTGTGCTCTGGTAAAACGCAGCCACTTTTACACTACCACTACTTGTTCATAACATCATTATGTGACCTTGTTGGTGAGTGCATTAAAGTTGGTTCCCATCCCCATTCTTCTAAGGACCTTGAACATGTATTCCCACTCCAATGAGTCAAAAACATTTCCCATATCTCGGAAAGCCACTGTTATCTGCTCCTCGGCTTGTATACTTGAC